>NC_089588.1:65022232-65329756 GCF_019320115.1 Miscanthus floridulus | reverse complement strand
GCTTGTGTATCATCGAGCTGGTGCTTACATCAATGGTTGAAGTTGTTCCCTAGGAAGCATATGAGGAAAACCCTAGCCTCCATCCTCAGCGAGAAAGCTGCTGTAGTTATTAAGAGAATTAGAGAGTGCAGAGCACACTCCACAACTTGTGAAGCAAAAGAGAAGAAGAGCGGGAAATCTATCGAGATTCATGGCACTAAACCGATTATCTTTAAACCAGTGATTAGCGGCTCAAACGTGGTTCAATTCACACCAAACTTGGTGATCTCATTCCTCGCTTAAGGTACTTCCTTAAGTTGGTTTGAGGATTTGTTGAATAAAGCATCGGATTTGAGAGATGTTTTGATAAGTTTGGTCCCCAAATTTTAGAACAAAGCAGTTTTGGTAGATAATTTGTTTGGATAGTCAAATGGTATCCGTTTGAGCTGAATTTTGGTCAGTAGTTAAAGGACTCTTGAATCCAAATGCCTACCAAAAATTTGTGCACAATGGAGTAGTAGTTTCAGGATATGAACTGATTACCGAGAGGTACAAAATCTGTGATTTCTCTGCTGACTACTATCATCTCTCATATTAGAAGGTTATGTTTGTAGTTCAGGCAATGTGATGACTGTTAATACTTTAGATGCCCTAGAGGAGACTCCTTGCATCCCTTTGTGCCTTGCTTTTGTCCTCTCGTATCAACTATGGTGAGTAGTCAAGGTGTTCCACAAGTCAATATGTGCCATTACGAGTCGAAAGCAATTTGAAAAGTGCTGAACAATAGATTTCAGATTTTGCATATGATTTGTTGATTGACATTAGGCAGGAAGGTTCAATGTCCAATGTAGTTCAACAAAGCTAGTTTGCTATAGTACAAGTCAACCCAAATTACTGCGCCACTACACCATGAAGGAAAATGGTGCTCAACCTACTGAGTAGTGTACTGTTTTTCCAGTCGGTATATATACTTGCAACTTTCATGACCTTCAAACCTTGTTGTCATCCTTCTCTAGCAAGGATTTCCAAGGCGGACTTGTCCTTGGTACATTCTATGTGTTTTTACCCAAGTGGTTGCCTTAGATTCAACCCAGATGACTGTTGCCGCTTGGATACGAGGATTCCCTCAAATAATGATCATCGAAAATGCTGAGTCAACAAAGTCAGCTATCACATTCACCGCTCACTCAATAGACTTAGATAATATAGTCTTATTATTAGAGAAAGAGAACTGCACCCATGGAACATTATGTAGTTTTCCATCAGTTGGCATCTGATTGATTGAACAATTACGACAGGCACAAACATTGTCTGTTGGTTGCTCAGTTTCTCATAGCCACAAAGGATGTTTACCCCATCTGTGATCTCATCCCTTATGAAAGGTTGTACTCAAGCTACTTTGGTTGAGAATTGCTTTTTGAACTTTGTGAATGAACACGGAACCATTGTAATGAGTAGTTTTTAGAAGCTTGCTGTCTAGTGCAAAGTTCACATGGTCCATGCTATATTCACTAGGGAAATAGAGATTGTGGGTAATTAGTTTATGCTCCATAGTACTCTCTGTATCCCAAGAATGAAGTATTGTGCTATCTTGGATTCCTCCCAAAGTAACAATCCTTCATGGAAGTCAACGAAGGAAATTTTTCACACAAAACTTACTACGAAGAGCAAGTATTAGAAAGTGTCTTGACCAAATTAGCCTCTCTGATACTTCAAAGTTAAGTAGCCTAAGGCTATCACTGATGTTGGAAAATGGATGACATGCTTCTCTTCCCTTAAAAGTCTTTCGCACCGAATCTCAGGGTGAGATTCTCATAAGGGGGGAGGGCTGTAACACCCTAGGTGTTTGTCACCAATTAAGCGGTGGGTTTGAGCTCAAACATGATATATTAATAATGATCAGGGGTTCTAGTTCAAGTCTTGCATGAGGTGACAAGGTGTTAACTTCAACTCACTAAGAATGAGGCCCAACTCAACTATTTGGAAGACAGTGAGCAAAGCTAGTTTGATGGTGATTGTGCTTTTCGAGCATGTGGTTGAGTAAGGTTAAACATTCTCATTCCATGTACATTACAACAACATGCATCCATCTAGACCAGTCGAAAAGTTTCATGAAGTTTGGAATCAAGAAGTCACATGAAATGATAAGTTATAATCTTTCTTGGATTGCTTTATTAAGTGAATGGAATTACAGGTTGCTAACCACACCTTGCTAGATTGCCCAAATGACTCTAGTTGAACTCTACAACAAAAGTCATGAAGGGTTCGTGTTGAGCACATGTCAAGAAAAGGCCTCAACTGGTCGAAAACCCTAATCCTAGGGTTAACAAGATGCTGCTTTGACCAAGATGAAGAATTAGTTCATGTACCAAATATGAAGTTTGACCTTTAATAAAAGTTGAAGTTTGAGTGGAGTAGAACAAACTTTGTTTTTGGACCAAGAGCCAGATCAACTTGGAACTAAGTCAAACCGAGGCTCAAACTTTGAATCAACAATTGTTTTTAGTACCTGATTTTTTCGAAGTCTAGAATTCATTGTCGTTGACATTGGCATCTTGCGTTCTCATGATTTTTAAGCAACATGATCGGGTCCCAAAATAAAAGTGGGAGTATACATTGTGGTGAAGAGCATGTAAAAAGAAGGCACTCGTTTGACTTCGTTTGGACCATCAATTTGGATTTTTGTTTGTCGCTGTCAATACGTTGACACTATCACTTTGGAGCTAAATTACCTACTCATCCATAGCTCTAATGGTCTTACTCCCTTAATCAAGTTTGTGGAGCATCAGAAGAGGAACAACTTTGCTTAAAGGCCCATAGCCTAGTTTGGAGCAGAGCCATTCCAAAAATGGACTCCAAGTCGAGCACTGCGACACATGCCATGTGCTCGATAGATTGCCTACGTGGCCACATGCCCCCACCACTGCCGCATGCCCTGCCTCCCTATTGCGCCCCTGCTCCCTGAACCAAGCACCTGAGCTGCCCCATCCCTCACTCGCGTCTCCACTCTCCCTCCCTCGCTCTCTGGTGCTACGCGCGCGCTCCTGGACATGGCCGCCATGGATGTCGCCGTGAGGTCGAGCTTGGCCGCTGTCGCTCTTCCACCTCCAAGTGCCTTGCAGCCCAGAATCCACTGCCACCGGCTCCACTACTCTCTCCTTGGCCTCGCACACCCCTTCCTGACTTTTCTTCACCGCCATAGCGTGTGGCCACCGGTGCCGTGGCCGCCGCGGACACCTATGCGTGCAGCCAGGCCAACCCAGCCTACCTCCAGCTGAACTGAGTGGCCCCACACAAGTGCGCAGGCCCATGGGTGCTCCACGTAGCTTCACTGACGCCATCGACAACCACAGCCGCCGGAGCCATGAGCCAGCTAACCTCCCTACTCTGCCGTCGTGAGGAAGAAGATGAAGGACTTCGCGCTGGAATAAGGGAGAAGGGAGGGGGTTAAGTGAAGAATCCATGACCCAGATGAATATTGCCTTAATGGATCTATTTTTTCGAGTTTAATTTGTGTTTTCTGTAGGGACCCCAGTGCAAGATCTACATCCCTTTTTCTTTGATTTTTGCAGATTTGAATGATCAACTTTGAAAATTCGTAGTAATTAGTAGAAAAATTGTAAAATAGTAAATGAGGACTTTTTGGAATCCTTGTGAAATTATCTATGCAGTACATCTATAATATGGCATGCTTTAGTTTAAATGTTTTGCTATAAAAATAAATTTATGTAGTTAGGTTTTCAATACTAGTTATGTCTTGTGTTTTTCGTGACTATAGTTGTTGTCCTCCAATAAATGTGAAATTTTTATGGTAGGCTAATGATTCTATGTGTATGCTGTTGTAAAAATTTCAGGAATTTAGGATTTATATTGTAAGAGCTATAAAAACAAAAAATGCCCAGTGTTGCTTTGCTCCTATTCTGAATAGGCCTGTATGTTGGTATTAATTGGCTCAGTTATGTTATGAATAATGACTTAATTGGCTCTAGTATTAATTGCAGAGTTGTAGTACTTTTCTTAAGCTTTCCAAAAAGCTAAATACCATAATTTTTGGTTAAGTAGATTTTTAGTTATAGTTGCTTACATTTCTGTGGCTGTTTTTGCCCAAACCCAGACAAGGTTGCCTTGGTGGTGCCGTGGGGCCTTTTTAGTAGTAGAGTTAGCTCTATGTGTTTATAAAAAAGTTGTTTATAATTAGCTAATATTTCTAAAAATTCTAGAACCAGATTTATTGGACTTGTGGAACTCTAGTTATAGCTGTTTAAAATTGCATATCCGGTTTTGTCCATGTTTTGGACAATCACTTGTTTTGCATGCTCTCTGTATAGATCTGAATGATTGTGTTGTTTGACCCAACTAAGCTTTGAATCATGTCTTGGAGATAATAGGAGAAGTGTATTTATTTTCATGAGCTTTCCAAATTGTTATAGATCACTCCTTTTGGTGGTCTAAATCTCTAGTTATAAGCTTGAGAAGTTGCATGGCAGAATCTATCCAAGTCTAGATAGATGTGCTCAATTGTGCTTGATGATAACAAACATGTTTTAGATAATTTAATAAGATTTCTATAAATTTATGGTTCATGCTTGTTCGATGTCCGTAACTCCAGTTATGCATTGTTGAAATTGCTACCACTTTTCTATCCTAGTTCTGTGCAAATCTGAAACAATGGCATGTTTGACCTAGTTATCTTTGGAATAAGCTTTTGGTGATAATAACAATGTGGTATGCAATTTCATTATATTTCTAGAAAGTCTAGGGTCACCCTTGTTGGAGGCGTATATCTCTAGTTATGGTTAAAATAAGTGACGGTTGTGCTGTTGTCCAGATTTCTATACAAATGCTAGGTGATTGCTTTACCTTGCTCTTGTTTTGACTAAACATGTTGGTTAGTTCTTGTTCAATGCATGTGTGCAATATCTAAACTTAAGTTCACTTGTGTGCCATGCCTAATATGCTAGCTATCCCTTTATAATAGGTTGTGTGATGTTTAGTTAAATAACTCTAGGTGCCTATGTCTTGCATGAGCTTATGGTTGCCTTGAATGCTATTATGTGATGCATCACATATTACCATTCTTCATATTCATGCACTTGCATCTTGCATCTCATCTAGGTACGCTAGACGAACCCCGTGAAGGATGTGATGTTGGAGCCGAACCCAAAGACGGTGTATGGTGGACCTATCCTGAAGGTGGAAGGACTGGACAAGTGCTAGGATGGGAGATACTCACTAAGCGAGTGTCATCTAACAAACACTGATCTAGTGTTGGATTCCAGGCAATCCTCGGAGCATTCTAAGCCTCTCATGTTTTTCCAAATATCACTTGAGTTGTTTATGTTTGATACATTAGGTTATAAGAGTTGATTGGAACCACTTGATGCATAGAACTATCTTGTCCAGAAATATACCTTGAACCCTATGTTGGTCTAGGATCGAATGTATGCTTAACAATGCATAGACCGGTAGAAGTCGGGTGATTTCCTATCACCTGCAAGATATAGGTGGATACCAAAGCACGGTTGGCTATAATTGCTATCGTGAAAATAACCATGTGTTAATAATGAATGGAGACCGAGTGGGATGTCGATAGAGAAGCAGCAAGACATGGAGATCTTGGGTGTGGATCTATCCCCATCTGTGTCGATTAAGGACCGTACCGTTGTTGGCACTTTTAACAAGATTGAACGTATGCCTATCACTTAGCTTCTCGGATAACTCATTCTGACCGTGAAGCCAAGTAGCTTAACTCAGGTCGGGCCCTGCTCTGTTAGAGTGCGCACTCTGGATGATAGTAAGGATGTGCGGGGAGCCAGCCATGAGCCCAAGGGCAGGGTAGTCCAGAATGTCCTAGTAGCTGATTGTCCCTGATTGTGCCGCACTAGGCGAACCCGTGAAATGTGTACCTGAGTTGTACCAAAGGTGACCTAAGACTACCTTGGCACAAGTGTGTCTGGGTTTGTGTTAGGAATAAATTCTCAGCTAGTTGAAATTGATTCGAATCGCCGTGTCTCCCGGACAGTGAGAAACTTGGCTAGCCCCAATATCATAGTAATTGTATTATGAAATGTGATGGTTCAGATAAACATGGAATTACTACACCGGCTATGGTTACTATTGTATGCTATCAAATGATATACCACATGTTTGGCACATGTTAGTTGCTAATCTAGAGATGAATAGCTATAATTAACTTGATGGCCAAAGTATAATTGTATAACTGAGTTAATCGCTTTTTATGCAAAATGTTGTCAAGCTAACTCCACTCATAAAGCCTTGCATGATCCTTGGAGTCATTTTATTTCTGGTTTATGACAGGTAAGTCTAGCTGAGTACATTCGAGTACTCAGGGTTTATCCCACCATCTTGTAGGTGAAGTTCTTGGCCTGCTAAAGATGGTGGCTAACCGCCGGTGGGCTCGGTGACTCTATATTTATTTCTCATCTATATGCTTTTATTAGAGGATGTCACTTATGCTAGCAATGTATTTGGAACTTATATTAATGTAATCATTTGGAAGCTATGTTGTTTTCACTAATCAATTTTGAAACCCAAACTTGTACTATTATTTGTGAATCTATTTGTAATATTATTTCCGCTGCAACTCTGTGTTTATGATGTGTATTTGCTTAATCACACAATATTGGTTGTGATGTTGATTTACCGAGGTCCTTCATGACTCGGCGGACTACCGGGTTTATATAAGTGGAAGTATGCGCGTGTCAACGTGTTAGCGGGGACAATCGTACTTGATCTTGTATAAATTGGGTGGTTCTATCATAGGCACAGTCCTTCTATATTAGTTGTTCAGGATGCTTTTGTTGGACTTGATCATGGAACTGGCATGTATCTGAACCGTGTGTGTTATGGTTTCTAAACTATGTTGCTTCCGCTACTAAATTTGAACCTTGGGTTGTAATAACTTTATTCATACTCCGATGTATGTTGAATTACTTGTGAACTTTATGTAACATATGACATGTATGTTGAATCATGTACGATCTTGGTTGTATGTTGGTTATGTTTTGAGGTCCTTCATGACACTCGATAGACTACCAGATTTATATGGGCTTAAGTATGACAAGCGCGACCACTCCAGTGGTTGACATTGTACTTGTGCTCTTATAAATTGGTCGGTTATGCGACAATGGGCATCGGAGCAAGATTCAACACTATTTGTCATATGTGTAATTAAAACAAAGGTTTTTGTTTTACAAAACCAGTTTTGGCAACTTATAGATATATATAGGTGTGTTCAAATCTAAATTTTGAATCTAGAGTGTGCCAATGATCATTTCCTTTATGCCTAGTTAAGGATTTTAGGTGGCTTAGTAAGTACTAACTTGGGGGGTTTACTTTCTTATAATTTTATTTCATCATCCATACGACGTGCTATTGTATGGGTGCCATTCACTTGAATGGTAATGTATGGATCAATATACCTCTATGCCTAGGAAAATTGATGAGTGACATGACCACAAGATGTTAGCGTGCGGTCTAAGGGGAGAGATAGTTTGGATACTAAGTATATATATCTTATATATATATGGAAGTATTTAATTGTGGGTTAGTTTTGGTATGGCTGTACATGCATATTTATATGTATGTATGGACGTATTTACACTTGGGTAGCTTTGATATAGAAGTATATATATTATATATGGAAGTATTTAGAATGAAACCTAAAGATCAGACTTTCATTTATATATATATATATATATATATATATATATATATATATATATATATATATATATATATATATATATATATAATTATGGGGATTGGGCTGAAATGAAATTCTTCTGTAGGTACACTAACAGCGAAACGTGTAGTTCGACTAGTTTCGCTTATATTATGAGAGAACGTATGTATGCCACCATGTATGTCGCTAGAATTTTAAAAGTTCTCCTAAGTTTGTGAGGACGTACAGAATGTGCATGCATCATGATAACTCATTCGTTCATATTTATGCGTTGTTCCTTCCCTTATAAGTTTTTTTATCACAATAACTAATGTTTTCTAACGTAAGTTTTGTTCTCACAAGAGTTGCACCATATGTTTGTTGGTATAGATGGCAGCACTAGGGTCATCGGTTGGGAATGATACGTTCTTGGGTTTGTTTGGCACCCCCGCTCTGCTTTGGAGGGTGTTGCACTTAGTGGGGTACACGGAACTGCCTCGCTACTTTTGGTCATAGGTGTATGTGGAGGGGCAGCCATGGTACAAGGTACAGGTGACCATTCCCACTCATGCACAAACACCACAGTGGCAGGAATGGAGGGCTGAGTTCGAGGGGAAGTCCCCTTGGGAAGGTGCACAAGTGGCAGCTTTTGAGGTTCTGAGCAAGATTTGTCAACAACATGGTGATGACTTTACAGCCAGTGCAGTAGGGACCTTTCCTCAGGTGGATGCATCAGTGATAGCTTGGTTACAGACTAGCCGCAATGCTTTGGTTCGGGATCGTGATGAGCAGGCACAAAGTTTCGAGTCTAACCATGAGTGCCATGTTTGCTATGATGTAGATGTTCTATGCCCGATAAGACACTCAAGATTTCTGACAGGAGTCCTACACCATCTGCGTGGACAAACTCATGAGAGCTGAGGCCGCACATCAGTGTCTGAAGTGGCATGTGTGTAGGCACAGGAGGGTAGCTAGGGATGCTGCTAAGGATAGAGATGCAGCTCAGGAAGTGATGGAGGCCATTTAGGCTCAGATGGTATAGGCCGACCAGTAGAGGGACACCACCATTCGTCGCGCAAAAGCGTCTGAGGAGGCTAGGACGAGGACTATGTTTCTAGCTGGTCAGCAGGCAATAGAGTTTGGTCACATGGAGCAAGAGTACATGCATTGACTTCAGTAGGCCCAGAACACCATCGTAGAGCTTCAGCACGACGTCCACCGCCTCAACAATATCATTGACCCCATTCCTTCCCAGATGTAGAGGAGGAGGACCCAGATATGTTGATTGAGGATGATGGTTGGGAGGAGGTTGAGGTCGAGCTAGAGGAGGATGTTGTGCCCATGGAGGACAACGATGATGATCCTATGTCTGACCTCAACAGCGACCATTCGGACGAGTAGAGTAGCTGTAGTAACTAACTAGCTACGCTAGATGTTATCTTTTGAGGTCTTAAGTAAGGGACATGTAACTTAAGTGTCGATTTAGTTAATGTGACTTTGATGTAACCTTGGAACCTTGTAGGGGCAGTTCATGATGGTGCTGAACATTAAGAAAAGTATAGTTTTATTTTGCTGGCAAAACTTTAGCATGTATGTGAACGCGTTGCTAGAATGCCAAGTAATAATATTGGTGATGTTGTGTTGTGGAAATGAATTATTGTGCCACTGCTTTCTTGTATGAATTTATTCTCTCTAGTGAATTTAGTTTGGCATGATTATAAAATTCTTCTATAATTATTTGGCATCATCCAATAATTACTTGTTGAAATTCTATAGATGACGTGCACCCGTGGTTAGGGGTTGACTGGCAGTTAGGATGGTAACAACAATCCACCCCCACCACCGCCACCCTCAGCAATGGAGGTCTTTGCTCAGTTTCTAGGGAACTAGCGTGCTATGGAGGAGATGCTTCGCAATATCACACAAAATACTACACATGGGGGACATCAGCGCCAAGGAGCGGAACCCAACCAGTATAGCACTTTCAAGGATTTCTTGGACACAAAGCCACCCATCTTCAAGGAAGTAGAGGAACCACTACAAGCAGATGACTAGTTAAACATGATTGAGCAGAAGTTTTGCCTTTCGAGGTGCACAGATCAGATGAAGGCTAAGTATGCCTCACACCAACTAGAGGGACCCATAGGTATATGATGGACCCACTACTTGTCTGCTTTACCTACTGGTGCTAATGTCAGTTGGGATCAGTTCAAGACAGCCTTTAGGGAACATCACATACCCCCAGGGCTTATGAGGATGAAGGCTGTAGAGTTCATGAAGCTCACTCAGGGAACCAAGACCCTCACTGAATACATGCATGCTTTCAACAATTTGTTGAGATATGCTCCTAAGTTTGTGAACACTAAGGAGAAGAAAATTGAGAGTTTCAAGCGCAGACTTGGTACCAAGCTAATGAAGACCATGGCAAACTCTAGGTGTGCAACCTACAATGAGTTTGTCAGTGATGCTCTTACCTAGGAAAATTAGAACAATTTGCATGTTGTAGCTAAGGGCCGCAAGCGAGCCTTTGAGGTAGGTTCATCCTAGCAAAAGGCTCATATGGCAACTAAACCTCAGTACCATCCACCTATGCCCAAGTTCAGGCCATCACAAAAGAAGGCATAGCCTAATCAGCAGCAAAAAGTGTATCATAGGGCTTTCTCTATTGCTCTACCCAAGGGAAGTGTAGGACATGGAAGTTCAAGGGCACCCAAGCACAACTTACCATGCTGCAAGTGCAACAAGCCCGATCACTTTGCAAAGGAGCGCCCTTATCCCAAGAAAGGCAACAACTAGAACCAAGGCAACCAGAGGCAGGCAAATGCTAATGCATGTCTAGGGCATGTTCATTACACTATCATGGAAGAAATTCCTGCTAGATAGGGTTGTCACTACTGGTATGTATATTGTGAACCAACACCCCACAATTGTTTTGTTTGATTCTAGAGCCTCACATTCATTCATGAGTCAAACATTTGCATCTGAGCATAATCAGAGGATAAAAGTTGTAGACAAGGGTGGCTATTGCATAAGTTCAGCAGAGGCAAGTATATCTACAAACCAGATAGTTCGAAATGTACTCACTCATCTCAATAGGAGGAAGGGAGTTTACTATGGATCTTATAGTGTTACCAGGTTTGGGAATAGATGCAATCTTGGGTATGAAATGGATGAGTGGTCATGGAGTCATTATTGATACCGCAAATAGAACCATCGAGTTGAGGGAACCAAAGGGGATGGTACTTTTATAGTGCCACTTCCTAGGAGTTTTGACCTTCACAACTTATCTTGTGCTATCTAGACCACAACTCTCTTTGATATTCCAGTGGTATGTGATTTTCTAGATATATTTCCTGATGAGTTAGCTGGTTTACCACCGGATAGAGATGTGGAATTTAAAATTGAGTTAGTGCCTAGCATAGCACCCATCTCTAGGAGACCCTATAGGATGCCACCAAATGAGCTAGCCGAACTCAAGATTTAGTTACAAGAGCTTTTGGACAAGGGTCTTATTTGACCTAATTCATACCCATGGGGTTGTCCCACTTTGTTTGTAAAGAAAAAGGACAAGTCACTATGGATGTGTGTGGATTATAGACCACTCAATGCCGTAACGATTAAGAACAAGTACCTTTTACCACGCATCAATATTTTATTCGATTAGCTGGCAAGGGCAAAGGGGTTCTCCAAGATTAACTTGAGACCAGGCTATCATTAGATTAAAATTAGACCAGAGGACATACCTAAAATAGCTTTCTCAACCAGATATGGCTTGTATGAGTATCTTGTCATGTCTTTAGGTCTGATGAATGCTCCTGCATACTTCATGTACTTGATGAATTTAGTGTTCATGCCTGAACTCGATAAGTTCATGGTTGTGTTCATTGATGACATCCTGATTTACTCTAAGAACAAGGAAGAACATACAGAACATATGAGGATTGTCTTAACCAGACTGAGAGAACGTAAGTTGTATGCCAAGTTTAGCAAATGTGAATTTTGGTAATGGAAAGTGCCTTTTCTAGGTCATGTGTTGTCATAAGATGGAACCTCTGTAGATCCAAGTAAGGTACAAGAAGTCTTGGATTGGAAGGCCCCGACTTCAGTCACTGAAGTTCGGAGTTTTCTTGGTTTAGCAGGTTACTATCGTCGCTTTATCCAAGATTTTTCCAAGATAGCTAAGCCAATGATGAGGTTACTACAGAAGGATGAGAAATTTGTTTGGACTCTAGAGTGTGAAGCTACTTTTCACACTCTACGAACTTTGCTAACCACCGCTCCTGTTTTAGCACAACTCAATATAGAGAAACTTTTTGATGTATTTTGTGATGTATCCGGTATGGGTTTGGGATGTGTTCTTATGTAGGAAGGTGGAGTCATTGCTTATGCCTCACATCAACTGAAGAAGCATGAGATTAATTATCTAACCCATGATTTAGAATTAGCAGCAGTTGTTCATGCACTGAAGCTATGGAGGCACTATTTGCTTGGAAATGTGTGCCATATCTATGCAGATCACAAGAGTCTCAAATATATCTTCACTCAACCTGAGTTGAATATGAGACAGAGAAGATGGCTAGAGTTGATCAAGGATTATAACATAGAAGTGCATTATCATCCTGGTAAGGCAAATTTGGTTGCAAACGCTTTAAGCCAAAAATCTCATTGTAATTTCCTGAAGTCACTGTTAGAAGATGGATTTAATCTCTTGCACCCTGTTGTGTTGCACAATATCACTGTCAGTTGCTCGCTTGAGAGCAAGGTCCTTGAGAGTCAGAAGACCTATGTGGGTGTGTTTCACATCAAAAGAAAGATGAGGGAAAAACTCACCAAGCACTTTAGACTAGATGAGAGGGTGTACTATGGTTTAAGGATCGACTTGGAGTGCCGAAGGATCGAGAACTTAGAAACCAACTTCGATTAAGATCACTCTTACAAATTGTCTATCCATCCTGGTAGTGGTAAAATGTATCGAGACTTGAAGACACATTTTTGGTGGACAAAAATGAAGAAAGAAATCATAGCATATGTTGCTAGGTGTGATACCTGTAGCAGAGTCAAGGCAGATCACTTGAAACCTACTGGACTACTTCAACCGTTGTCTATTCCAGATTGGAAGTGGGAGGAAATAAGCATGGATTTTTATCATTGGACTTCTGTCCACTCAGAAAGGTTTTGACTCCATATGGGTAATTGTGGATCGCTTAACCAAGTTGGCACATTTCATTCTGATCAGCACCCGTTATCAACCACATCAGTATGCAGAGTTGTATGTCACCCGTATAGTATGTTTACATGGTGTGCCAAGAACCATTGTATCTAACAGAGGACCTTAGTTTATTGCTCATTTCTAGGAACACTTACGCAAAGAGTTAGACACCAACTTAGTCCAAAATTCTACCTATCACCCTCAAACGTCTGGACAAACTGAGCGAGTGAATCAAATATTAGAAGACATGTTGAAAGCATGTGTAATCTCTTTGAAAGGTTCATGGGAAAAGTGGCTACCTCTAGCTGAGTTTTCCTATAACAACAATTACCAAGAGAGTATTAAGATGGCTCCTTTTGAAGCCTTGTATGGTCAGAAATGTAGAACTCCTTTGAACTAGGTGAGCCAAAGGAGAGGAGGTATTATGGAATTGATTTTGTCAAAGAAGCTAAAGAGCAAGTTCATATCATCCAACAAAACATTGAAGCCACTCAATCTAGGCAAAAGAGCTATGCTAACAAAAGAAGACCTATTGAGTATGAGGTAGGCGACTATGTACACCTGAAGGTATCACCAATGAAGGGGGTACAACGGTTTGGTGTGAAAAGAAAACTTGCACCTAGGTATGTAGGTCCCTACAAAATCATTGAACGGAGTGGACGAGTGGCCTACAAACTACAGTTACCTCTAGAGATGAGCACTATTTTCAATGTCTTTCATGTCTCTCAGTTGAGAAAATGCTTATGTGTCCCTGAAGAAAGAGTTGAAACAATAGATATCAAAATAGAATCAGACCTAGCTTATGAGGACAAGCCAGTATAGCTATTGGATAGTAAAGAGAGAGTAACTCAGAACCGAGTGATTAAGTTCCACAAAGTAATGTGGAGTAATCACAGTGAACGGGGTACAACATGGGAAAGAGAGGATTATCTACATGAAGTTTACCCCACGTTTGATGAAAAATGGTAGGTACTTCAATCTCAAAATGAGATTCCTATAAGGGGGAGGGGCTGTAACACCCTAGTGTTAAGCTTGCATTCTTGCACTTGCATTGCATAAGCATAAGCATCATTCATATATTTGCATTCATGAGCATGAAAGGATACATTGTCTAGTTGTGATTATTTTCATAGTGTTTAAATTGCCTTGTGAATGTTTAGTGATCATGCGTGGTAATGCAAGTGGGTGTTGTTTGGTCACCCAAAATAACTTAGACACACTTAGTGTGAAAAATGGAACCTAGTTTATATTCATGACTTGGTTCAAAATTGCTTCTAAGTGTTGGTATGACTAGAAATACCCTTTATCATGTTAGTTGTTTGACCTATCTTGACTAATTACTTAGAGAGCTTCCATGATAGCGGAACCTAATTAAAAGTTGTAGTCATGTAGAACAAACTTTGTTTTATGGTCAAGAGCTGAATCAGTGCTTAAGTTAGTCAAATAGAGCTCACAGAAATCAACTTGGTGTTGTTTTTGAAACCAAAAAAATGGCCAAGTCCTGAGCTAACTTTTAATTTCCCTGTACCCACCTTTGGTGAATTTTAGTTTGTAAACCATTTGGAATTTGGCCAAACTCCTTTAAGAAAATTTGTAGTACTACTATAGCTCTACAAAATGGTGGAACTGGTTTGCCCAATCACTACATGGATTCAGAGTTCTAGAGGGTCAAAGATCGAGTTTCAGATGTTGTTTCCCAGACTCAAACCAACTTAGGCCGTGCGGACATGGCCAACCACGTGTAGGCCGTGCATGCCGCATGGAGGCTGTACGCCGGCGCTGGCCCACGCTATCATGCTAGAAGGGGGAGGACATGGTCGTCCACTCACTCGTGCGCTCAATCACTCTCTCTCTCTCTTTCTCTAGCCTGCGCACCGCTCCAGAGCGAAGAAAGGCAGCAGCGCCGCCACCGTCGTGCCTTCATTGGTCGTGCTAGCAACCTACACCGCACCACTGCTCAATTCATCTCGCCCATAGCTCTATCGTGTCATGCACTACCTCATTGACCTGCTAGCAACGCCTCTTGAGATGAGGTGAGGCCCCATTGCACCATCATTGTGGTCGCCATGGCCGCAGTGCGCCTCTGAGCTTGAGCTCGCTGTGGCCAGGCCACCTCGCGCATGCACCACTTTTCTCTCTACTATTCCATGGTCGCTAGGTCTAGTGGGTGCTATAGCCACTGGCTTTTAACCACTGCCACTCGGGCGGGAGGAAGAACACCGCATCCACTGCCATGAGCTGGCCGCGCTACCGCCATGCGTGCCACCATGGTCGTGCTCGCTTCATCTTCTTCCTCTCTCACTTTTAGGTGTTAGGGCATAGCCTTAGGATGGTGAAGCTCACAAGGAGGATGGATGCACATTGCCATCACCCAGCTCACCAAAATGCTGCAATGCTGACGTGTCGCCTTGCACGTGGACGTGCTTCACTAGCACCTCCTAGAGCCCAAATTCTAACCCTAGATCTCCGCAAGGTCACCCTCAAACTGTAGCCATGCTCGTCCGAGCTTGCTGTGGCTGGAGACGGCTGGAGCACCACCACGCGCCGCCATCGAGCTCCCATTAGCACTGCCCCCATGCCTAGCTGCCTATAGAGCTTCAATCGTCTAGCTTGTTGGGTGCGGAATGATGAGGGGAAGCTAGTGGTGAAGACCACGTCGCCGGATACCTCGTCGTTGGCTTGTTCTTCACCGGTCAAGCCAAGGCTCTGCCCTCTATGGCTGACAGGTGGGGTCGAGTTGACTGTGGGGCCCGAACGTCAGCACCTCTGGGTGCGCTGAGCTTGGATGTGCGTAGCAATTTCTAGGGTTTTGATGTTTTTTCTTTAATTGTTTTTCCAGATTTTGATGCTAACTTATAAAATTCATAACTATTTCTAGCAGTGTCCAAATTGAGTGAACAAAATTTGGTTAGCTTCATCTTGATGAGTACTTTGTGTTAAAAATATGAAACTTGGTATCTGCTATAGTTTTATACGTTGTTTAAATTATCTTGTTTATTACCTATTTAATCTTGTAAAATGCATAACTTGAGTTTGGGGGATGCTAAAAATGTGATTCCAATTTTGTTAGTCTTGTTTTAACATGTTGTAGTGAGGAAAATGTTAAACCTATAGTAAGGATGCTTGGAATATGACTTCTTATTTTGGCTTAATTAAATGCTAATTTCTTGTGAAATTAATTGTGGTAGATCCATGTAACTTATGGGCACGAAATTATTTTCATAGTATTCTTCTATTATGAGGAATCTAAGAGAAATAGTAAATTTGTTGCTTGACACTTTTCACTATGCTAAACCTATTTAAGTTGCTATAAACCTATGTTACTTATCATTTTTGTAGAGGTTGTTGTACTTGTTCAAATGGCATATAATTTTAACAGTAGGTTCTTGGGAGCATGTGTGGGCTACTGTAATCTTTCTAGAAGTTTTTGAGCACTGGAAGTAGCAGTTTTAATTTTCATTTAAATTAATTATTAAATTAATAAAGGCTTATACAAAATTGATTTGGGTCCAACCGTTATACTTTTTAACATGTTGGTGATATATAACCTACTGGTACAGTTGGTGATGCCTAGTTTTGATTGGTTGTATGCACTTAGTTATTTATTGCTCTATAATTCACTTGCATCCAGTTCTTGAATTGCTTGTTTGGTGTGATCTTGATGCTTGTTATTTAAATGCTTAGGCTAATTAAGATAAGTGTTAGTTGTAGGTTTTAGGCCTCTTACTAATGATGAACAACTTTACCATAGGTTGCTAGAAAGTGGTGAGTGTATGTTTCTTGTACTTGAGAAGAGATATGCATCTACTTAGTAAAATTAAGTTAATCATATTATCACCTTGTCATCATGTTGTTAAGAATGTATATATATATGCACTACACCATATCATTCATATCATCCCTTGTGCATTCTATATATTTATCTATGTGCTCATTCACATAGGATCAACAGAGGGAGTGACCCTGCTAGAGTTCGAGCTTGAAGGAGAGGAGACCCTGTAGGAAATCCCATAGCAGGAGGTTCCCGAAGAAGAAGGATAGGTCTAGGAGGAGTTGCCTGAGTGCACTGACCACCGACCCTCATCCTACTTGAAAGGCAAGCCCCTGAACATTCTAAGCCTCCTATGTTTTATAAATATCCACTTGAGTTCTTTATGTTTGATGCATTAAGTTGTAGGAGTTGTTTGGAAATAGTTGATGCATATAATCTCCTTGTCTAGAAATATATACCTTGAACCTTGTGTAGGTCTAGGATTGAATATATGCTTAGCCATGCTTAGCTCAATAGAAGTCAGGTGATTTCCTATCACCTGTGAGATATAGGTGGATACCGTATCACGGTTGACTATATTTGCTATTGTAGAAAAGAACCATATGATGATGTAAATGGAGGACGGACAGAGTCTATGTGGTAGGTTGATTCATGTGATTCCATCTGTGTTGATTAAGACTGCATCGTTGGAGGCCCTCTTATCATTTTGAACACAACCTCTCACTTGGCTGGCCGGACAATGGTAGGTCACAAGCAGTCGCACTATCATACTTGAGCCCATATAAACCCAGTAGTCCGTTGAGTACCACAAAAGGTCTTGATTCATCACCAACATACAACCAAGATCGTACATGATTCAACATACGTGCCACATGTTACATAGAGTTCACAAATACATTGCCATACATTAGAGTACGATTAAAGTTATTACAAACCAAGTTCAAATAAAGTAGTAGCGAAAGCAAAGTAGTTTTTAAACTAGCACCTCACACAATTGTTCAAATACTTTCCAGTCTGTGATCACAACCCACAAAAGCGTTATAGATTAGATATATAAATAGAAGCGCTTTGCCTAGGGCCTACTCATCCATAGCGGGACAGAAGCAATTCTTACAATAGCCGTGAAAGACGGTGTTATCTACAACAATTGGGAAATAAACTCTGAGTACTAGAAGGTACTCAGCTATACTTACCTATCATAAACAAAAAAAATAAAGTGACTCCAAGGATCATGCAAGGCTTTCTAAGTGGAGCTAGCTTAACAACATTTTGCATAAAAAGCCACTAATTCAGCTATACATTTTATAATTCGGTCATCAAGTTAATTATAGCTATTCATCTCTAGATTAGCAACTAGCCTATGCCAAACATGTGGTATATAAGTAGTGACAAAACAATAGTAATCATAGCAATTTATTATATCATTCTCAGAACCATTCCACTTGCCATTATCACTACGATAGAAGGAAGCTCAGTCAAGTTTCTCACTATCCGGGAGAGACGGCGATTCGAATCGATTGCAACCAGCTAGGCAGTATTCCTAACACAAACCCAGGTTGACTAGATCAATGGTCACCTTAGGTGACCTCTGGTACAACTCGGGTCTAATTCGTGGGTTCGATCAACGCCTCACAATCAGGTACACTACCGGATACCAGGTCGATCAGGACTCTAACCTACCCTTGGCCTCACACCGGCTCCCCGCACATCCTTACTACCTCCACTGTGCACACTCTAATAGAATGAGGCCCAGCCTGAGTTGGGCTACTCGGCTTCATGGTCGGAATGAGTTATCTGGCTAGCTAAGTGGGAGGCATGCGTTCAAAATTACTAAGGACCAACAACGACGCGGTCCTTAATTGGCGCAGACGGAATCACATGAGTCAACCTATAACATAGATTCCATCTAACCTTGATTTACAACATCCCATGGTTCTTTTACATGATAGCAAATATAACCAACCGTGGTTCAGTGTCCACCTATATCTCGTAGGTGATAGGAAATCATTCGACTTCTACCGAGCTAAGCGTTGCTAAGCAGTTATTCGATCCTGGACCTACATAGGATTCAAGGTATATTTTTGGACAAGATAGTTCTATGCATCAAGTGTTTCTAATCAACTTTTATAACCTAATACATCAAACATAATGAACTCAAGTGATATTTTATAAAACATAGGAGGCTTAAAATGCTCCGGTGCTTGCCTTTTAGGAAAGAAGTGGGTCGGTGGTCAGGGCACTTCAGAAGTTCCTTAGTAGCTGGCTCCTCGCCTTCAGGAGATGCTGACTATGGTGTCTCCTGATTCTCAGTAGGGTCACTCCTTCGGGTGATCCTATATGTATGAGCATGAAATAAGATATCATGGATGCATAGATAATGACATGGATGATATGATATGATAAAATGCATACTCATAGTGTCCTTAATAGTAATGTATTAAAGTGGTAACAAGATAAATTTTCTTTTACTGAGTAGGTGCATATGTCTTCTTTAGTAACTAAACAAACACCTATTTAAAACATTTTCTAGACTATGAGATAGCAGCCACTTGTTTTGACCCTAACTGGAGTTATTCACATCCAAACAATATGTTGTGGACTTTCTGGAAAGATTATGAAATTGTCTACAACTTTCTTTTAATCATCTTAAGGTGATTCAGTAGCTATCTAGGTCAAACAATTCAATCTTTCAGATCTATCTAGAGACTAAGCAAATCTAAAAGCAAACTTCTAGAAGCTATAAATCTTAAACTATTTAGCCTATAATTATGAAATTTTAGGACAAGACAGATGGGTAAGTTATCTACAACTTTGTTATTAACAAGTTTTACATAAAGTGTAACACCCTAGTGTTAAGCATTGCATTTGGCATTTGCATTTCATGAGCGCATGCATCATCCAAGCATTCATGAACCTAAGCATATGAAATTTCATCTCATTCTTACACATTATCACATGAAATGTTGATTATATATATGCTTATGCTTGTAATAATGTATGACCAATGCATGAGATGGTTGTGAGGTCACTAAAATACCTTAGACACATCTAGAATGATATTTGGAACAATGTTTATATTCATGACTTAAGCCAATTTTGCTTCTAAGTGTTGGTGTATTTTGAAATGTCATTTTCATGATGCTAGTTTCACCAAAGTTGAATAGTAGCTTAGAGAGTTTGCATGGCTGTGCGACCTAAATAAAAGTTGTAGTTCACATCATGGGTAACAAATTTTATGTAAGGGTCATGAGCTGAATCAGTGCCTAACATGGTCAAATAGAACTCACAAGTATCAATAAAATGATGTTTTTGTGACTTAAAATTTTTCTGTGTAGAATGCTGATTTTAGTTTCAATGTAGCCCACTTTAGAGCTTTGTATTTTGAAAACCATTGCCATTTAGACAAAACTCCCTTAAGTAATCTTGTAGCACTCATGTAGCTCTACAAGTTTCACTAATACCAATTTTGCTAACTCGAACTGGATTAGGAGATATAGAGGCAAGAAGTAGCGCTGTTAGTCAACTAAATCAGACTTAGCCTATTCAAATCGCCGGCCATCGTGGCCGACCGTGCTCAGGCCGCGCGCCGCATGGTGGCTGCTCACTAGCGATGATCCCACCAGTCAGGCCGACGCAGGCAGCAAAATGGCAGTGACATGCCCTGCCTCCTCACACGCTCTCACTCACCTCACTCTGCCTCTCTCGCCCTCGCCATGCCTGAGCAAAGCCACAACGCACCACGCCATTGCTGCCAACCTCCGCCGAGCTCGCGCACCACCGCTGCCGTGCCATTTCGTTGATAGCTCATGCACACAGCTCCGTCTTGCCTTACTCCACCTTGCCGACCATCTAGCATCACCATTCAAGCCCAGGTATAGCCATAGTTCAAGTTTGTCATGATTGCGCCCTCGCGGGAGTGCCGCCGAGCTTGCGCTCACCGTGGCCTATGCTCCACCGAGCCATCTCGCTCATGCGTTCCTCTCGTTAGGGTTAGGTTAGAGCTAGGTCTAACTCAAGGCAAGAGCCTAAGGCCGATGTTGGCCTCGTTGGAGCAGAATGCTACCATGCCATAGTTGTGCTCACGTCACCGTGCCGCCATGCACGTGGCCAAGCATCACCGTCGCTTCATCGTGACTTGATCCATGCCATAGAGCTTTGCTAGGGTTTGTAGATGTCGTAGCCGCGCTCGCCTGAGCATGCCATCGCTGAAGATGGCCAGAGCACCCCCACACACTGCTGTCAAGCCACCATGCTCACCGATGAGGTAGCTCTGGTGATCCTCCGAGGAAACCTAGGGTACCCATAGATGCGTGTGATGATGGGGAACACACCGGTGGTGACCTCGCCATCGACGAGTTCTCACTGGTCAGAGCACCGCCTCTGCTCTATGCATCTATCTAGTGGGTCCCATTGACCATAGGCCCCTGCTATCAGTTGTAGTGGGTGTATGGACTGGGTGCACCTAGCTATAGCACCCGAGTGGAAATTTGATTTTCTTTATATATTTTTCATAGATTTTGTTGCTAACTTACAAAAATTATATCTAGAGCTAGGAGTATCCAAATGGGGTGAACCAAATTTTGTTGGTTTCATCATGAAGAGTACTATTTGATAAAAATATGAAATCTACTGCTTAAGGTATTTTTCTAGGAGAATTAAATTGAGCAAGATAAGTGCTTTTAAAGTAGTATATATCTTATAAAATGCATAACTTGAGCTAGGAAAGTGATAAAAATTGTGATTCCAATTTTGCTGGTCTTGTGTTGACATGCTATAGCTAGAAAAAAATACTAAACCTATAGTAGACATACTTGTAATATGGTCCTCCTATTTATCTTATTTAATTGCTAGATTCTAGTGAAATTAATTGGCGTAAAAATACATAACATATGATCATACAAATTTTTATATAGTATTCTCATGCTAGGAGGAAAGTAAGAAAAATATTAAATATGTTGCTTGACACGTTTCACTATGCTAAACTTTTTTTGTTAAAATAAGCATATGTAACTTGTCATTTTTGTAAAGGTAGCTATGCCTATCCAAATGGAATGAAATTTGTACAGTAGACTATTAGGGTCATATGTAGCCAACTGTAATTTTCTTAGAATTTATTGATTACTAGAAATATTTACTCGGTAAATCACCTTATTATCTAAGGAAATTAATAAATAAATATAAATAAATTAGTTATGTTTAAGCATGATGTTTTCTGTGGTGCTTGTGATGCATATGATCTATTGATGTTATTAGTTAGGCTTAGAAGTATTGGTTTATGGGCAACTAGTTAATTATTGCTTCTATTGTGGTGATGATGTTATTAGTTAGGCTTAGAAGTATTGGTTTATAGGCAACTAGTTAATTATTGCTTCTGTTATTAGTTAAATATTTACTGCATGTCTAGTTTCTATTGTGGTGATGATTTCATGATGATAATGATCTTTTTTGTAAAGATGGTTAATAACAAAGTTGTAGATAACTTACTTGTCTACCTTGTGTGAAATTTTCATAGTCATAGGCCTTATAGTTTGAGAATTATGGTGGTCGGAAGTCTAGTATCTGAAATGCTTGCTCTCTAGATAGATCTAGAAGATTGAATTGTTTGACCTAGATAACTTATGAATCACATTAAGATGATTAAAATAAAGTTGTAGGAAATTTCATAAGCTTTCCATAATATCTACAACCATATTATTTTGGTGTGTATAACTCTAGTTATGGTCAAAACAAGTGGCTACTATCTTGTAGTCTAGAAAATGATTTACATAAGTTGTTGTTTAAGTTACTACGGAAGAGATATGCACCTACTCAGTACAAAAAATGTAACTTGTTATCACCTTAATGCAATGCTACTGAGAACAATTATGAGGATGCATTCATCACATCATATCATATATACATGTCATTATATATGCATCCATGATATCTTATTTCATGCTCATGCATATAGGATCGTCTGAGGGGATCACTCTCTTGGAATTCGATGAAGAGCTAGAGGAACAACAAGAGGCGAGGGGCAAGCTCTTGAGGACCTACCCAAGTGCCCGGATCATAGGCCAACTTCTTTTATCAAAGGCAAGCCCCAGAGCATTCTAAGTCTCCCATATTTTAGAAAATATCACTTGAGTCCTTTTTTATGTTTTATGCATTAGGTTATAAGAGTTGATTGGAAACACTTGATGTATAGCACCACCTTATCTAGATATATACCTTTAACATTATGTAGGTCTAGGATCTAATATATGCTTAGCCATGCTTAGACCAATAGAAGTCAGGTGATTTCCTGTCACTTGTGAGATATAGGTGGATACTGAAGCACTGTTGGCTATATTTGCTATTGTGGAAAAGAACCATAGGGTAATGTAACTGGAGGTCGGACGGAGTCTATGTGTAGGTTGACTCATGTGATTCTTTCTATGCCAATTAAGGACCGTACTGTTGTTGGAACTTTTGTCGAGATTGAACGCATGCCTCTCACTTAGCTGGCCGGATAACTCATTCCAACCACGAAATCGAGTAGCTCAACTCAGGCTGGGCCCTGTTCTATGAAAGTGCATGCTCTAGATGGTAGTAAGGATGTGCAAGGAGCTAGACATGAGCCCAAGGGTAGGGTAGTCCTGATCGTCCTGGCACTTGGTTGTCCCTGATTGTGCGGCATTGATCAAACCCACAAAATATGTACCTGAGTTGTACCAAAGGTGACCTAGGTGACTATTGATCTTATCTGCTTGGGTTTGTGTTAGGAATAAATTCCTAGCTGGTTGAAATCGATTCGAATCGCCGTCTCTCCCGGACAGTGAGAAACTTGGCTAGCTCTAGCATCGCAGTAACTATATTATGGAATATGATGGTTATGATGAACATGGAATTATTACACCGGCTATGGTTACTACTGTATGCTACTAAATAACATATCACATGTTTGGCACCGGGTAGTTGCTAATCTAGAAATGAATAGCTATAATTAACTTGACAACTGAATTATAAATGTACAACTAAATTAGTCGCTTTTTATGCAAATGTTGTCAAGCTAACTCCACTTATAAAGCCTTGCATGATCCTTAGAGTCACTTTATTTTTGATTTATGTTGGGTAAGTCTAGCTGAGTATCTTCTTGTACTCAAGGTTTATTTCCCATTGTTGCAGATAATATGATGTATCATGACTACTGTAAGAACTGCTTTTGTCCCGCCATGGATGAGGAGTAGGGCCCAAGGCAAGGAATCTCTCGTTAATTCCTCTCTTATGCTTTTGTGTAAATGTGATCATGAGCTGGCACCGTATTTGAACAGTGATGACAGATGTTGGTTTCAAACTTTGTTTGCTTCCGCTACTATTTTACTTGAACTTGGTTTGTAATAACTTTTAATCGTACTATGATATATAGAACTGTATTTGTGAACTTTATGTAATGTGTGACATGTATGTTGAATCATGTATGATCTTGGTTGTATGTTGATGGTTAATCGAGACCCTTCGTGGTACTCGATGGACTACCGGGTTTATATGGGCTTAAGTATGATAGTGTGACCACTTGTGGGCTGCCATTGTACTTGTGCTCTTATAAATTGGATCGTTCTACTACAGCTGGCATCAGAGCAAGATTCAACATTAACTGCCACATGCGTATTTAAAACAAAGGTTTTTGTTTGCGAAAACTAGTTTTTAGCAACTTATAAGTATATATATGTGTTTAAATCTAAAGTTTGAATCTAAAGTGTGCCAGTGATCACTTCCTTTATGCCTAGTTAAGGATTTTAGGTGGCTAATTAAGTACTAACTTGGGGGTTTTAAATTTCATTGTCCATATGGTGTGGTATTGTATGGATGCCATTCACTTGAGTGTTAATGTATGGATCAAATGCCTCTACGTCCAAGGTAAGATGATGAGTGGTATGACCGCAAGATGTGAGCATGCAGTCTAATGGGGAGAGTTAGCTTTGATACTAAAGTATATATATATATATATATATATATATATATATATATATATATATATATATATATATATATATATATATATATATATATATATGTCTCATATATATACGAAGGTATTTAATTATGGGTTAGCTTTGATACGACTGTATATACATATTTATATGTATATATGGGACGTATTTACTTTTGGGTAGCTTTGATATGGAAGTATATATATGGGTATATATATGGAAGTATTTAGCTTGCAACCTAGAGCCCAGATTTTTATTTCTGCATATATAGTTGTGGGGTTCGGCTCAAATGAAATTCTTGTGTAGGTACACTAACAGCGAAACGTGTAGCCTGACTAGCTACATTATATATGAGAGAACGCATGTATGCCACCATGTATGCTATTAGAAGTTTAATTCTCCTAAGTTTGTGAGGACATATGGAACGTGCATGCATCATGATAAATCATTCATTACACACTTGCATTGTTTCTCCCCTTATAAGTCTCTTATTTGGTTAAGTAACTCTTTTCTATTATAACATTGTTCTCATGAGAGTTGCACCATTTTGTTAGAATAGATGGCAGCATCAGCTGGGAGTGAGACTTTCCTAGAAATGTTTGGTACCCCTACCCTACTTTGGATGGTCCTGCATTATGCAGGATATACCAAACCGCCTATCTATTCCTGAAATGAGGTATACCTGGAAGGACAGCCATGGTATGAGGTGCAGCTAACCATACCAGCTCATGTGCAAGCACCCCTGTGGCAGGAGTGGAAGGCAGAATTTGAAGAAAAAACTCCTTGGGAAGGTGCCCAGGTAGTTGCTTTTGAGGTGCTAAGCTAGATATGTTAGCAAAACAGGGATGAGCTTATCGGTAGTGCCGCTGGTACTTTTCCTTGGGTGGATCCATCCATAGTAGTTTGGGCATAATGCAACCGTAATGCATTGATCCGAGACTGGGATGAGCGGGCAGATAGTTCTAGTCTCGCTATGAGTGCAATGTTTGCTGTGATGAAGATGTTCTATACTCGTTAGGATACCTGGGACTTCTGTAGGAGTCCTATACCACTTGCATGGATAGACTCATGAGGGCTGAAGCTGCACAACATAAGTTGAGGAAGCATGTTCACAAGCACAAAAAGGCAGCAAGTGAGGCTCGATGGAACACCAATCAAGCTTAGGTAGCATTGGGAGAACTCCACACTCAGATGGAACAGGTCGATCAGTAGAGATTTGCCGCCCAAGTGCCAAGAGCTGATGATCAGGCTGTGCTAGTAGGACTCCGAGAGTAGCTAGAGACCGCTGGCGCTGAGGCACTCACAGCTACATGCTAGTGGATCCAAGCAAATAACCGTGCCACCATGGCAGAAGCAGCATGAAACAATGCCAAAGCCTTAGCCGCATAGCAGGACCAAGGAACAACCAGCCATGCATCAACTGCAATCAGTTGGGTCATTGGGCCAAGGAGTGCCCCCATCCTAAGAAGAATGGCGATCAAAACCAGGGTAATCAGAAATAGGCCAATCCCAAAGCATATCCTAGATATGTGCATTATACAACTATGGAAGAAGTTCCTATGGGAGAAGTTGTTACCGCCGGTATGTTTCTTGTTAACAAACATCCCGCCATTGTTTTGTTTGATTCTAGAGCTTCTCATTCATTTATGAGCCAAACATTTGCATCTAAGCATAATAAGAAGATAATTGAGGTAGACAAGGGTGGTTATAGTATAAGTTCAGCTGGGGCTACTATCTCTACAAATCAAATAGTGAGAGATGTGCTCATCTCTATACAAGAGAGGGAGTATACTATGGATCTTATAGTATTGTTGGGACTAGCGATAGATGTCATATTGAGCATGAAATGGATGAGCGGTCACGGAGTTCTCATTAACACTACCACTAGAACAATTATGTTGAGAGAACCAAAGGGGAGTAATGCTTTTCTAGTACCACTTCCCCAGAGTTTTGATCTCCAAAACTTGTCTTGCGCTATCCAAGCCACCACTCTCTATGATATTCCAGTAGCCTATGAATTTCTTGATGTATTTTTAGATGAGTTGCTGTGTTTACCGCCTGATTGGGATGTAGAATTTAAGATCGAGTTAGTGCTAGGTACAGCACCTATCTCAAGAAGACCCTATAGAATGCCACCAAATGAGTTAGTCGAACTTAAAATCTAGTTACAGGAACTTTTGGACAAAGGTCTCATTCGACCTAGTTCGTCTCCATGGGGTTATCCAGCTTTATTTGTAAAGAAGAAGGACAAATCCTTGCGGATGTGTGTGGATTATAGGCCACTTAATGTTGTAACCATTAAGAACAAGTATCCTTTGCCTCGTATCGATATTTTGTTCGACAACTGGCAAAAACAAAGGTATTCTCTAAGATTGACTTGAGATGCGGCTATCATTAGATTAAGATCAGGCCAGAGGATATACCTAAGATAGCTTTCTCCACTAGGTATGGCTTGTATGAGTATTTGGTCATGTCTTTTGGACTAACAAATGCTCCTGCCTACTTCATGTATTTGATGAATTTAGTATTCATGCCCGAGCTCGACAAGTTCATGGTCATGTTTATCGATGACATCCTGATTTACTTAGAGAATGAGGTAGATCATGTAGAGCATCTGAGGATTGTCTTATCTAGATTGAGGGGCAGAAATTATATGCCAAATTTAGCAAATGTGAATTCTAGTTGAGCAAAGTACCTTTCTTGGGTCACATCTTATCTGAAGATAGAATTTCGATAGACCCATCCAAAGTACAAGAGGTCATGGATTGGAAGGCCCCGACTTTGGTTCATGAAGTTCAGAGTTTTCTAGGGTTAGTAGGCTACTATCATCGTTTTATTCCTAATTTTTCCAAGATAGCTCAGCCCATGTCTAGACTACTCCAGAAGGATGAGAAGTTTAATTGGACGCCAGAGTGTGAAGCTGCTTTTCACACCATGAGGACCTTGTTAACTACAGCTCCAGTTTTAGCACAACCCGACATTGAAAAGCCTTTCGATGTGTTCTGTGATGCATCGGGTATAGGTTTGGGGTGTATGCTCATGCAAGAAGGTTGAGTTATTGCCTATGCTTCTCGACAATTGAGAAAGCATAAAGTCAATTATCCTACACATGATTTAGAGCTCACAGTAGTTGTCCGCGCATTGAAGATATGGAGACATTACTTGTTGGAAACGTATGTCACATATACACTGATCACAAAAGTCTCAAATATATCTTCACTCAACCTGAGCTGAACATGAGGCAACATTGATGGTTAGAGCTAATCAAGGACTATAATTTGGAAGTGCACTACCATCCAGGAAAAGCCAATGTTGTTGTAGATGCACTTAGTCAGAAATCTCATTGTAACACCTTAGGAGCCTTATTGGAGGATGGATTTAATTTGTTACATCCTACTATGCTACACAATATCACTGTTAGTTGCTCACTTGAGATCAAGATCATAGAGCAACAACAGACTAATGTAGGTGTATTTCATATTAAGAGAAAGATGAAAGAATAGGAAACCAAACATTTTAGGTTGGATGAAAGAGGTATGTTGTGGTTCGAGGACCGACTTGTGGTACCAAAAGACCAAGAGCTTAGAAATAAAATTTTAGATGAAGCTCATTCGTCCAAGTTGTCTATCCGTCTAGGCAATAGCAAAATGTATTAGGATTTGGAAACCCATTTCTGCTGGACCAAGATGAAGAAGGAAATTGCAGCCTACGTTGCTAGGTGTGATGTTTGTAGCCGAGTGAAGGTAGATCATCTAAAACCTGGTGGACAGCTTCAACCGTTGTCCATCCCAGGCTAGAAATGGCAGGAAATAAGGATATACTTCATTACAGGCCTCCCGCTAACACAACAAGGTCACAATTCTATATGGGTCATTGTAGATCGCCTCACCAAGTCGGCACATTTTGTACCGGTTAACACAACGTATCACACTAGGAGGTATGCTGAGTTGTATATTTTGTAGGTTGTGAGGCTACGTGGAGTACGAAAGACCATAATCTCAGATTGGGGACCATAGTTTATAGCTCGCTTTTGGGAACACTTGCACCAGGCCTTGGGAACCAAACTAATCAGGAGTTTAGCATACCATCCATAAACCTCTGGATAGACTAAGCAAGTGAATTAAATCTTAGAAGACATGTTGAGAGCTTGTGTCATATCTTCCAAGGGTTCCTGGGAAAAATAGCTACCTTTAGCCGAGTTTTCCTATAACAACAGTTATCAAGAGAGCATCAAGATAGCTCCTTTTGAGGCCTTGTACGGCCAGAAATGTAGAACTCCCTTGAATTGGATTGAACCCAAAGAAAGAAGATATTATGGCATTGACTTTGTCACCGAAGCTGAAGAGCAAGTATGCACTATCCAACAACATATGAAAGCTGCTTAGTCAGGCAAAAGAATTATATTGATAAGAGAAGTAGACCACTAACCTTTGAAGTGGGAGACTATGTGTACTTAAAAGTTTCACCCATGAAAGGTGTGCAGAGATTTGGAGTAAAAAGGAAGCTTGCGCCTAGATATGTTGGTCCGTACCAGATTATTGAATGGAAGGGAAATGTCACCTACAAGTTACAACTTCCTCTAGCGATGAGTACTATATTCAATGTCTTCCATGTTTCTCAGTTAAAAAGATGTCTTCGCATACCTAAGGAAGCTATTACACCCACCAACATTAAGCTCCAATTGGATTTGACCTATGAAGAGAAACCAATCCAAGTGCTAGAAGAAATGGAAAGAGTAACCTAGAGCAAGGTCATTAAGTTCTACAAGGTGGTGTGGAATAACCATAGTGAACAAGATGCCACAGGGGAATAGGAGGATTATTTGCGTGAAGTCTATCCCGCTTTTTATGAAGAATGGTAGGTCTTGCAATCTCAAGACAAGATTTCTATAAGGGGGAGGGGTTGTAACACCCCAGTGTTAAGCATTGCATTTCATGAGCACAAGCATCATCCAAGCAATCATGAATGTGAGAATATGAAATTTCATCTCATTCTTACACATTATCACATGAAATGTTGATTATATATAAATATGCTTATTGTAACACCCTGGTGTTAAGCATTGCATTTCACACCTACATTTCATGAGCACAAGCATCATCCAAGCATTCATAAACAAGAACATATGAAATTTCATCTCCTTATGCATTATCACATTAAATGTTGATTTATATATATGTTTATGCTTGCAATCATGTATGACCAATGTATGAAATGGTTGTGAGCTCATGAAAACACCTTAGACACATCTAAGATGGTAAATGGAACAATGTTTGTATTCATAACCTAGGCCAATTTTGCTTCTAAGTGTTGGTTTCATTTGAAATGCCATTTTCATGATGCTAGTTTGACTAAAGTTGAACAGTAGCTTAGAGTGTTTGCATGACTATGTGACCTAAATCAAAGTTGTAGTACTTGATTAGGGTAACAACTTTTATTTTTGGGTCATGGTCTAATTCAGAGCATAGCATGCTAAAAAATAGTTCACAAGTATCAACAAAATGTTGTTTTGGGACTTGCAAAATTTTTGAAGTGTTGAAACGATTTTCAGTTTTAAAGTACCTCACCTTAGACCAGTGTAGTTTGTTAACCAGTGAGAATTAGATGATGGTTCTTAAAGCAAAGTTGGAGATCTCATGTAGCTCTACAACTTTCATTAAGGAAGTTTTTGCAGTGGACAAATGGATTAGGAAGTATAGCATCATTAATTTGCACTATCAGTCGACGATGGTGACACCTGAACCCGCGCCCGCGCGCGGTGTCATGGCCGATTGGCCATAGGTCATGGTCACCGTGTGGCAGCAGCACACCAGCGTTGGCCCAGCTAATCAGGCCCAACCGCGCACTTAAGCACCGCGCACCCACCACTCCATCCACTCGGTGCCCGCTCTCACTCCCTTCTGCTCGCTCTGCCTCTCCATAGTGCCATGCCAAGCAACTCCGCAGTGCCACCGTAGCTCCATCGTAGCCGCTCACTATCGACATAGCCTTGTCGGTTGATTCGTCTCGGCCATAGCTACTATGCCGTCACCTCCACCTCCTCGAGCCAATAGCACCACCTACCAACCCAAGGTAGTGCGGCATTTCGCCTCGCCACAGTCGTCGTTGACACTAGAGCGCCCCTGCGCTCGTAGCTCACCATGGCCCAACCATTCCATCGCATCACACGCCTTTATTTTCTCTGGTCCAGCACCGCACTAGAGTCTAGAAGCTTAGGCCAGAGTTTCGGATGATGCCACCACTTAATAGCGCCGAAATGAGTCGCCGCTCCGCCCGCGCCCGCCATGTCCGCCGTGGCACTCGAGCACGCCGCCATCGAGTTGGTTTGCCATCTCACTCCTTTCTCGCATGCCTTCAATCGAGTAACCCTAGGCCTCACTAGTGGTATGACAGAGACCTGCCTTTTGTCATCGTTTAGCTAGAATAGGGTGAGCACCACTGTGCTCCATGTGTCGCCGCACGGAAATGCACACGACCGTGCTCACCGATGCCACCCCGAGCCCTCACCTATGCCGTGTACTCCGCTAGGTCACTAGGATGGAGTAGCCATCCTTGCCTAAGAATGCCATAGCTAGAGATGGCCGACGTACCACTGCCGACCTCTACCGTTCACCATGGCCACCATCGAGCTTTCTCCGATGAGCCACCGAGCCAACCAAGCCTACCAGTCGATGTGCGTGGATGAGATGAGTGTAGGGGTGAAGACGCTACCGCCGAAGACCTCGCTGTCAGTGAGTTCTCGCCGGTCAGTGCCGTCCCCTATTTTGTTCTCGCTAACGGATGGGTCCCCGTTGACTGCAGGCCCCGGCTGTCAGTGTGTATGATATTTGATTTATTGGATTTATTTCATAGATTTGAATGCATGTTTCAAAAATTCATATCTCAAGGTAGGAGTGTCCAATTTTGGTGAACCAAATTTTGTTAGTTTCACCTTGAAGTGTAGTATTTGATAAAAATATGAGATGCACTGTTTCTAGTATTTTTCTAGGAGAATAAAATGTAGCTATATAACTGCTTTTTAAATGGTTTCTATCTTGTAATTGCATAACTTGAGCTAGATAGGTGATAAAATTATGATTTCAATTTTGTTGGTCTTGTGTTGACATGCTATATCAAGGGAAAATACTAAACTTGTAGTGGTCATACTTTGAATATGGTCTTCATATTTAATCCTAATTAATTGCTACTTTCTAGTGAAATTAATTGGGGTAAAAATATAGAACATATGATCATGCAAATTTTTACACATTATTCTTATGCTTGGAGGAATGTAAGAAAAATATTAAATCTATTGTTTGACACTTTTCACTATACTAAACTATTTTTGCTAGAATAAGCCTATGTAACTTATCATTTTTGTAGAGGTAGTTGTACTTGTCCAAATGGTATGAAATTTATATAGTAGACTATTGAGGTCATTTTTAGGCTACTGTAATTTTCTCATAATTTATTGAGCTTTAGAAATATTTATCCTTTAAATCACCTTGTTATCTAAGAAAATTAATAAATGGATATAAATAATTTAGTTATGTTTAGCCATAATGTTTTCTATGGTGCTTGAGATGCATATGATCACTTTATGTTATTAGTTAGGCTTAAAAGCAATGGGTTGTATGCAACTAGTTAATTATTGCTTTATAATTCAACTAGATGACTGCATGTATAGTTTCGGTTGAGTTGATAATTTCATGATGATAATGATCTTTTCTATAAAACTTGTCAATAAAAAAGTTATATATAACTTATTGATATGACTTGTGTTAAATTTTCATAGTCATAGGACTTATGGTTTAAGAATTATGGCTGTTAGAAGTTTGTTGTCAGAAATACTGGCTCCCTATGTAGATTTGAATGATTGAATTGTTTGACCTAGATAACTGCTGAATCACATTAAAGTTATTAAAACAAAGTTGTAGGAAATTTTATAAGCTTTCCAGAATGTCCACAACCATATTATTTTGATGTGTATAACTCTAGTTATGGTCAAAACAAGTGGCTGCTATCTTGTCATTACGAAAAAAATTCACATAAGTGTTTGTTTAGTTATTAGTGAAGAGATAAGCACCTACTCAGTAAAATAAGATGCAACTTGTTATTACTTGATTCAAAGTCATTGAAAACACTTATGAGGATGCATTCATTACATCATATCATATTATACATGTCATCATATATGCATTCATGATATCTTAATTCATGCTCATGCATATAGGATCGTCCGAAGAAATAACTCTATTGGAGTTCAACGAAGAAGAAGAGGAGGATCAGCAGGAGTTGCCTCAGGCCAAAGCTCTAGGAGAAGAGGAGCAGACTCTCAAAGATCTCCCTAAGTGCCTAGATCACTGGCCAACCTCTTTCCTCAAAGGCAAGCCCCGAAGCATTCTAAGTCTCCCATGTTTTACAAAATATTACTTGAGTCCTTTATGTTTGATGCATTAGGTTATAAGAGTTAATTGGAAACACTTGATGCATAGAACTACCTTGTCTAGTTACATATTCCTTTAACCCTATGTAGGTACTGGATCGAATATATGCTTAGCCATGCTTAGACCGGTAGAAGTTGGGTGATTCCCTGTCACCTATGAGATATACGTGGATACCGAGGTATGGTTGGCTATATTTGCTATCATGGAAAAGAACCATGGGGTCATATAAATGGAGGCTAGGCAGAGTCTATGTGTAGGTTGACTCATGTGATTTTGTCTATGCTGATTAAGGAACATACCGTTGTTGGGCGCTTCTGACAAAATTGAACGCATGCCTATCACTTAGCTAGCCGGATAACTCGTTCCGACGGTGAAGCTAAGAAGCTCAACTCAAGCCAAGCCCTGTTCTACAAAAGTGCTCACTCTGGATGGTAGTAAGGATGTGCATGGAGCCAGACGTAGGCCCAAGGGTAGGCTAGGCCTGAACGTCCTGGCAACTAGTTGTCCCAAATTGTGCGGCACTAGGCAAACCAGCGAAATGTGGACCTAAGTTGTACCACAGGTGACCTAAGATGACCATTGATCTAGTTTGCCTGGGTTTGTGTTAGGAATACATTCCTAACTGGTTAAAATTGATTCAAATCGCCGTCTCTCCTAGACAGTGAGAAACTTGGCTAGTACCAACATTGTAGTAACTGTGGTATGGAACATGATGGTTCGGATAAACATGGAATTACTACACCCGCTACGGTTACTATTGTATGTTACTAAATGATATACTACATGTTTGGCACATGTTAGTTGCTAATCAAGAGATGAATAGTTATAATTAACTTGATGACCGAATTATAATTGTACAACCAAGTTAGTCGATTTTTATGCAAAATGTTGTCAAGCTACCTCCACTTATAAAGCCTTGCATAATCCTTGGAGTCACTTTGTTTTTGGTTTATGATGGGTAAGTCTAGCTTAGTACCTTCTCGTACTCAGGGTTTTATTCCCATTGTTGTAGATGGTACAGTTTATCACGACTATTGCAAGAATTGCTTTTGTCCTGCCGTGGACGAGGAGTGAGCCCTGGGTAGGCATCTCTTATTAATCCTTCTTATATGCTTTTGTGGGAGTGTGATCATGAACTGGCACTATGTATTTGAACTATGATGGCAGATGTTAGTTTCAAACTTTAATTTGCTTCTGCTACTATTTACTGAACTTGGTTTGTAATAACCTTAATTCGTACTCTGATGAATGAACTGTATTTGTGAACCTTCTATAACATGTGACATGTATATTGAATCATGTACTATCTTGGTTGTATGTTGATGGTTAATCAAGACCCATAATGGTACTCGATGGACTACTGGGTTTATATTGGCTCAAGTATGACAGTGCGACCGCTTGTAGGCTGCCATTGTACTTGTGCTCTTATAAATTGGTCGGTTCTGCTATAGCTGGTATCAAAGTAAGGTTCAACATTAATTGCCACATGTGTATTTAAAACAAAGGTTTTTGTTTTCCAAAACTAGTTTTTAGCAACTTATAGCTATATATATAGGTGTTTTAAAAGCCTAGAGTTGAATCTAAAGTGTGCCAGTGATCACTTGCTTTATGCCTAGTTAGGGACTTCAGGTGGCTAATTAAGTACTAACTTGGGGGTTTTTATTTTCATTGTCCATACGACGTGCTATTGTATGGATGGCATTCACTTGAGTGGTAATGTATGGATCAAATGCCTCTATGTCTAAGGTAAGATGCCAATCATCATTACAGGGGCATGAATGTAGGATGTGAGCGTGCGATATATGGGGAGAGTTAGCTTTGATACTAAAGTATATATGTCTCATATATATGCGGAGGTATTTAATTGTGGGTTAGCTTTGATACGACTGTGTATGCATATTTGTATGTATATATAGGACGTATTTACTTTTGGGTAGCCTTGATACGGAAGTATATATATATGGGTATATATATGGAAGTATTTAGATTGCAACCTAGAGCCTAGATTTACATTCTACATATATAATTGTGGGATTGGGCTGAAATGAAATTCTTGTGCAGGTACACTAACAGCGAAACATGTAGCCTAACTAGTTATGCTATATATGAGAGAACATATGTATGCCACCATGTATGCCATTAGAAGTTTTAATTTTTCCTAAGTTTATGAGGACATACGGAACATGCATGCATCATGATAAAAATCATTATTCCATACTTGCATTGTTCCTTCCCTTATAAAACTCTTACTCGGTTATGTGACTCCTATCCATTATGACTTTGTCTCATGAGAGTTGCACCATATTGTTGGTACAAATGGCAGCACCGGCTGGAAGTGAGAATTTCATGTTGATGTTTGGTACTCCTGCCCTACTTTGGAGAGTCTTGCATTATGTGAGGTATTACTAGAATGAAGTATACCTAGAGGGACAACCATGGTATGAAGTACACCTGACCATACCATCTCATAACCAAGCACCCTTTTGGTAGGAAGGGAAGGCAGAATTTGAAGGGAGAACTCCTTTGGAAGCTGCCCAAGTAGTGGCTTTTGAGGTGCTGAGTTAGATTTGTCAGCAGCACAGGGATGAGCTTACCGGTAGTGCCGCTGGTACTTTTCCTCGAGTGGACCCATCCACAACATTATGGGCACAGCACAATAGTAATGCATTGATTCGAGACCAAGAAGAGCGGGCATACAGTTCTAGTCCTGCTATGAGCGCAATGTTTGCAGTGATGAAGATGTTCTATACTCATCAGAACACTAGGGACTTCTGGTAGGAGTCCAATACCACTTGCATGGATAAGCTCATGAGAGTTGAAGCTACACAACATAAGCTAAAGAAGCATGTGTGCAAGCACAAAAAGGCAGCAAGTGAGGCTCGATGAGAAACTGATCAAGCTTATGTAGCTTTGGGAAATCCCACATCCAAATGGAGCAAGTTGATCAGCAGAGAGCTGCCGCCCAAGAGGCAAGAGCGAATGATCAAGCAGTGTTAGCAGGACTGTGGGAGCAGCTAGAGGCTACCCTTGCCTAGGCGTTCATAGCTATGCACCAACAGATCCTAGCAAACAACCATGTAGCTATGGCAGAAGCAGAACGAGATAGGACCCAAGCCTTAAACATATAGCAAGACCATGTTGAGAGGGACTTGTGCCAGCAGCTTGCACAGACCTAGAATATGGTGGTTGATCTTCAGCATGAGGTGCATTTCCTAAACAACCAACTGCACTCGATCCTTAATGAGGAAGAAGAAGATCCAAAGATGTTGATCGGGAGCTAGAGGATGAGGATGATCCTATGTCTGACCTCGATAGTGAGCACACGGAAGATTAGCATTGCCGAGTGACTAGTTAAAGTGCTAGATGTATCCCTATTATTTATGTAATGGACTTGTAGCTTGAAGTTTGGTATTCGTAATTTGATTTTCGTGTAATATTGGCACTCTACACGTTGTTTCATGATGGGTTGAACTTTAATAAAATTCTAGTTTCGTTTTACTGGTGATTATGACAAGCATGTTAACGCACTGTGAGCCCAATAAGTGATCAAATTGGTGATGTCATATTGCGAGAATGAATTATTATGCCTCTGTTTTATTGTATGAAGTTAAGATTCTCTCTAGTAATTTTAGTTTGGCATGATTACATAATTTATCTACAATCTCCTAACATCATCCAATAATCACTTATTGTTGCAACTTTGCAGATGACTCGCACCCGCGCTGGAGCAGGTAACAACCAAGGCAGCAACGACGGTGACTTACCACCACCGCCACCACCGTCTGTGAATGAATTCTTTGCATAGTTCTTGGGTAGTCAGAGAACAATGGAGGAAACCATGCGCCTCATTACGTAGAACACTGCTCATGCCCGTCAGCAACAACAAGGGCCTAAGCAGAATCAATATAGCTCTTTCAAGGATTTCCTCGACACCAAGCCTCCTATCTTCAAGGTGGCCGAAGAACCGCTTCAGGCGAATGAATGGCTTAACACAATTGAGCAAAAGTTCCATCTATTGAGGGTTATGAAACATCAAAAGTCAAAATATGCATCACATCAACTGTAGGGACTGGCCGAGATATGGTTGACCCATTTCCTATCCTCCCTACCTACCAACTCATAGGTCACATGAGCAATTTAAGTTAACCTTTAGGGGACATCACATTCCCCTGGGGCTAATGCGTATGAAAGCAGTCGAGTTCATGCGACTCACACAAGGGACCAAGACCCTTATAGAGTACATGCATGGTTTCAACAATTTGTCCTGTTATGCCCCAGGGTTTGTCGATACATAAGAAAAGAAGATTGAAAGCTTCAAGAGAGGCCTTAGTACTAAGTTAATAAAAACTATGGCCAACTCGAGTTGCACCACATACAATGAGTTCATCAGCGATGCCATGACTCAGGAGAACCAGAACAATCTGCACATAGTGGCAAAGGGCCGCAAGAGAACAGTTGAGGCAGGCGCCTCAGGATCTTCCTAGTCTAGAACTCCAGTGGCGACTAGGCCACAGTTTCGTCCACCCATGCCCAAGTTTAGGCCCCCTCCGCCAAAAGTCTAGGCCAACCGACCTCAGAAAGTGTTTCATAAGGTGTTCACCATTGCCCTACCCAAGGGGAACGGAGGGCAAGGAAGCTCAGCAAGACCCAGGAGCAATCAACCATGCTTCAACTATAATTAGTTAGGTCATTAGGCCAAGGAATGCCCCCATCCTAAGAAGAACAACAATCAAAACCAGAGCAATCAGAGATAGGCAAATCCTAAAGCACGTCCTAGATACGTGCATTACACTGCTATTGAAGAAGTTCCTACAGGAGAGGTTGTCATAGTCAGTATGTTTCTTATTAACAAACATCCCACCATTGTTTTATTTGTTTCTAGAGCTTCTTATTCATTTATGAGACAAGCATTTGCATCTAAGTATGATCAGAAAGTAGTTGAGGTAAACAAGGGAGGTTATAGTATAAGTTCGGCTAGGGCTACTATCTCTACAAATCAGATAGTCAGGGATGTGCACATCTCTATACAAGAGAAGGAGTATACGATGGATCTAATAGTATTGCCTAGATTAGCCATAGATGTGATCTTAGACATGAAATGGATGAGCGATCATGGGGTTCTCATTGACACTAGCACTAGGACAATTATGTTGAGAGAACCAAAGGGAGGTAATGCTTTTCTAGTACCACTTCCCTAAAGTTTTGATCTCCAAAACTTGTCTTGTGCTATCCAAGCCACTACCCTTTGTGATATTCCAGTGATTTATGAGTTTCCTGATCTACTTGTAGATGAGTTGCTAGGTTTACCGCCTGATAGGGATGTGGAATTTAAGATTGAGTTAGTGACAGGTACGGCACCTATCTCAAGAAGACCCTATAGGATTTCACAAAATGAGTTAGCTAAACTTAAAATTCAGTTACAAGAACTGTTGGACAAAGGTCTCATTCAACCTAGTTCATCTCCATGGGGATGTCCAGCTTTGTTTGTAAAGAAGAAGGACAAGTCTTTGAGAATGTGTGTGGATTATAGGCCACTTAATACTATGACCATTAAGAACAAGTATCCTTTGCCTCGTATCGATATCTTGTTTGATCAGTTGGCAAAAGCAAAGGTATTCTCCAAGATTGACTTGAGGTCAAGCTATCATCAGATTAAGATCAAGCCAGAGGATATACCTAAAACAACTTTCTCCACTAGGTATGGCTTGTATGAGTATTTCGTCATGTCTTTTGGACTAATGAATGCTCCTTCCTACTTCATGTGCTTGATGAATTCAATATTCATGCCCGAGCTTGATAGGTTCATGGTTGTGTTTATCGATGATATCTTGATTTATTTGGAGAATGAAGCAGACCATGCAGAGCATCTGAGAATTGTTTTGTCCAGATTGAGGGAACATAAGTTATATGCCAAATTCAGCAAGTGTGAATTTTGGTTGAGCAAAGTACCTTTCTTAGGTCACATCTTATCTAAAGATGGAATTTCTGTATACCCATCTAAAGTACAAGAGGTCATAGATTAGCAGGCCTCTAGGGTTAGCTGGTTTCTATCATCGTTTCATTCCTAATTTCTCCAAGATAGATAAACCCATGACCAAGCTACATCAGAAGGATGAAAAGTTCAGTTGGACGCCAGAGTGTGAAACAGCTTTTCACACCCTAAGGACTCTGTTAACTACAGCTCCTGTTCTAGCATAACCTGACATTAAAAAGCCTTTTGATGTGTTTTGTGATGCATTGGGTATAGGTTTGGTGTGTGTGCTCATGCAAAAAGAAAGAGTTATTGCCTATGCTTCTCGGCAGTTGAGAAAGCATGAAGTTAATTACCCTACGCATGATTTAGAGCTTGCAACAGTTGTTCATGCATTGAAGATATGGAGACATTATTTGTTGGGAAACGTATGTCACATATACACTGACCATGAAAGTCTCAAATATATGTTCACTCAACCTGAGCTGAACATGAGACAGCGAAGATGGTTAGAGCTAATTAAGGACTACAATTTGGAAGTGCACTACCATCTGGGAAACACCAATGTTATAGTTGATGCACTTAGTTGGAAATCTTATTGCAACACTTTAGAAGCCTTGTTGGAAGATGGATTTAATTTGTTACATCCTATTGTGCTGCACAATATCACTATCAGTTGCTCACTTGAGAGCAAAATCATAGAACTATAGAAGACAGATGTAGGTGTATTGCACATCAAGAGAAAGATGAAAGAACAAGAAACCAACCATTTTAGGTTAGATGAAAGAGGTGTGCTATGGTTTGAGGACCGACTTGTGGTACTGAAAGATCGTGAGCTTAGAAATCAAATTTTAGATGAAGCTCATTCATCTAAGTTGTCTATCCATCTGGGTAGTAGCAAAATGTATCAATATTTGAAAACTCATTTTTGGTGGACCAAGATGAAGAAAGAGATCGCCGCCTATGTCACTAGGTGTGATAATTGAAGTAGAGTAAAGGTCGTTCATTTAAAATCTATTGGATTACTTCAACCATTGCCTATTCTAGGCTAGAAATGGGAGGAAATAAGTATGGACTTTATTATAGGCATTTCGATGACACAACAAGGTCATGATTCCATATGGGTCATTGTAGATCGCCTCACCCAGTCAGCACATTTTGTATCGGTTAACACAACATATCTAGCCGGGAAGTACGCCAAAATTTATGTTTCTCAAATTGTGAGGCTATATGGAGTACCAAGGACCATAATCTCATATCGGGGACCATAGTTTATAGCTCATTTTTGGGAGCACTTGCACCAGGCCTTGGGAACTAAACTAATCAGAAGTTCAGCATACCATCCATAAACTTTTGGATAGACCGAGTGAGTAAACTAGATCTTAGAAGATATGTTGAGAGCCTATGTTATATCTTCCAAGGGTTCATGGGAGAAATGGCTACCTTTAGCGAGCATCAAGATGGCTCCTTTTGAAGCCTTGTATGGTCGAAAATGTAGAACTCCTTTGAATTGGATTGAGCCCAACAAAAGACGATACTTTGGCATTGACTTTGTCACCAAAGTTGAAGAGCAGGTACACGTCATCCAATAGCATATGAAAGCAGCCCAATCAAGACAAAAGAGTTATGCTGATAAAAGAAGAAGACTAATAACTTTTAAAGTGGGAGATTATGTATATTTAAAAGTGTCACCTATGAAGGGAGTGCAGAGATTTAGAGTAAAAAGAAAGCTTATGCCCAGATATGTAGGGCCAAATAAGATTATTGAACAGAAAGGAAATGTCGCTTACAAGTTACAACTTCCTCTAGAAATGAGTGCGATATTCAATGTCTTCCATGTTTCTTAGTTGAAAAGATGTCTTCGTATACCTGAGGAAGCCATTGCACCCACCAACATTAAGCTCCAATAGGATTTGACGTATGAAGAGAAACCAATCTGAGTGTTAGAAGAGATGGAAAGAGTAACACAGAGCAAGGTCATTAAGTTCTACAAGGTGGTGTGGAATAACCACAGTGAACATGATGCCACATGGGAACGGGAGGATTACTTACGTGAAGTTTATCCCGCCTTTTATGAAGAATGGTAGGTCTTGCAAATCTCGGTATAAAATTTCTATAGGGGGGAGGGGTTGTAACACCCTGATGTTAAGCTTCCCATTTGACACCTGCATTTCATGAGCACAAGCATCATCCAAGCATTCATGAACAAGAGCATATGAAATTTCATCTCCTTCTTATGCATTATCACATGAAATGTTGATTTATATATATGTTTATCCTTGCAATCATGTATGAACAATGTATAAAATGGTTGTGAGGTCATGAAAACACCTTAGACACATCTATAATGGTAAATGGAACAATGTTTGTATTCATGACCTAGGCCAATTTTGCTTGTAAGTGTTGGTTTCATTTGAAATGGCATTTTTAGGATGCTAGATTGACTAAAGTTGAACAGTAGCTTAGAGTGTTTGCATGGCTATGTGACCTAAATAAAAGTTGTAGTACTTGATTAGGGTAACAACTTTTATTTTTAGGTCAAGGTCTAATTCAGTGCATAGCATGCTCAAAAATAGTTCACAAGTACGAACAAAATGTTGTTTTGAGACTGCAAAATTTTCTAAGTGTTGAAATGATTTTTAGTTTCAAAGTACCTCACTTTGGAGCAATGTAGTTTGTTAACTAGTGAGAATTAGATGATGGTTCTTAAAGAAAAGTTGAAGATCTCATGTAGCTCTACAACTTTCATTAAGGAAATTTTTTCAGTGGACAAATGGATTAGGAAGTATAGCATCGTTAATTTGCATTGTTAGTCGACGATGGCCCGGTCGGTCAGGCCCAAGCACGCACTTAAGTGCCACGCACCCACCACTCCATCCACTTGCCTGCTCTCACTCCCTCCTGCTCGCTCTACCTCTCTGTAGTGCCATGTCGAGCACCACCGTAGCACCACCGTAGTTCCATCATAGCCGCTCGTCGCCGACGCAGCCTTGCTGGTCAATTTGTCTCAGCCACAGCTGCTATGCCATCACCTCCACCTCCTCGAGCCAACAGTACCACCTACCGACCCAAGGTAGTGCAACATTTTGCCTCGCTGTAGTTGTCGTCGACACCAGAGTGCCCCTATGCTCATGGCTAACCGTGGCCTGACCATTCCATCACACCGCACACCTTTATTTTCTCTGGTCTAGCACCGCACTAGAGTCTAGAAGCTTAGGTCAGAGTTTGGGATGATGCCACCGCTCGATGGTGCTAGAACGAGTCACCGCTCCGCCCACGCCCACCATGGCCATCGTGGCACTCGAGCTCGCCGCCATCGAGTTGGTTCATCGTCTCACTCCTTTCTCGCTCACCTTAGGTTGAGTAACCCTAGGCCTCGCTAGTGGCATGACAGAGACCTGCCTTTCATCACCGTTTAGCCAGAACAACGTGAGCACTGCCATGCTCTGTGCGCCATCGCATGGCCATGCACATGACTGAGCTCACTGAGGCCACCCCGAGCCCTCACCTATGTCGTGTAGCTCTGCTAGGTCACCAGGATGGAGTAGCCATCCTTGCCTAAGTGTGTCATAGTCGGAGATGGCTAATGTCCTACCGCCGACCTCCACCATCCACCATGGCCGCCGTCGAGCTTGCTCCAGCGAGCCACCAAGCTAACCAAGCCTATCAATCAATGCATGTGGATGAGATGAGTGTAGTGGTGAAGACGCTACCGCCGGAGACCTCACCGTCGGTGAGTTCTCACCGGTCAGCTCCAACCGCTGTTTTGTTCTCGCTGACGGGTGGGTCCCCGTTGACCGTGGGCCCCAGCTATCAGCGTGTATGATATTTGATATTCTGGATTTATTTCACATATTTGAATGCATGTTTCAAAAAATTTATATCTAAAGCTAGGAGTGTCAAATTTTGTTAGTTTCATCTTGAAGTGTAGTATTTGATAAAAATATGAGATGCACTGTTTCTTGTATTTTTCTAGGAGAATAAAATGTAGATAGATAACTGGTTTTCAAATGGTTTCTATCTTGTGATTCCAATTTTTCTGGTCTTGTGTTGACATGGTCTATCTAGGAAAAATACTAAACTTGCAGTGGTCATACTTTGAATATTGTCTTCATATTTAATCCTAATTAATTGCTAGTTTCTAGTGAAATTAATTAAGGTAAACATACATAATATATGATCATGCAAATTTTTACATAGTATTATTATGTTTGGAGGAATGTAAGAAAAATATTAAATTTGTTGTTTGACACTTTTCACTATGCTAAACTATTTTTGCTAGAATAAGCCTATGTAACTTGTTATTTTTGTAGAGGTAGTTGTACTTATCCAAATGCAATGAAACTTATATAGTAGACTACTGAGGTCATTTGTAGGCTACTGTAATGTTCTCAAAATTTATTCAGCTTTAGAAATATTTATCCTTTAAATCACCTTATTTTCTAAGAAAATTAATAAATGGATATAAATAATTTAGTTATGTTTAACCATAATGTTTTCTATGGTGCTTGAGATGCATATGATCTGTTTATGTTATTAGTTAGGCTTAAAAGCAATGGGTTGTATGCAACTAGTTAATTATTGCTTTATAATTCAACTAGATGGCTACATGTATAGTTTCAGTTGAGTGGATAATTTCATGACGATAATGGTATTTTATGTAAAGCTTGTCAATAACAAAGTTGTAGATAACTTACTAATATGCCGTGTGTTAAATTTTCATAGTCATAGGCCTTATGGTTTAAGAATTATGGCGGTTAGAAATCTGCTATCATAAATACTGGCTCTCTAGATAGATTTGAATGATTAAATTGTTTGACCTATATAACTGCTGAATCACATTAAGGGTATTAAAATAAAGTTGTAGGAAATTTTATAAGCTTTCCAGAATGTCCACAACCATATTATTTTGATGTGTATCACTCCAGTTATGATCAAAACAAATGGTTGTTGTCTTGTCATTCCGAAAATGATTTACATAAGTGTTTGTTTAGTTATTAGAGAAGAGATAAGCACCTACTCAGTAAAATAAGATGCAACTTGTTATTACTTGATGCAAAGTTGTTGAAAACACTTATGAGGATGCATTCATTACATCATATCATATTATACATGTCATCATATATGCATTCATGATATCTTAATTCATGCTCATGCATATAGGATCGTCCAAAGAAATAACTCTATTGGAGTTCAACGAAGAAGAAGAGGAGGATCAGCAAGAGATGCCTCATGCTATAGCTCTAGGAGAAGAGGAGCAGACTCTCAAACATCTCCCAGAGTGCTCGGATCACTGGCCAACCTCTTTCCACAAAGGCAAGCCCTAGAGCATTCTAAGTCTCCCATATTTTATAAAATATTACTTGAGTCCTTTATGTTTGATGCATTAGGTTATAAGAGCTAAATGGAAACACTTGATGCATAGAACTACCTTATTCAGTTACATATACCTTTAACCCTATGTAGGTCTAGGTGATACCGAGGCACGTTGGCTATATTTGCTATCATGGAAAAGAACCATTGGGTCATGTAAATGGAGGCTGGGTGGAGTCTATATGTAGGTTGACTCATGTGATTCTGTCTGTGCTGATTAAGGACCATACCGTTGTTGGGCGCTTCTGACAAGATTGAACGGATCCCTATCACTTAGCTGGCCAGATAACTTATTCCGGCCGTGAAGCCGAGTAGCTCAACTCAGACCAGGCCCCGTTATGTAGAAGTGCACAATCTAGATGGTAGTAAGGATGTGCGGGGAGCTAGACGTGAGCCTAAGGGCAGGCCGGGCCTGAACGTCCTAGCAACTAGTTGTCCTTGATTGTGTGGTGCTGGGTGAACCCACGAAATGTGGACCTGAGTTGTATCAAAGGTAACCTAAGGTGACCGTTGATCTAGTCTGCCTGGGTTTGTGTTAGGAATAAATTTCCAGCTGGTTGAAATCAATTCGAATCATCGTCTCTCCTAGACAGTGAGAAACTTGGCTAGTACAAACATCGTAGTAACTGTGGTATGGAACATGATGGTTTGGGTAAACATGGAATTACTACACCGGCTATGGTTACTATTGTATGTTACTAAACAATATACTACTTGTTTAGCATAGGTTAGTTGCTAATCTAGAGATGAATAGCTATAATTAACTTGATGACCGAATTATAATTGTACAACTGAGTTAGTCGCTTTTTATACAAAATGTTGTCAAGCTACTTCCACTTTGTAAAGCCTTGCATAATCTTTGGAGTCACTTTGTTTTTGGTTTATGACGGGTAAGTCTGGCTAAGTACCTTCTCGTACTTAGGGTTTATTCCTAGTGTTGCAGATGGTACATTAATTTGCTTCCGCTACTATTTACTAAACTAGGTTTGTAATAACTTTAATTCATACCATGATGAATGAACTGTATTTGTGAACCTTCTGTAACATGTGACCTGTATGTTGAATCATGTATGATCTTGGTTGTATGTTGAAGGTTAATCGAGACCCGTTGTGGTACTCGACGGACTACCGGGTTTATATGGGCTCAAGTATGATAGTGCGACCGCTTGAGGGCTATCATTATAGTTGTGCTCTTATAGGTGACCGTTGATCTAGTCCGCTTGGGTTTGTGTTAGGAATAAATTTCCAGCTGGTTGAAATCGATTCGAATTGCCGTCTCTCCCAGACAGTGAGAAACTTGGCTAGCTCTCGCATTGTAATAATTCTATTATGGAATACGATGGTTATGATGAACATGGAATTATTACGTCAGCTATGGTTACTACTGTATGCTACTAAATAACATACCACATGTTTGGCATAGGTTAGTCGCTAATCTAAAAATGAATAGCTATAATTAACTTGATGACTAAATTATAAATGTACAACTGAATTAGTCACTTTTTATGCAAATATTGTCAAGCTAACTCCACTTATAAAGCCTTGCATGATCCTTAGAGTCACTTTATTTTTGGTTTATGATGGATAAGTCTAGCAGAGTACCTTCTTGTACTCAGGGTTTATTTCCCTATTGTTGTAGATAATACGATGTATCATGGCAACTATAAGAATTGTTTCTAGTCCCGCCATGGACAAGGAGTAGGGCCCTAGGCAAGGCATCTCTCGTTAATTCCTTTCTTTATGCTTTTGTGGAAATGTGATCATGAGCTGGCACCAGTATTTGAATAGTGATGACAGATGTTGGTTTCAAACTTTATTTGCTTCTACTACTATTTTACTTGAACTTGGTTTGTAATAACTTTTAATCGTACTCTGATATATGGAACTGTATTTGTGAACTTTATGTAACGTGTGACATATATGTTGAATCATGTACAATCTTGGTTGTATGTTGATGGTTAATCGAGACCCTTCGTGGTACTCGATGCACTACCAGGTTTATATGGGCTCAAGTATGATAGTGTGACCACTTGTGGGCTGCCATTGTACTTGTGCTCTTATAAATTGGATGGTTTTGCTACAGAAAGGATCATTATCATCACAAAATTATCACCACAATAGAAACTACACATGTAGCCATCTAGTTGAATTATGGAGCAATAATTAACTAGCTGCCTATAACCAATTAACTTTGAGCATAACTACCAATACCAACTGACCATGTGCATTACAAGCACCCTAGAAAACATCATGGTAAAACCCCAATAATTTACTTACATGCATTTATTCATTTTCTTATATAATAAGATGATTTAGAGGAATAATTACTTCTAATGATCAATAAATTTGGAAAAATTACAGTAGGTTACATATAACCCCAATAGTCTACTGTACAAATTTCATGCCATTTGGATAAGTATAGCAACCTCTACAAAAATGACAAGTTGCATAGGCTTATTTTACCAAAAATAGTTTAGCCCAGTGAGTGTCAAACAATAGATTTAATATTTTTCTTACTTTCATCCTAGCATAAGAACACTATGTAAAAATTTGCATGATCATATGTTATATATTTTTACCCCATTTATTTTCACTAGAAACTAGAAAACAATCAAGGTTAAATAGAAAGACCATATTTCAAGTCCATCCTCTGTAGGTTTTGTATTTTTCCTAGCTAGAGCATGCCAACACAAGACCCACAAAATTGAAATCACAATTTGAGCACTTCTCTAGCTCAAGTTATATATTTTACAAGATAGAAATAAATTTCAAAGCACTTATCTAGCTCTATTTAATTCCCTCAGAAAAATACCCAAAACAGTAGGTTTCATATTTTTATCAAATAGTAAACTTCATTATGAATCCAACAAAATTTAGATCACCTCATTTGAACACTCCTAACTCTAGATATGATTTTTACAATTTTGCTATAAAATCTGGAAAAACAAATAAAGAAAAATCAAATTTCAAATCGAGCCAGTATCTAGGTGCACCCGGTCCAGTGCACCCGGTGGTGCTGACAGTGGGGGCCCATGGTCAACATGACCCCATGTGATAGACACATAGAGTAGGGGTGCACGCTTGACTGGCGGCAAACTCGTCGACGGCGAGGTCACCGACATTGTGTTCCCCACACTCTTATGCATCAACTGATACCCTTGGTTAGCCTAGGGGGTCACCGGAGCAACCTCACCGGTGACAATGGCAGCACGACAGAGATGCTCTATGGTGGGCTTGTTGTCTCTAGTGACGATACGGTCAAGCGAGCATGGATACAGCATCAGGAGATCCTAGCGGAGCTCTAGGGTTAGGTCTAGCTCACTGTGGAGCGGCGGTGTGCTCTGGATGCGTGCATGGTGGTGCGGTGGTGAGGTCACCGTTCCTACATGACGGCGACCAAAAGTATGTCTCCATTTTTGGGGAAGATGTGGAAGTTCTAGATGACACGGTAATAGGCACTAGAGGGAGCTAAAGGTGGCCAGTGAGGTTGGCAGTGGTGAGCTCGTGCGCACAGCCATGGTGGACGCGCATGGCGTGGTTGCGTGTTCCGGTGTGGTGGCGGTGGTAATAGTTAAACTGACTTTGGCCTTAGCATCTAGACCCTACGACGATGACCAGATGAGGGAGAGAGAGGTCGGAGGTGGATCAGTTGTGGCTAGCCACGTGCGAGCTTGAGCTCGGTGGCACTCTATGGCCACGGCGGCGACATCAACGTGAAATGTTGCTTTACCTTGGCTCGAATAGTGGCACTAGCATGTCAGGGGGTAGAGGAGATGATGGCAGAGCTATGGGCATGATGGATTGGATGGAGATGCGGCGGTGGGGACATGCGAGCTCGGTGAAGGCATGGCAGCGATGGCGATGATGGGTCAGCTCGGCTGTGCGAGAGCGAGGCAGAGCGATGGCGAGTGAGTGAGAGTGGGAGAGAGTGAGTGACCAAGTGCCCTTTTCTCTCCCTTGGCATGGCATCATGGGGGTGGCTTGGGCGTACGGTGCCACGCAGTGGCCAGCGTCTCCACGCGGTCGGCCACTAGGGCCGATTCAAATTGGCCATTAGGGTCTGATGTAGATGGCTGACAAAGCTATTTCATGCACGTGTAACTCTTAATCAGTGGTGAATCAGTGAAAATGGTATTAGTAAAACTTGTGGAGCTACATGTGCTCTCCAACTTTGCTTTAGAAAGATTCCTCTAATTCACCATGGTTTTGAAGTTACAATGCCCGAAAGTGGTCACTTGAAACTGTAATGAGCTTCTAGACTTAGCAAAATTTTAAGTCTCAAAACAACATTTTGTTGATTCTTGTGGCCCTATTTGACCATGTTAGGCACTGAATTAGCTCATGACCCTTAAAAAAGTTTGTTCCACATAAGATAAGCTACAACTTTTATTAAGGGTGCACTGCCGTGCAAACCCTCTATGTTATAGTTCAACTTTGGTCAAAGTAGGATCATGAAAATGGCATTTCACAGTAAACCAACACTTAGAAGCAAAATTGGCCCATGTCATGAATACAAACATTGTTCCATTTACCATTCTAGATGTGTCTAAGGTGTTTTTGTGACCTCACAACCATCTCTTGCATTGGTCACACATTGTCACAAGCATATGCATGTATATAATCAACATCACATGTCATATAAGGTAAGATTACGATGAAATTCCATATTCTCATGCTCATGAATGCTTAGATGATGCTTGTGCTCATGAAATGCAAGTGCCAAATGCAATGCTTAACACTAGGGTGTTGCATCATCCTAGCAGCTGGTTAGTCCCTAAGGGTGTAGTGCTAATCTAACCCATGAAGTTGAGTCCTTAGTTGTACCAAAGGTGACCCAATGCGACCCTAACGGGGAAGTGTGGGTTTGTGTTAGGATTTTTGCCCACCTGGTTGCAATTGATTCGAATCACCGTCTCTCCCGGATAGTGAGAAACTTGACTGAGCCCCTTCATCATAGTAACTTGATGGAATCTGATGGTAATGATGAACGTGAAAATATTACACCAGATATGGTTACTATTGTTTGCTTAATCTTAAATCAAGTGATTGCTCTAGTATAGGTGCCAACCTAGACATGCTTAATTTTAATAGTATAACTTGTTGCTAGAATAACTGATCAGATCACGATATGTATTACTTCCAATTTTGTGTAAAATGTCATCAAGCCAGCTCTACCTTTCACTGGCCTTGCATAATCCTTAGTGTCTCTTTATTTTTGATTTATGATGGGTAAATCTAGCTGAGTACATTCCAGTACTCAGGGTTTGTTTCCCACTTGTTGTAGATGGTACTGTGTATCAAGGTTATTGCAAGCACCGCTTCTCTCCAGTTGTGGATGAGGAGTGAGACTAGTGGGCACGGTCCTTCTATATTAGTTGTTCAGGATGCTTTTGTTGGACTTGATCATGGAACTGGCATGTATCTGAACCATGTGTGTTATGGTTTCAAAACCATGTTGCTTCCGCTACAAAATTTGAACCTTGGGTTGTAATAACTTTATTCATGCTCCGATGTATGTTGAATTACTTGCAAACTTTATGTAACATGTGATATGTATGTTGAATCATGTACGATCTTGGTTGTATGTTGGTTATGTTTCGAGGTCCTTCGCGACACTCAATGGACAACCGGAATTTATATGGGCTCAAGTATGATAGCAGCGACTACTTTGGTGGTTGACATTATGCTTGTGCTCTTATAAATTGGTTGGTTCTATGATAAAGAATCTCGAGGAAGGTGCACAGCGAGGGGATGTTCGCCCCAACAGCGCTGGAGAGGATGGCAGCCTCTTAGCGCGTCATGGCTGATGAGGTGCTCTAGCTCTTGCTAGAAGGACACCGCCGCATTCTGGATACCAAAAGGCAGATCCAAGAGGTAGTACTAGAAGTGGTCAGGTGGTAGGAGCACCTCACTAGTGGCAATCTAGTGGTGGATGTCGGCCAGCATGCAGGCATCTGGCACTGGTATTACACTATGGGGCTTGGACCTAGACCACGCTAAAGCTATCGGCCCAAAACCTTGAGATCTGGTCCCAGAAGTCTCGGCAGTGGGGGCGATGCTAGATGCTCATTGCTTGCTGGCATGGCCCCATCGAGTGGATGAGGCTCGCCCTAGCAGTCAGTGATGTAGGCCAGGCTCTCAAAGTTAAGGACCTAGCCTAGAGCGAAGGCGCCAACTATGATGAAGAACTTGCTAGGGAAGTGGACACTGATGTCTAGGGTGGTGCCGCTTGCTTCGGTGATGAGGCGGGTGGCTCGAGCCACCGTAGAGCCTGAATCGCACTTGATGCTACCCCCGTACCTAGCACGCTAGTTATAATGGGGTTAGAACCACAGCAAGCATAGTTCTTCGAGTCAGTGTCAAAATATGGGTCTCCAATGGCTCATGTTCACTCCAGAACACAAGAATCAAAGAGAAGACACAACGGTTTATCCTGGTTTGGGCCAATCGATGCTCTACGTCTAGTAGGTGATGATCCTTATACTCAAGAGCACCCAATATCTAGGGGTTATAATAGAGTGTAAAGAGAAGTTTTGTAGGGGGTTAGCTATGTGCTAATCCAAGGGTTGCCTCGCCATCGATGGAGCCTTCCCCTCATTGGAGAGGAGGAAGACGACGGGATGCGGTGGAGGAGCTCTTGGTGCCCTCCCTCTAGGTTCCCTATTCCTTAGTGCTGTGTAGGAGTAGATGGAATGGAATGGAATCATCTGTCTTGGATCATCCTCCCTCATCTAGGTATAACGAGATAGGTTGGGTACATGGCGGTTTGGGGAGATGAGTCTATAGTCTACATGCGCCATAGTCTAGGAGTTTCTTGCAGCGATGCTCTATGGACTATGGCGGTGTCATGGAGCCAAAGAAGCCTTGGGTGTCCCTCGATTGCTCTATTCTAACACTCTGTGTGTCAAGCGGTGTCGGCTTGGATCAGCCTCCCCTAGGTGGACCTTCTTGAGTCTTCTTGGTGGCGAAGGAGGTCAGCTCCAGGGGCTAATACCTGAGCCTAGGAGCCACCCAACCCCTAGAGGCTGTGGGAAGCTTGTCTTATTGTGTCATGCCCCATGTGTGCCCCTATCATAGAAGTGGTCGGTAGGGCCATGCCCTAGGCACAACATCTTGGAGCCCCTGAGCCTCGATGGCTCGAGGCTTGTCTTCTTGCCCCCAGGCCATGGCTAGCATCACAAGCTAGGCAGGAGCCAATGCCTGAGCTCGGGCACATCATCGATTGGGTGCTTGAAGCCTGAGCAAGCACCCGGGCCCTGTGTAGAGGCTGCGCCGTGCCTAGGCTCGGCCAAGTTTCTTGGTCAGAGGGTGTGCATGAGCGTACCCAATGGGCATAGCCCCCAAGCCCCTAGGGTGATCCTAGAGGGGTTGATCGGGGGGTCCCTTCGGTCAAAACCATTAATCTCGAGGCTTAACATACCCATATGTTAGGATCTCATCAACGCTTGCCTGCGTACCATAGGATCGGTGACAACCATGATGTCCATGACACCTTCGAGGCTAGATGCCACACTCAGGCATAGTCCTGCTCTCCCAAGCGAAGGGGCAGGGGCACTGCCCTAGATCACTTTGCCCCCCTAGCATTTGGGGCAATGATCTGAGCAGCCCCTACCCTAGGCAATTCTAGCCACTGATGCACATCACCAAGTACGACAGTGAGACCAACCCAGACCACTGGTTGGAGGACTATCACCTCGCCATGAGGGCTGGGGTCAGATGATGACTTCACCATCTAGTACCTTCCTCTACTCCTCTCAAGCTTGACCAGAGCCTGGCTTGAGCAGTTGAAGCTTGGCAGCATCCGCTGCTAGGGTGATCTCCACTCCGTCTTTGTCGATAACTTCTAGGGCACATATACTTAGCCTAGAAACTCTTAGGACCTCCACAACTATTAGTAGAGGGCTGATGAGTCCCTCTAGGAGGACATCCAATGCTTCTCCAAGCGCAATGAGGTCCCCAATATCACTGACGCCGATGTGATCAACGCCTTCATCTATGTCATGATGTGCGAGGCACTCATCCACGTGTTCAGCCATGAGACTCCATGCACAATGTGGGAGCTCCTAGACATCGCCACCCAGTATGCCATTGGCATGGAGGCTGTCAAGGCCAACTTCAGTGGCAAGGCTGAGGCTATCAGCCACCTTAGCGGTGGAGACGATGGTGATGACCCTACCTCGGCTCAACATCACCGCGATAAGAGGGCCAAGGATTGAAAGTGCCATGGGGAGGAGATGATGGTCATGGCCAACTACACCGCTAGGCCTCAACACCGTGGATAGGGCACATGCCTCGAGCAATTCGAGAAGGTGCTCGAAGCCCCCTGCCCCTTCCATGGACTGTGCAACCATCATGGGCTACATCTACAACACACTCGGCTAGTAGGGTAAGGCCCAGAAAGCTTGCCTCGAAGGCCGGTGAGCTGACGGATGCTGCCTTAGACGATGATGTTGAGGTCCTCGAGGCCAATCGCTACCTCATGACCTTTAGGGGCTCCCAGGCATACGATTCTAGCCTGGTAGCGCTGCATCATCGAGTAGGAGGTGAACACCATCCACACCCTCACCACCCCGACATGGCTCCAATGGTCCTATACAACCATCACCTTTGACCAAGGAGACCACCCTAACCATGTTCCTCACCCTGGGACACTGCACACTTGTGGTCAGCTCAATCATGGGCACCATGTGCCTCACCAAGGTGCTGATGGACGGGGGCAGCAGCCTCAACATACTCTACTGCTAGCACCCTAGACAGGATGGGCATCCCCCAAAGCAATCTATGTCTAGCAAGGCACCATTCTACGAGGTCATCCTGGGGATGGAGGTAGTGCCCCTTGGGTGTATCTGGCTCAATGTCACCTTTGGCTGGTTGGACAACTTTTGGAAGAAGCTGCGCACCTTTGAGGTGGTGGACTTCCCTGGCATCTACCACGCTCTCCTTGGTCAGCCTTGCTTCTCCTAGTTCATGGTCATCCCCAACTACACCTACCTAAAGCTAAGGATTCCCAGCCCCAATGGGGTCATCACCATCAAGGGTAGCTTTGACTAGGCCTACTACTATGAGCAGGACTACATCACCCAAGCAGTCGCACTGTCTGCCCCCTATGGTCTTGACAGCTCCGACCGCGACATAGGAAAGGCCCCCATGAAGGAAGGAACCAAGGAGGCAGCAACACTCAACCGACCGAGCATTGGTGAGGCACTTGGGGGCACTAGCAGTAGCGGTGGCTTGGATGGCCCCTCCATCTAGGTGCTCGCCCCTCAGAAGGGGCAAACCCAACTGAGGTGACTTTTAACCTTTCCTCCTAAGGGAAGGCCATCACCGAGCCATCTGCCTAGTAGCCCGACCTCCTGAGCCAAGATGCGCCTGACGACCTCCTTCACTGGACTACCTCTTCAACAACAAAAACCAAGATAAGTCTTGACTCTCCCAACCCTTCTACTCCCCCTACTTCATTATTGCTTCATTCCTCCTGAGCGACTCCAGTAGGCGCTCGGCTGCACCAAAGGAACGGCTAACTAATTGAACTGTTGCTCCTTTTTTCTGAAGGAAGGCCACTGACTGGAAGCCCCCAGGATGAGCAAGGTTAGGATGAATAGAGCAAGCCGAATAATGAGGGGACCGAAGTGAAAGATCGATGAGCGTTAATAGGATGACCCCGACCACCATGTTACTAGCTATGTCACCTTTCCCTCCTCTTGTGTCCATTTTGTTTCTCTTCTATCTATTTCTAGTCGATCCTTAGATGGATCGTGCCTCCCAGCCACATGATGGCAAGGGACCCCCTCAGAAGGGGCATCGCTAAGGGTTCTAAGGTCAGCCCATCGGGCTTCAAGGCCGCTCAAGACACCTAAAAGTGCAAGGGACACTCATGGTCGGGCACTAGAGGCCTTAGCTAGGCGCTCAGAAGCGAAACCAGCCGACCATTAAGTGATGTCCAAGTACCAACCTTGAGCCACTCATGGTGACCCACCAAGGAAGGCAGTGAGTCCCTGAGCACCGACAGATGGGCTCGGGAACCATATGAGTGGCTCAGTCGAGAAGCCAAGGATCTCCTCTCTAAGGGACATGACTAGGGCACTGGAATGACTATAAACCTAGGGTTCTCATGGACTCACCCTGCTAGTAGCATGGGCGCGGTAATCTTGGCCACTGAGGCAATTGCCATAACAGCCCATCCCAATGACGGACCTAAGTCTCCGAGCATGACTCATGAGCAATGAGATTACAAATTAAAGTAATTTCATTTCATTAATTGGGAATGACCCGACTACAATATACAGGTGGCAAAAACCGCTGCCCTAAGACTACCTATGTGGTGGCGGCAACTGCGCTAGGCCTACTCAGACCATGGCCAATCCTCAGTCGGGGTCATGCAGTTTGCTAACAAGTGTGGGGAGACCCGAGCGGCACTCCCCTGACCTAGGAGGATGGAGCTGGCCCCGTAGCAGCAATGGCGATGAGGGGCAAAGCTAAGGAAGGAGAACTCCTCCCCACCCCTATCCTCTCCTCCACTAGGATCCAGCTCTAGCTGGACATGGTCACCCCCAAGGCAACTAGAGTGCTCTTGATCTGATAAATGAGGGAAGCCCTAGTGACTCACGTCGCTGTGATCCTTCCACTCTATAGAGGAAGACGAGGGGGCATATGCATGGCGGCATGCAAGGTCAGGGGGACGTAGAGGATGGCAGCGCATGAGGGTTAAAGGTGTATATATATATTGGATAAGGAATTTATATGCATCAAGTGGTTCCAATCAACTCTTATAACCTAATGCATCAATCATAAGGACTTGAGTAATATTTTGTAAAATACTGGGAGACTTAGAATGCTCTGGGGCTTACCTTTTAGAAAGGAAGTGGGGCGGTGATCAGGGCACTCCAGAAGCTCTTCTAGGTTCTGCTCCTCTTCTTCGGGGGCTTGAGGAATCTCCTGTTGGTCCCCTTCCTCTCCTTCGTTGAACTCCAGCAACGTTATCTCCTCCGTCGATCCTAGATGCATGAATATGGCATAAGATATTGTGAATGCATACATGCCGACAAGTATAGTATGATGCTACATGAAGAATGCATTCTTGTAAGTATTCTTAACAGCATGTTGTTAAAGTAATAACAAGTGTATCACATTTTACTGAGTATGTGCATATCTCTTCTTAATTACTAAAGCAAACACTTCAACAATTCATTTACTACACTACAAAACAGCAGCTACTTGTTTTACTCATAACTGAAGTTCTACTTATCCAAATGTGGTGATGTTGGACTTTCTGGAAAGCTTATAAAATTATCTACAACTTTGCTTTAATACTCTTACTGTGATTCAAGAGTTAAATTGGGCAAACAAATCATTCAATCAAATCTGTCCAGAAAGTAAACCTTTCGGACAGCAAACTTGTAACAGCTATAACTCAAAAACCCTAAGTCCTATGGCTGTGAAAATTTAACACCGGGTAGATTAGCAAGTTATCTACAACTTTCTTATTAACATGTTTTACAGTAGAGACCATTATCTATATGAAATCATCCACGCGATCAAAACTATACATGCAGTCTTGTATTTGAATGATAAAGCGATAATTAGTCATTTGTGTATAATCAATGGCTTCTAAGCCTTACCACTGATATCAACAGTTAGTTACTATGCAACATAAAAACCATAGAAAACATTATGCTTGTTCATAATCTAATTATTTAATTGCCTTTCTTAATTTAATTAAATAATTAGGGTAAATAATAAACATATACCAAAGGTGCATCATAAATTCTCAAAAATTTATAGTGGCTTACTAGTGCTACCAATAGGCTACTGTAAATGTTTCATGCCATTTTTCCAAGTAAAACATCCTATGCAAAAATGACAAGGCAGACAGGCTTAAAATAGCATAAATAGAAAACCCTAGTGAAAAGTGTCAAAAAACAGATTTTATATTTTTCTTAGCATCCATAAGGTACTAGGACAACCTCCAACAAATTTCATGAATATTGGATTCATAAATAATTTATAAAAATTCATACAAGGATCACCTAATTATAAAAGGAAAATCTATAACTAGAAATCCATACATGCACTGACCCTCAAATTTTTACCAAAGCTTATACTTGTCAAGAACAGCTCACCACATAAATTTCATAATTTATGGAGCACAGGAACTCTATATATAAATTAAACAAGTTTACATACATTTAAAAACACATTTCAAGTTTCATTTTAAATCTTCTAGAAACTCTACTACAAATGCTAATATCATATTTTTCATAAATACTACACTTCCTAAGGAACACTACAAAATTTGGTTCACAAATTTAGATCTCTATAGCTCAACTTATCATTTTTCAAAGTTTACATGAAAAACTGAAAATAACTGAACTGTCTTTCATGACTGAGTCACCGACAGCTGGGGCCCTCGGGTCAGTTGGACCCACGTGTCAGCGACACGACATAGGGGAGCGGCGTGGAATCGACCGGGGTTCGATGGAGCTCACCGACGATGGCCTCTCCAGCTACGGCGTTTGGACTATAGTGACCCCCACTACATCCCACGCGCACTGGTGCAACAAATAGGACCGATTAACGAAGTTGGCTACTATGGCGGCGGCCATGGTGGCACGGAGGTGCGGGTCGACGGCGCTTTGCCGGCGGTGACCACGGTGACTCAAGATAAAGCTCAGACGAGCATCTACTAACCCTGGCGAATCTAGCGCACAAGCTAACACCAGGAATGGTGGACGGAGGCATTTCGGCCACGGTGATGGGGCTTGGTGGTGGAGCACCAGCGAGGTTGTGCACGGTACGGCAGCTTACCGAGCGCGGTCAGTGAGCACAGGTGGGCGTGGCGAGTCTTGGGGGTGATGGTGGAGTGGTTGCGGTGGCGAATGGGTGAGGTGGAGCTAGCCGGTGCCAGGAATGGTGACGGTGGAAGCTCGATGCTGCGACGGTTGCTGTGGTGGCTGCGCTGAGGCAAAGGAGGAGGCCAGAAAACTTAAATGCAAGCGCGAGCATAATGGGCAGACGCTGGGGGTGATAAAGACCTGCTCTGGCCTAGCGTGGCCATGCTGGGTAGAGCAACGGCAACGCGCGACTTCGCCAGCGGCTCCATGCGGTGGCCCAAGCCTGATGCCGGTCAGGGCACTGAACGCTGATTCAGTTCGTTCATCAGTGCGAGTGAGCAGCCTGACAGCGTGATTTGGTGATGCACGTTCTCCTAAACCGTGAAGCAAAATCGAAAACAATCTAAATCAAAATCATAGACCTATATACCATCTTCAACTTCTATTAAAGAATCAATCTCTAATTCCCAACCAATACATAGTAATATCATCTCCAAGTCGAGCCAGTGCAACTAAAAACCAGAAAACGACTTAGAAAATTCTAAGTGTTGCAAAACAGTGTTTTGTTGATTTTTGGGAGCTAAAAAAGACTAAGCTATGCACCTTATTATCTCATGACCCAAAAATAAAAATTGTTCATTTAGTCAAATACTACAACTTTGCTTTAGTGACCACCTCCATGCAAGGTCTCTAGCACATAGTTCAAACTTGGTCAAACATGCTACATTCAAATGATGGTATACACTCAAACTATGGCTTAGTGACCAAATTACCCCTAACCATGAATACCAAAGTTGTTCATCATGATCTTCTAAACATGTTTAAGCTATTTGTAAGGTCACACACTCATTTCATGCATTGGTCACACATAGGGCTATCCAGGTCAACACATAACATCACTTAAGTACTTAATCATGAAAGGTGACCTTCATGAACAATGTTCCATTTGTTAACCTAAGTGTAGTTAATATGTTTTAGTGACTCACATAAACCATTTACATGTACCCACTCATGATCATATGCATATATACAAGGAGACATGAAATAACAAGCAATGTTGCATATGTTTTAAGCAAATGTTTCAATTGTAAAAGCTTAAATATGAATGCTTGATGCTCATGCTCTTGCAATGCAAGTCAATTTATGCAAGGCTAACACCTAGGGTGTTACAGTGATGGACAATTATGTTCACCTACTACTGATACCTCCATCCTTTTGCCAGCAGTAGCCCTCCAAGTGCTGAACTCCATGAGCAAACTCTCCTGGTCATGTTGAATGCACTCGCTTGGAGTGCCTTCGCCTAGGACTCATGGAAGCGTTGCCTTTTGTCCTGCTGGCAGAGCCTCCACTATGGCTCCTTCAACCCTGGACACTTAAATTGGAGATACAAACTTATGTAGCAAGCATGTACAAATTGCATTGCTATCCAAAGAGTAAAGCATTGCAATGCTATGTACCCCCCCTCTAAACTAAATACAAGATAGAACAAGAACCTCAATTTCTAGGGGTACTGGCTCATCTTCTAAATCTGAATCTATTTCATCTATAACATCAAATCGCTCAACTACCTCCCTTGGTTCAGGGATATATTCTAAATCTTCACCGTGTCTACCCTTTGTGCTTTACTTTTTTGCCTTTGGAGACATAGATTTTGGGCCCACACATATTCCAAGCTCTTCCATCTTTCTAGATTACAAAGGCATTTATTAACTAAAGCTTATATGGAATGTCAACACAATAGAGCAAGAGTACGCAAATAAGCACCTAACTAGTACAGTAACTACAGCTTATATAGAAGTCATTAATCCAATAATGCACATGTCAGCTACACTCAACTATAGAAAATATGTAACCCCATTCGCTATCTACATATCCTTGGTTCAGCCTCTACAATAGATCACACATCATAAAAGGAATTTGGGTACCTCTTCCTCCATGTCAGTGTTCAGATCTGATCTTGTCATCATGGTCAGTGGAGCTAGTGTGGCCGACGTTAACGCAATGTTAATAGATCTGGCTCTAGCTAGAGTTCAAATCTGGTCGATTCGTGGCAGGTGTCGAGGTAGGGGATCTAGATCTGGCTTGTACCATACTCGAGGCTAGGGTTTGGAAATGTATGAGAGAGGGTGTGGCTGAGGAGTCAAGAGGGAGTTGAACTGCTATGCCGATGGCAGCCTAGGGTTTGGAGTAGGGTGGCAAAGGGGGTGGCTAGAGAGTGGAGTGGGAAGCCTTGGGACTAGGATTTGGAGCTAGAGGAGAGACAGTGAGGGTGGAGAATGGAGATGGAGGCAGAGACGACGACTCTTTATGCGCTTTTATATGGCCATCACATTACCACAAATGCCCTTATCTAAAATCGATGGCATGGTGAGTGTTGGCGGGACTGCTCGGCGCGGTGCGAAATCAATTTTTCGAGGCGTGTTGGCGGGACTGCTCAGTACGGTGCTCAGCAGGGACTGAAATTTTTTCTCTTGTGTACCTATTTATATATTCGATGAGTTAGTTGTTGCCTTTTTGGTTTTTTATAATAATATAAATAAACATAAAACTAAAAGAGGATGATAATAAATAAATAATTAAAAGATGCATGAATTTGACACCTAAAAATTACCAAAAAATCCTACTCGTTGTAGCTTGTTGCGCTGCATCTGCCGATTATTTTTTATGTGTGTGACTGCATCTACGTCTACTTGAACTAAGGCCTATAATTTGGAAGTAAGGGAAAGGTAGGCCCATGAATAGGAAAACCCTCCTTAAATAACTAAATGGGTTATTGGATTTCCCAACCTAGAAAAAGTCATGGATTCTACTCAAATCGCTACTGTAGTAGTCGAGGGGTTGACGCGTTTTCATGCTCTGATAATGAGAAAGTCCACGGCTCTGTGTATTTAATACGCCAGACTTTCTCGTAATCAGAGCAGGAAAATGCGCCAACCCCTCGACTATTACTCTGACTGCTCGTATTCTAAATCTATTTTATTAGTAATTAGTAACACTACGGGGACTCACATCTTCTAACGTTTGTTAGTGTCTATGTCGAGTATAAATATCCTTCCTGGTCTCTTTTACTTATCACTTGCAAGTTGCTAGCTAAGGAAAGGAGGCAGTGTTACAACTTTGTTAGCAGTTGTTGCCCATAGAACAACAGTGATCGTCCTTGTTGAGGTGAGTTTTAGTTTCTTTGTCATTTTATTCTAGTCAGGATCTCAATCGAGGCTAAGATATGGCCTAGAAAATATTATGTTGCTTTGTGCTGGTTCTTGCTTGTTTAAGATGTAGTGTTTCATATGTGGTTTTTTCTAATGACTTTTTCCTTGTGTTATTTTGTTCTATATGTATACAGAGAGATGTCGTCGTACCACAACACCCATGTTTATTCCATCAGCAAGCTTGCGCTTTGGTAGCTAGGAGTGTCAGCCAAGTATCATACAAGGGGTGCTTGTTGCTTGGGGATGTCATGTTCATCAATAGCCTCGACGGATCGTTGTTGAAGCTGCAGTTCGTTATATGCTTGGTAAACATTACTTTGTTACAGTTGTCAAAGACTATGATAGTGGCTAGATTTTTATCCGTGTTAGAAATTTCGAGCAAATGAAAAGACTTGGTAATGTTACTATGTTTATGGGAGGAGACTCTATCATCTTCACTCATGTTGATTCGACTGAATGAAATTTGTCAACTGTCGGACATGAGTTCCCTTGGTAAGATGAGTTATTTTAGACATTAGAGATTAGAGAAAAACTATGTAATGTACTTTTCTCTATAATGGAATGAAGTTTTTATGTTTGTCCAACTATATTTATCCTCCTTTATTTCTTTCATACTTCATATACTTCGGTTGATTCTTATTACATTGAGTTTTTTATTTTGTCAAATTGGACAATCGGACTCATCGATTTGGGATGGAGGGAGTAGTTGAATTCAGATTTTGGCTGATCGCAACCATCAAAGGACGGATGCACAACTATTGAAATGTTTTTGCATCCCTATAGAAAGAATGATCCTTTTAAATTTTCACTAGATAGGACACTAGTGGAGTGATAAGGTTTATCAAAGAAGGTCTGGCGGTTTGAAATCGTGACTACCCTAAAAAGTATTGATAAACGATGTGCAGCATCCGTTTTCGTCTTGTAGGCTCCTGGATTCCCATGCTGGCACGCGCTGTGGGTGGCATCAGCAGGCAGTTCTAGCAGGGACATCGCCTCATGGCCCATTGCAATGATGTGACATGGCAAAGCCAAACCGCCCACCTACTCAAATGTGTCAGTGGTCATTAGGCATGGGGTGGTTCCACGGCCCTCGAACTATCAAAGACACAAGGGCACGAGAGGGAAGGTTATCTACTGCCATTTGTGATCATCTACCTTCCCTCCCTAGATCTCCTCCTTCCATCCCAAAGCTTTTTCCCTGCAACCTACTACACCCTTTGCGCCGCCGACACCTCCTGCGAGGACCATGACCACGCAGCGGACAAAGTCGTTCATCGACCGCAAGGCATTCAATGAGCTACAACTTAACATAGTGATCCCAGAGGCTACCAATGTGATATGGTGGAGAGTTCCATCAAGGACCGAAGTGGAGCCAAGGCCAGAGGAGAATGAGGTTGTCTCTTTCACCCATTTCCACTCTTTTGGGTTCAGGGTGCCGGCGCACCCCTTACTCTAGTGGTTGTTGTACTACTACGGGCTCCGCCTCCATGACTTGACCACAGAGGGGATCCTCCACCTCTTCATCTTCATCATGCTATGCAAGGGCTTCCTAGGAGTCCCTACCCACTATGAGCTATGGCAGTCTTTATTATGGGTGGTTCGCTCAGTGCTCGGGGGGTCCATCTTCCTCGGATGGGGGGCACCTTGATCCAACTTCATCCCAGATTGGAGGACTAGGTACCTGAGCCTTGACCACTACCCTTCCGGGACTTGGGGTGGCAAAAGTCATGGATCTACATCCCCAATGGGAGCCCGCCGCTGCCATTTTATTCTCCTAACCAACTGTGTGGTGACCTCCCGGAGTCATGGGAGGAACAAACGCCCCTAGAGGCATACAGGCACCATGTGCTCAACTTGTTGGATGCAATCAAGGACATAAAGGACTAGGGCCTAATGAGAACAAGGGTGATCCATACCTTCGTTAGCCATTGGTCCTCCCCTTGAAGATGAGACACCACCCTCAGTGGGAGTTTTGAGGCCCAACAAACCCAGCAATCAAGTCAAGGGTCACCATTCGTGAGGATGACCTAGACCAATGGGTGATGAAGGTTATGGGAGAGTACACAATGGATTGTGGTAGGGGGAGTCCCCAGTGGCCTTTAGCGCCGGCCATTCTCCACCAACAAATGGACCTCTCATTAGCGTGGTATCACACCCACCACCAATTCCTCCTAACGAGGTGATTTTTTCATGTACCATTGTTCATGTTGTTTCTCTTCATTAAATTAACTAGAGTCTACAAGCAATACTCACGCTAGTATTTGTGTTCATCCTGCTTAATTTAACTAGTATTTGGAAATTGCCTACTTTCTCAATAGGTGGATGTGGGTGTGATGGTGTGCCAAGGATCGTTGGCCCTGGAGCTGGGTTCTTCATTCACGGTCACGCTCGAAAAGCGGCCCCATGAACCATTCCCCGGTGGGGCAGCCACCAGCGATGATTTCATCCCATGCTGCTCCGGATAGTCTGATGAGTCATTTCCCTTCTCAATCTGATCGCTCTCCCCCTTACAAGTGGGCTTGAACTTGGCTTGGATTATGTAGAGAGATGTCCCATCACCGCACACCATCGTAGATCCCATCTGACCTCGGATAGTCTTCTGGTGTGATGCATCGTCAGACCATGAAGTCCCGTCTGACCCTAGATAGTCTTCTGGTGATGCATCGTCAAACCACGAAGAATACTTTATGTTAAAGGAAGCTTACCTCAAGGTCATAGACTTGTACTCAGGGGCTAGTCTAGACGCTGACAAGATACATGATGAGCTAAAGGCTGCGCACGCCGCACTTGGCGTCGCCCAACAAGACGCCACCCAAGCACGAGACGAGAAGGCGACCGCTGAGGCGGAGGTCTAGAACCTACTTATCGATGCTACTGTCGCCTATGACGCTGCCTTCCTAGTGCAGATAGCGGATGATCCGGTCACTACACCAAAGGAGCACCTTCGAGCCCTATCGGCCCGTACTCGGGCTATGGTGTCCAAAGCCATCCATCAAGGAGCTACCATGGCGTTGATCGATGCCTAGCTTGAGTTTGGCATAGTGGTGAACGTCTGGGTGGTAGAGTAGGCTTTTCTATCAGCACCGAAAGACGAAGATTATATTGATGATTTGTTCAAGCGCGTCCAGCCAGCCACCAACGCCGTCTTAGCGAAGGTGAACATGGATGAGATCCTGCAAGACCCCCTTGACTATTGATTTGTGGGATGTATTAGTAGTACAAGTCATGACTAGGTTTGGTCTATGGAATGACCATATGTGAAGTCTTAATTATTTACATGCATGTCTGTGTTAACTTTTGTTGAACTTCGTATTAGGTCGGTTACACTCTATTGAGCGTGGTAACTTGTTTCTTGCCCCTGTTGATTGCTTTTGCTTGTTGATTTCTTTCGGGTTCTCTTTTTGATCTATAAGGGTGTCCCCAACAGGAACTAAATTGCCAGCGTAGTCCAAATTATATTGGTTGCTGAAAGAAATAGAGCACATCACTAGCGAGAGCGCAATAGCTAGTCTCGCACATGTTTCAAAAAAGTCTCTCTCATAGCATGTCTGGCTTCATGTTCTAACATCCATTTTTTAATATTTTTGGAGGTTGCACTACTAACGATTTCTCTACTATCACTAGGACTGCCCAAATATACTAACGATGATTGCCCTTTCTGAATTGAAGGGCATGGGCATATAGTTGTTGAAATTTTCTTTGATAAAATTTGTTATTAAACTTGAAAGAACCATGCAGAGAGTTCATCTGAACAAGTCTCACCTCTATCTAATGTAGAATGAATGAGCCATAGCTGTTGACTTTTACTGCGAACGCAAGAAAGTCCACCCGCTGTGTATTTAATCTCGTAGGACAGTAAAAATTGTTGTAGCAATTAGTCTGCCCCATGACTGTTGTGACTGCTTGGATTGTAGTGAAAAAAGTACAGAAAAGACCTATCATAACCACACTAGGCATTCAAGTGTCAAGTGTGTCATGGTGGTCAAAAGCTCTTTTTCTCGATTCACTTTTTCTGTCCAGTTTTTCTACCATATTCTCTTCACTCTCGTTAGCCATGCAAGATCTATATGAAAGAAGCATCCCCCTTCACTCATTCAATAGTGCGCATTGCATCAATCCCCTACCTTCTGGCAACCCCTTCCCTCACCCATTTGCATTTTCCCAACCATGTTCCATACTGGTTTGAGGATCTCGATTAAGGTAACGTGCTTCATATCAAACTGTACTATTTGTATGAACTTATTATTGCGTTCCATGCTAGTTTGAGGATCCCAATCAACATTTCTTCTAACCAAAATCATGCTTAGAGATGGCAACTAGTTACCATACCAGGGATGTGTACTCTACAACTATCGACCACAACTTTCCCGACCACGTCCGTCTAGTATATTAGATGAAATGACATCTACCTGGTTCTTGTAAACTATATGCTCGCCTGATAGTCCAAGCAGCATAAATTTGAATGGGTTGGACATGTAACTCTTGTACTAGCTATGAGTATAACTTTTGCCTGATCAGGCTATGCTACAAATAGGAGCTGCACTAGTCTTTGACTACAAGCATGAATCTTGAAGCGACACCTTCAAACATAGCCGAGGGAGTATAGATGATCAGAACCTATGAAACCATGTAATGTGACCATCTCTAGCTAGCTGCTGCCCCTCGGCTGCTACAAGCCTATAAGTGCTCGGATAGGACTACACTATATAGTTCATTGGATGATAGAAGGTCTGACCCGACTAAAATATTCATTACTTGGATACTAGTAATGATGAACATGGTGCACTCGCGTCAGAAGCCTGTTCTAGCCCTAGTGTCCCTGTGTGTCAAAGCCTAGCCTCACTCCCATTGTTTGACTCCTACTATTTCCCCTACTCGACGGCCTCCCCCACCTCGTCCTCAATCAATGTACGTCATGCCACTCCACCTCTCTATCCCTTTGGCTCATTGCACCGTCCACACGCCATAGCTCGATCCATGCGGACAATCATGTCGCTGATGGCGCTCCCTACCGAGGTGCAAATTATGATCGTGGGCCACCTTGCTATGACCTCGGAGCAGTCCATGGACTGACCTCCTGTAGCCTATGGGTGACCTGCTCAGTCCATGCATCGCATCTACTGGCAACCCACCATCAGTCGGCATCTAGCACTAGATCGGTTCAGGCATGGGAGGACGTGGGATGACCCCCATCGACTACAAAGCCCTCCTTGCTAGCCTGACCCAAGTTGACAACCCAGAGGCTTGCTTCCTCACCAAGATACAAACCATATTCATAGAAAAGCATAGCCTCCAGCCATGCCTTAACGATCTCGCCCGCGCTGCTGATGGTGGGCACAATCTGGCAGGCACAATGGTGATGCCGGTGATGACAACACTACGAGGTGGTACCTAAGTTAGGTCGAGGGTGAGGAAGTATCATAGGCGGTGGTGGCGATAGGCAGTGATGGACCAATGAGTAGGTGGCAAAGCAACAAGGGGTGTGTGTTGTGCCACCTCCCGACCACCGAGGTGGTCCTCCGAACGACGTGGGGCAAGTTGTCGCTGTTGTGGCCGGCATAGATGCACGGTGATCTTCCATGTGCAAGCGACGTCTATGGCTATGCAGACAGATGGGAAAGAAGGGCTCTATATTGTAGCGAGGACTATAAGCTTTGCCAAGAAATCCATTTTTTAGAATGGAAATTGGAATAAGAAACTAGTAATTCACTCTTTTTGAATGTAGTGTATTCTGACATTAGAAATTTGTCCTAAATATAGTGGATTGAGATAAATACATGTGTATCCAAACAAGGCCTTAGAGATTCAACGAAAGTACTAGTACGAAATCAGTTAACCTGTATAACATGAGATGTGTCCGGCCTGGTCAGATTTATAATGCCCGGACTTTCTTATGTGTGCAGTAAACTTCGAATACCTATGTGGCTCCTTCATTAGATCGATAGGAGACTTGATTGGATGAATTTTGTTATGCATATTTGCCATACTACAGATCAAAAAGAGAACTAGAAAGAAACCAATAGGAAAACCAACCAACAAGGGTTAGAAAATGGCTACCAAATGAAAAGAGGACATGATCTACACCACGCTCAACATAGTTTAACCCACGCAATCGCTATGTCTACATTAACTTTTGTTGAACTTTGTATTAGGTCGGTTGAACTCTGTCTAGCCCCTATTGGTTGCTTTTGCATGTAGTTCTCTTTCTCATCTATAGTCTACTAACAGGTGTTCGCCCTTTCTGATTCAGAGGACATGGGCGAATAGATGTTGAAATTTTGTGGAGCCTAAGACAGTCTGACCCTAGGAAATATAGATGATCTGGATCACTTCAAGTCGAATGAATAATGAAATACAGTGATGGCAACTATCAGGGGTCATCCAACTAGTCCATAGAACCCAACAATTAGTTTATGATACAAACAGGTATGGACTGATAAAACAACTAATTGGCTATTTTTTAGCCTTGGCTAACTAGTCGTAGTTCATCCAAATAGGGACCTAAGACAATCCTAGTACTTAGAAATCTTGACAAGCTAGATAATAGTATTGATGAAACAACAAAATACAGATCGTGTCAACTCTTGCGTCGAGTTCACCGCCTTCATCTGCTGTTTGTCTTGCACACCTCCACCTTGAGCTTAGCTTCATCATCCTCCTAGCTCCTCCTCATGTTCCTCAGTCATCATCATTGCTGCAGGTGGCCTTGTGGATCACGCTGAAGAAGTAGGTGTCGTCTACGTTGAGGTTGTTGTCAATGCAGAAGGCACCCCACCCATACTTGAACAACACTCGCAAGACTTTATTTGTGTGGGTCCTCTCTAAGCCCACAAACTAGGACTGCCTAGCCATCTGCAACTCAATCATGCGCCACTGCTTATAGTCATGCGTTCGCTCAAAGTCCACTGGCACGTTCTTCACCTCACACTAAAAAAGACTGATGACAAAGAGGACAATGGTAACTTGTGACACTAAAAAGACTGATGACAAAGAGGACAATGGTAACTTGTGACTTTGTTGGTACATTTTGTATCTCACGTGAGTACTCACCAGATACTTCGCTTTGAGGTGGTACTTCTCTAGGATCACTACAAAACTCCTCGGCTCCGCAATGCGTAGGGAGAGCTAACTACCATTGGCCTCAAAGTCATGCGGGTACTGCTTGTAGTAGGTGGTAAGGTCAAAGACCTTAACATTAATTTGTGACCGCCTGTCATACCACAATACAAGAGAGAACCCATCTTGGAGGTCGAGGGCGTAGGGCGAAGTGCTTCCATCCCTAGTGGAGGTACAACTTGACCACCATTGGGGAACACATCCACCTTCCATCGAGCTAGGCTCTGCTCATCATCTAGACAAAGCTCGAGTTTTCGGTGACCTCTAGCGGCCTGGGCCATTGCAGCTGGTAGTTTCTGCATGCACAACTGATCAACACAGTCAGATAGAGGGACAAGTTCATTCCCAAAGGTAAACCCCAGCAGATCGAATTCAGCACACAGAAAACAGGGCACTTACCAATGTTTCTGCATATAATCTAGGAACAAGGATCTTCATGCACTCCAGGTCACTCTGGCTTGGTCCTACCATGTCTTCTTATAGCCCCAGCCGTGCCAACTAGAGAACTTGACTAGTCTTAAGGAATCCTTGCTGGTATGTCTCTATTCTCGTTCTCCTCTCATGGTGGTAGTGGTGGTGGTGGTTGGGGGGCTTTGTTTTTCTATGTTTCTGGTGTTGTCACAAACACAAGGAGTGCATACACTATTGGGGCATCAGTGGAGGAGCTAACATGTAGTAAAAACCAACGCTGAGACTAACGCCATCTCATTAGCGTAAATGGAGGAGACGTGCTCTGTTTTCATTAGTGTACAGCTTGGGAGTGAATACACTATTGGGGCATCAGTGGAGGAGCTAACATGTAGTAAAAACCAGCGCTAAGACTAACTGCCATCTCCTGCATCTCTGATCGAATGCACCTTCTGCGGTATGACTGGTTGAGGTTCCCAAGGGAGTGCGACAGCACCCTGAGGCGAAGCACACCAGTTGGAAAAAAATATTTATCTTGCCTTGGCATAGAGTCCCTATGATTGTTCGAGCATTGTAAATCTAACCAGGCCGAACAAGCCTTTAGTCTACCCCTCGACTACTATGACTGCTTGGATTGGAATCAAATAAGTACAGAAAAGACCTATCACAAGCCGCACCAGGCATTTAAGTCTCAAGCGTGTCTAAAGCTCCTTTTCTCAAATCACTTATTGTGTCCAGCTTTCCTGATGCATTCGCTTCACTCTCATATTTTACTGTGCTCACAAGAAAGTTTGAATATGGCACATTTGATCTCGTTAGACACTATACAATACAGAGCTATGAGTAAAACCATTGCCTATAGAGTGTACTCGGTCACAACATTTGTATCAGTAGTAGTTGTAGTCATGAGTGGCTTTGATCTGTGTTGAACCCAACTCAGTCTTATTTTCGTGTATTTGATAAGATTTGTTGAACATGAAAGAACCATGCATCAAGGATTATTTTGATTCAGAAACTTTATACTTTATAGGATCACACAAGGTCTGGTTGTCTGAAATCTTGACTACCCAAATAACATGCTCCTGCATTCCTACATAGGCACATGCATGGGTGGCAATCAGCAGCCTATTGTAGCAGGGGACATCGCCTCCTAGCCCATCGCATTGACATGATGGGGCGAAGCCCCAGCCGCCCACCCACACAAATGTCCCAGGTCGTGGGGTGATTGATGTCCCCCAAACTATAACAATAGAGACAAGGGGCGAGAGGGAAGGTTATACCAGCTGCCTTCTCTCTCTAGAGCTCCTAATTCTATCCCAAAGCTTTTGCCTTCCACCCTACTACACCATCAACAACTCTAGCTAGGACCATGGCAGAGCGAATGAGGTCGTCTATCGATGTGGAGTCCCTAGAGGCCTTCAACGCCAGCAATCCTCCGCCGATAGATGGACCTCTCATTGGCCTGCTCTCTAACCCACTAGGCCCCCCTTTCAAGGTGGATCATCACTGCTCTTCATGTTGTGTATCTTCATTTAACCAGAGTATGTGAGCAATGCTCACACTAGTATTTTGTGTTCATGTTGTTTAATTTAACTAGTATTTGGAATTTGCCTACTATATCAATAGGTGTTCATGGGCATGATGGTGTCCCAAGCCTTGTTCGCCCTGGTGCCTGGTTCTTCATCTATGATCATGCTTGAAAAGTAGCCCCACGAGGCATCCTCCGATGGAGGCAGCCACCCACGATTCTATGCCATGCTGCGCTGATCAGTTTGGTAAAAGTCATTTGCCTTCTCAATCAGATTGCTCCACCCCTTATCATATATGGGCTTGAAGTTGGCTTGCATTGTGCAGTGCTTCCTCCATGGTGGCACCATCCTAGGTCATGGGACTTTACCCGGGTGGTGCCAGAGAGTCATCCTATCATCGCTTGCCGCCACCAAGCATGTCTGTCCCTACACAACCCACTAGTTCTAAAGTGGGCAAATCATCAGAAGAGCATGAATCCTCAGACGATGTAGAGTACCATCAATTATTGAAGGATTACAATGAGGTCCAAGTGGATTTGTCATTGACTAGGCTGAACGTCGAGACACTATGCGATGAGCTAGATGCCATGCGCGATGCACTTCAAGCTTCTAAAAATCTAGCCTCCCAAGCACGAGCTGACTTGGCAATCGCCCAACACTAGGCCAAACACAAGATGAACCATTGAAAGCTCTAGTTTTGTTTTGGTTAGTTGATGAAACCCTAAGTGCTAACCTAGTTTATCAAAGTAATTATGAGATAGGTTGCACTACTCCAAGTGATGAAGCAATGGTGAAGATCATGACAATGGTGATGGCATGGTGATGATCAAATACTTGAACTTGAAAAGAAGAAAGAGAAAAACAAAAAGGCTCAAGGCAAAGGTATAAATAGTAGGAGCCATTTTGTTTCAGGTGATAAAGACACTTAGCGAGTGTGATCACATTTAGGTTAGATAGTCAGTACTATTAAGAGAGGTGAAACTCAGTATTGAAATGCAGTTATCAAAGTGCCACTACATGCTCTAACTCATTGCACATGCATTTAGGATCTAGTGGAGTGCTAACACCCTTGAAAATGCTTGTGAAAATATGCTAACACATGTGCACAAGGTGATACACTTGGTAGTTGGCACATTTGAGCAAGGGTTAGAAACTTCACCGGCACCCTATATAGAAAAGACAGGGGTTCACAGGGTGACCGGACACTGGTGGTGCAGTGACCGAACACTAGGTTCAAAGTCCGATCAGTGACAGCAGTAAGCACACGGTCTCGGTCTTATGACCGGACGCTGGCGTGTAAACTGACCGAACACTCATGGTCTGAGTCTGGTTAGTGCTGATGTACGCTGACGTGAGGCGCACAGAGGAAACATTGAGTGATCGGACGCCGGGTGAGTTCGGTCGAGCATGACTGGATGCGTCCGGTCGTGAAATTTCGCATTTGGAACCTTACTGGAAACGACCGGACGCTAGGGTCCTACGTCCGGTCACTTTCTAACTGACGCATCTAGTCATCACTTGACCGTTGAGATTGGGCGATCGGTGTTTGAAGCCGATGACACATGGCAAACATCGGGCGACCGGACGCTGGGGTCCTACGTCCGGTCGAACTGACCGGAGCATCCGGTCACCTCGAGTTGTGCCCAGTGAAGGGGTACAATGGCTCTATTTCATGGGGGGGCTTCTATTTAAGCCCCATGGCCAGCTCAAGCTCACTCTCTTGGCCATTTGCATTGACATAGCAACCTTGTGAGCTTAGCCAAAGCCCTCCCACTCATCTCCATCATAGTTTCATCATCATTGTGAGATTGGGAGATAATCCAAGCGCATTCCTTGAGTAATTGCATCTAGTGGCACTTGGCATTCGTGTTTCGCTGTGGGATTCACTTGTTACTCTTGGTGGTTGCCGCCACCTAGATGGCTTGGAGCAGCGAGGATCATTGAGCGGAGGTTGGTGATTGTCTCCGGCTTCGATTGTGGTGATTGTGAGGGGTCTTCTGCCTTCCCCGATGGTGAGCCAAAAGGTAACTCTAGTGGATTGCTCGTGTCATTGAGTTACCTCACTTTTGGGTAGGTTCTTGTGTTGTCCAATTGTGTGGACGAGGTTTATGCAACACCTCTTAGCCACCAAACCACCAAGTGTTGGTCGACACAACGGGGACTAGCGTGCCGACAAGCATGTGAACCTCGGGAGAAAAATTGGTTGTCTCTTGCCCTTTGGTATTCTCCTGGTGATTGATTTAGTATTCATCTTGTGATTGGTTCACTCCTCTACACTGGCAGGTATAATCACCCTACTCACTCATTTATATTCTTGCAAACTAGTTGTGGCAAGCTCTTTAGTGTAATTAGAATTGAGAGCTTGCTTTGTTATTTTAAGTTCATCTAGTGGAGCTCTTTAGAGTAGCAAGATTGAGAGCTCTTAGTGAGTAGTAACAATGCAAGTTGTGTGCCTAGTAATCATTGCAACTAGAATTGTCAGATAGGTGGCTTGCAACCCTTGTAGAGCTAGAGCAAGTTTGCATTTTGCTATTTGTCATACTAATCAAATTGCTCTAGTTGATTTGTATATTTTTAAATAGGCTATTCACCCCCCTCTAGCCATATTAGGACCTTTCAAGTGCTATCAGGAGCCAGTGGTCACCGTTTGATTGAAGGCTTAACAACCTCGGTGTCAAATTATGGCTCAAGTTGTGTTCAACCATGTGGGGGGAAAACCACTATTCTTTGATGGCACATGCTATGATTATTGGAAGAGAAAGATGAGGATGTATCTTGGTTCAATCAATGATCAAGTATGGGAGGTGACCGAGAATGACTATGCAATCATTGATCCCGATGACCCCACCAACCAAGACAAGACCAACAAGCAATGCAATACAATGGCTCTCAACATCATATACAATGCCATTGATTCCAAGGTGTTTGAGCAAATCAAGGATTGTGAAAGAGCAAATGAGGTGTGGAGGAGATTGGAGGAAACATATGAGGGCACACCGGTGGTGAAAAGTGCTAAGTTGTACATTCTCAAGGATAAGTTGACAAGCTTCAAGATGAAGGAAGATGAGAGCATTCCAGAAATGTTCCATTCGGTTGCAAGTGATTGTAAATGACTTGAAGGCCTTGGGAGAGAAGATCAAGGATGATGATGTCTCTCATCGGTTCTTGGTGCACTTACCTCTAAGATTTGAGATGTTGATATTGCTTATCATAAGAGGAGGATTGAAGGAGATTACCCCTAACCAAGTACTAGGTGATGTCATGACCCAAGAGACATACCGTGTGGAAAGGGAGGGCGATGACAAGAAGGAAGAAGAAGAAGAAGAAGAGTATAGCATTCAAGGCTAGCTCATCATCATCCAAGAACAAGGGCAAGTCCAAGAAAGAATCAAGTGATGATGATGATCTTAGTGATATTGATGATAAAGCTATGGGCCTCTTTGTGCGCAAGATGGGAAAATTCATGAAGAAGAAGGGCTATGGTGCAAGAAAGAGAAGAGATCACACCAAAAGCAAAGAATATGTGAGAAGATGCTACAATTGCAAGAGTCCTGATCACGTTGTAGCAAATTGTCCCTACAATAGTGATAATGATGAGGATGAGCACAAGAAGGATAAGAAAGAAAAGAAGGAGAAGAAGGAGAAGAGAATGACCTTCCAAAAGAAGAAGAAGGGTGGAGGCTATGTGATCACTTGGGATAGTGATGGCTCTTCGGATAGTGATGACTCTAGTGATTATGGCAAGAAATCTATCAAGAAAGCACTAGCAAGCATCGCCATCAACAACAAGCCCTCCATCTTCGACACTCCTTCGACATGCCTCATGGCAAAACCTACCAAGGTAAATTATGATGTGAGTGATGATGATGATGAATGTGAAAGTGATGCTTGTAGGAGTGATGATGATGATGAGTACTCCAAGGAGGAGCTCATGGACATGTGTGAGCAAGTGCATACTTGTTTTGAGATGAAGAGAAAGGAATGCAAGGAATTGAACAAGAAAATCAAATTTCTTGAGCAATCCCTTAATGAGCTCAATGAGACTCATGAGAGGCTAATGGAAGCCCATGAGAAGCTTGGCAAAGCTCACTCTAAGCTTGAGAAAGCTCACTCCTCTCTCATCGAGCAAGTCAAAGAGGAAGCCAAGAAGGAGCAAGTGATTGTATCATGTGATGTGGGACTAATATGTGATCTTATTGATGAATCTCTTTATAAGCCCATTATAGTTGCTCCCACTAACACTTCTTGTAGCACTACTACTTCTACTTCACCTTTCAGTGATGGTCTCACTTGTGATGCCTCATTAATGGTGGAAAATGAGACCCTCAAGAAGGAGGTGAATGAGCTCACTCGTGCCTTAGGCAATGCCTATGGTGCAGATGCCCGCTTGCTAAAGTGCTTGGGTAGCCAAAGGTTTTCTCTCAATAAAGAGGGATTAGGCTATACCCCCAAGAAAGGCAAGGTGGCCTTTGTCACTCGCAAAGTTAACTTTGTGAAGGACAATGGTCGGTTTTGCAATAGATACAAGCAAGTTGGGCATGTAGAGCAATATTGCAAGATTAACAAGAACAAGCTACCTATTATATTCTCAATTAAATTTGATTCTTGTTACATGCTTGTTAAGGGTGCCAATGGTGTGAAGGCTAAGTTCATTGGTACACCAATTGTGGGCCCAAAGAAGAAGGTCATTTGGATACCAAAGACCTTGGTAACTAACCTTCAAGGACCCAAGCAAGTTTGGGTACCTAAAAAGAATTGATCTTCTTTTGTAGGTCAATTATAAAGCCGGAGGAAGGCATTGGGTGCTTGATAGTGGGTGCACACAACACATGACCGGTGATCCAAGAATGTTCAATTCAATCAATGAAAACAAGAGCAATGGGATTGATAGTATCACATTTGGTGACAATGGCAAAGGCAAGGTCAAAGGGCTTGGTAAGATTGCAATACCAGATGACTTGAGCATTTCCAATGTGCTACTAGTAGAGAGCTTGAACTTCAACCTTTTGTCGGTAGCTCAATTGTGTGATCTTGGTTTCAAGTGCATATTTGGTGTGGATGATGTAGAGATTATAAGTGTAGATTGCTCTAACTTGATATTCAAAGGATTTAGATATGAAAATCTATACTTGGTTGATTTCAATGCTAGAGAAGCTCAATTGACAACATGTTTGATCACTAAGTTTAGCATGGGTTGGTTATGGCATAGAAGGCTTGGTCATGTTGGAATGAAACAATTGAACAAGTTGATTAAGCATGACTTAGTTAGAGGCTTGAAAGATGTCACATTTGAGAAGGATAAGCTATGTAGTGCATGTCAAGCTAGAAAACAAGTTGGTAACACATATCCTAAGAAGAGCATGATGAGCACATCTAAGGCATTTGAGTTGATGCACATGGACTTGTTTGGACCAACCACATACACAAGCAATGGTGGAAACAAATATAGATTTGTGATTGTGAATGATTTCACTAGATACACATGGGTATTCTTTCTTGTTGACAAGAGTGATGTGTTTGCAACATTCAAATCATTTGTCAAGGGCATTCACAATGAGCTTGAAATAACCATCAAGAAAGTTAGAAGTGACAATGGTAGTGAATTCAAGAACACTAGAATTGATGAGTTGTGTGATGAATTTGGAATTGGACATCAATTCTCAGGTCAAGTACACATCCTCAATCAAATGGCTTAGTTGAAAGGAAGAATAGAACTTTGATTGACATGGCAAGATCAATATTGAGTGAGTACAATGTGAGTCATTCATTTTGGGCCGAAGCAATCAACATGGCTTGCTATTATAGCAACCGACTCTATTGTCACCCCATGATGGAGAACACACCTTATAAGCTTTTGAATGGAAGAAAGCCCAACATAGCATACTTTCGGATTTTTGGTTATAAATGCTACATATTGAAGAAAGGCACTAGATTGAGCAAGTTTGAAAAGAAATGTGATGAAGGTTTCTTGCTCGGTTACTCTACTACTAGCAAGGCTTAAAGAGTTTGGAATTTATCTAGTGGTACTCTCGAGGAGGTTCATGATGTGGAGTTTGATGAAACAAATGGTTCCCAAGAGGAAGATAAGAATCTAGATGATGTAAGAGGCACTCAATTGGTCAATGCAATGAAGAACATGGACATTGGTGATATAAGGCCTAGAGAGGTGATTGATGTTAGAGATGACAAGAATCAAGTGCTCTCTAACTCAAATGTGCAAGCTAGTGGTTCTCATGATCAAGTTCAAGCAAGAACTAGTGATGACAAAGTGCAAGATCAACAAGTGGCTAGTTCATCATCTCAACCAAGTGATCTATCAAATGCAAGCAATCAAGTGCAAGTGCTTCAACCAACCAATGTTGCAAGAGATCATCCCTTGGACACTATCAATGGTGATATTTCAAGAGGTGTGCAAACTAGATCAAGATTGGCTTCATTTTGTGAGAATTTCTCTTTTGTGTCATCCATTGAACCTAAGAAGATAGATGAAGCTTTGAAGGATGTTGATTGGGTCAATACTATGCATGAAGAGCTAAACAACTTTATAAGAAACCAAGTATGGGAGTTAGTTGAGAGGCCTAAGGATCATAATATGATTGGAACCAAGTGGGTCTTTCAGAACAAGCAAGATCAAGATGGGATAGTAATAAGGAACAAAGCAAGATTAGTGGCTCAAGGTTACACTCAAGTTGAAGGTCTTGACTTTGGAGAAACATATGCCCCGGTTGCAAGATTGGAAGCAATTAGGATCTTGTTAGCCTATGCTTGTGCCCACAACATCAAGTTGTACCAAATGGATGTGAAGAGTGCATTTCTCAATGGGTACATCAATGAGCTTGTGTATGTTGAGCAACCTCCCAGTTTTGAAGATGAGAAGAAACCCAACCATGTTTACAAGTTGAGAAAGGCTTTGTATGGATTAAAACAAGCACCTAGAGCATGGTATGAGAGATTGAGAGATTTCCTACTCTCTATGGGATTCAAGATGGGAAAGGTTGACACCACTCTCTTCACCAAAAAGCTTGGAAATGACTTGTTTGTAATGCAAATCTATGTTGATGATATCATTTTTGGGTCAACAAATCAAGATTTTTGTGAGGAGTTTGGCAAGATGATGGCAAGTGAGTTTGAGATGTCCATGATTGGAGAGCTTAGCTACTTCCTTGGTCTTCAAATCAAGCAAATGAAGAATGGCACATTTGTGAGTCAAGGCAAGTATATCAAGGACATGCTCAAGAAGTTTGGAATGGATGATAGTAAAGCTATCAGTACACCAATGGGGACAAGTGGAAGCTTGGATAGTGATGCTAGTGGCAACATGGTGGATCAAAAGATGTATCGGTCTATGATTGGAAGCCTACTCTATGTGACCTGCATCAAGGCCGGATGTGATGTTTAGTGTATGCATGTGTGCTAGATTCCAAGCCTCACTAAGAGAAAGTCATTCGAAAGCAACAAAGAGAATATTGAGGTACTTAAAGCATACACAAAATGTTGGATTGTGGTATCCCAAAGGAGCAAGATTTGAGTTGATTGGATATTCGGACTCCGATTATGCAGGGATGCAAAGTTGAGAGAAAGAGCACATCAGGCACATGTCAACTATTAGGAAGATCACTTGTGTCTTGGTCATCAAAGCAAAATAGTGTAGCACTTTCAACCACCGAAGCGGAGTACATTTTGGCCGGTAGTTGTTGTGCTCAATTACTTTGGATGAAGGCTACTTTGAGTGACTTTGGAATTAAATTCAAGCAAGTGTCATTGCTATGTGACAATGAGAGTGCCGTAAAGCTCACCAACAACCCAGTTCAACATTCAAGAACAAAGCATATTGATGTCCACCATAATTTCATAAGAGATCACCAACAAAAAGGGGACATTTGCATTGAGAGTGTAGACACCAAAGATCAACTTGCTGATATCTTCACCAAGCCACTTGATGAAAAGAGGTTTTGCAAGCTAAGAAATGAATTGAACATACTTGACTTCTCCAATATGTGTTGATGCACCCCCACTTATATGACATGCCTCTCCTTCGAGCAATCCAAGGTAAAAGTTGATTGGCATGGCATACATCCTTGCTAAGGACATGTTTAATGCATCTAGACATTTTTCACATTTGAATAGGCTCATTCATGAAAATCAAATGAATTTGATGCTTGTATGGTACCACTATTGCTTGTATGCTTGAAATGATCTAGTGGTAGCATATGACATGTTTGTGGACTTGTAAACCTAGTGTTTGATCTAGAAAATAAGCTAGAAGTGTTTAACTCAACATGGTACAAGATAACCCTTATTTGAAGGTGTGAAGAAGCTTGTCCTTAGATCAAACCAAGTTAAATATCTTTTGCAAGTAATCTAGATTGAACCAAATTGGGAAAATGATCCTCATTTCACATGGTTTCACCCCAACCTATCTATAATTTGAGCTCACATTTTGTGCTAATTGTTGACAAAGGGGGAGAGAAGCTCACAAAGATAGTAAGATAGGAGAAGCAAAGAAATTCACAAAGATAGTAAGATAGGAGAAGCAAACAAATGAAATGACATTGTAAGGGAAAAAATAAAAAAATGCACACAAGTAGGGGAGCAAGCTCATAAACTTGTATGTTGCATTTTGATGTGCATTTCATATATTTGCTTGCATAGCACAAGTTCTAAATTTCAATATCCATGCTTGTGTGGTGTATGCTAGTTATATGCTTGAATGGTGAAATGAAAAACTAGCATGCATAGGCTAAAGTAACTAGACTTATGTTCATTTTATGGAAACTAGACCCTTACTTGTAATGTTGATCTCATGGGGTATTCTAGTTTTTGTGTATATATAGTTACTAATGGTGCTAAGGATGGTATATTGGTACACTCTGATTGGTATCACGCTTCAAAGGTCCATCTCTTATACCTTAGCATCATACGGTAGAAATTGTCTCCTATATTTCCTATCTAAGCATATGTGCAAGCTACAATCCAAACTCTTAGCACATATGTAGGGGGAGCAATTGCTACCATTTGGGATTCATGAAACTTGTCCATATCCTTTACACATGGTAAATATGCTTGGGCAAGCAACATGGATTCAATTAAATTTCATCTCATATCTTTGTGAAAGGGTTGTCATCAATTACCAAAAAGGGGGAGATTGAAAGCTCTAGTTTGGTTTTGGTTAATTGATGAAACCCTAAGTGCTAACCTAGTTTATCAAAGTAATTATGAGATAGGTAGCACTACTCCAAGTGATGAAGCAATGGTGAAGATCATGACAATGGTGATGGCATGGTGATGATCAAATGCTTGAACTTGAAAAGAAGAAAGAGAAAAACAAAAGGCTCAAGGCAAAGGTATAAATAGTAGAAACCATTTTGTTTTGGTGATCAAGACACTTAGCGAGTGTGATCACATTTAGGTTAGATAGTCATACTATTAAGAGGGGTGAAACTCGTATTGAAATGCGGTTATCAAAGTGCCACTAGATTATCTAACTCATTGCATATGCATTTAGGATCTAGTGGAGTGCTAACACCCTTGAAAATGCTTGTGAAAATATGCTAACACATGTGCACGAGTTGATACACTTGGTGGTTGGCACATTTGAGCAAGGGTTAGAAACTTCACCGGCGCCCTATACAGAAAAGATAGGGGTTCACAGAGTGACCGGACGCTAGTGGTGTAGTGATCGGACGCTGGGTTAAGAGTCCGGTCAGTGACAGCAGTAAGCACACAGTCTCGGTCTTGTGACCAAACGCTGGCTTGTAAAATAACTGGATGCTCATGGTCTAAGTCCGGTCAGTGCTGACATACACTGACGTGAGGCACACCGAGGAAATGATGAGTGATCGGACGCTGGGTGAGTCCGGTCAAGCATGACCGGACGCACCCGGTCGTGAAATTTCATGTTTGAAACCTTACTAGAAATGACCAGACGCTGGGGTCCTACGTCTGGTCACTTTCTAACTGATGCATCCGGTCATCACTTGACTATTGAGATCGGGTGATCGGTATTTGAAGCCGATGACACGTGGCAAACATCGGGCGACCAGATGCTGGGGTCCTGTGTCTGGTCGAACTGACTGGAGCGTCTGGTCACCCCGATTTATGCCCAGTGAAGGGGTACAATAGCTCTATTTTGTGGGGGCTTCTATTTAAGCCCCATGGCTGGCTCAAGCTCACTCTCTCGGCCATTTGCATTGACATAGCAACCTTGTGAGCTTAGCCAAAGCCCTCCCACTCATCTCCATCATTGTTTCATCATCATTGTGAGATTGGGAGAGAATCCAAGTGCATTCCTTGAGTGATTGCATCTAGTGGCACTTGGTATTCGTGTTTCACTGTGGGATTCACTTGTTACTCTTGGTGGTTGCCGCCACCTAGATGGCTTGGAGCAGCGAGGATCGTTGAGCGGAGGTTGGTGATTGTCTCTGGCTTCGATTGTGGTGATTGTGAGGGGTCTTCTGCCTTACCTGGCGGCGAGCCAAAAGGTAACTCTAGTGGATTGCTCGTGTCATTGAGTTACCTCACTTTTGGGTAGGTTCTTGCGGTGTCCAATTGTGTGGACGAGGTTCGCGCAACACCTCTTAACCGCCGAACCACCAAGTGTTGGTCGACACAACGGGGACTAGGGTGCCGACAAGCACGTGAACCTCAGGAGAAAAAATGGTTGTCTCTTGCCCTTTGGTATTCTCTTGGTGATTGATTTAGTATTCATCTTGTGGTTGGTTCACTCCTCTACACGGCGGTATAATCACCCTACTCACTCATTTATATTCTTGCAAACTAGTTGTGGCAAGCTCTTTAGTGTAATTAGAATTGAGAGCTTGCTTTGTTATTTTAAGTTCATCTAGTGGAGCTCTTTAGAGTAGCAAGATTGAGAGCTCTTAGTGAGTAGTAACATTGCAAGTTGTGTGCCTAGTAATCATTGCAACTAGAATTGTCGGATAGGTGGCTTGCAACCTTTGTAGAGCTAGAGCAAGTTTGCATTTCGCTATTTGTCATACTAATCAAATTGCTCTAGTTGATTTGTAGATTCTTAAATAGGCTATTCACCCACCTCTAGCCATATTAGGACCTTTCAAGTGCTATCGGAGCCGTGGTCACCATTTGATTGAAGGCTTAACAACCTCGGTGTCAAATTATGGCTCAAGTTGTGTTCAACCATGTGGGGGCAAACCACCATTCTTTGATGGCACATGCTATGATTATTGGAAGAGAAAGATACATATGTATCTTGGTTCAATCAATAATCAAGTATGGGAGGTGAATGAGAATGACTATGCAATCATTGATCTCGATGACCCCACCAACCAAGACAAGACCAACAAGCAATGCAATACAATGGCTCTCAACACCATATACAATGCCATTGATTCCAAGGTGTTTGAGCAAATCAAGGATTGTGAAAGAGCAAATGAGGTGTGGAGGAAATTGGAGGAAACATATGAGGGCACACCGGCGGTGAAGAGTGCTAAGTTGTACATTCTCAAGGATAAGTTGACAAGCTTCAAGATGAAGGAAGATGAGAGCATTCCAGAAATGTTCCATCGGTTGCAAGTGATTGTAAATGACTTGAAGGCCTTGGGAGAGAACATCAAGGATGATAATGTCTCTCATTGGTTCTTGATGTGCTTACCTCTAAGATTTGAGATGTTGAGATTGCTTATCATAAGAGGAGGATTGAAGGAGATTACCCCTAACCAAGTACTAGGTGATGTCATGACCCAAGAGACATACCGTGTGGAAAGGGAAGGGGGATGACAAGGATGACAAGAAGGAAGAAGAAGAAAAGAAGAAGAAGAAGAGTATAGCATTCAAGGCTAGCTCATCATCATCCAAGAACAAGGGCAAGTCCAAGAAAGAATCAAGTGATGATGATGATCTTAGTGATATTGATGATGAAGCTATGGCCCTATTTGTACGCAAGACGGGAAAATTCATGAAGAAGAAGGGCTATGGTGCAAGAAAGAGAAGAGATCATACCAAAAGCAAAGAATATGTGAGAAGATGCTATAGTGCTAGCTGTTGCCTAGCTTTAGCTTGTCACAACGTTGAACCTCAGAGTGGAGGAGCAAGGATTTCCACCGCGTTCGACGAACGATGACATCACAGATCAGATCGAGAGTTTCGAGCCAGCTGCCAACGCCATCATACCGAAGGTGGATGTGGATGAGATCCTGCATGCCAACCTCGACCCTTGATCTGTGGGACATATCAGTAGTATTAGTAGTCATGAATAAGTTTGATCTATGGGATGTCCATGCAAATTATGTGAACTCTTATTTGCATGTTGGTGTTAACTTTTATTGAACTTTATATCGGGCCTTGTTTGGATGCATGTGTATCCACATCAATCTACATGTGTTGGAGTGGAATGGAATAGAATTTAGTTTAATTTGCACTTTAACACATGTGGATTGAGATGAATACAAGTGCATCCAAACAAGGCCTTAGGTGGGTTAAACTTTGTTGGGCGTGGTGTAGCTCAGGTCCTTTGGTCATTTTGTAGCTAGTTTGTAGCCCCTATTGGTTGCTTTTCACTATAGATTTCTTTCTAGTTATCTTTGATCTAATCTATAATATGCTAAACATTCATGACTACCTTTGATCTCTATTGAAGCCAACTTGTGTCTTTGATAAAATTTGTTGAACTTGAAAGAACCATGCAGCGAGGAGTTCATCTGAACAAGTCTAGAATATTGCTTTTTCTTTTGGTTTTCTGTTCTTTTGTTTCAATTTTATTTGTTTCCTTTAGGGATCCAACGAAAGTACTCGTACGAAACAGGTTTCCATGTATAATGTGAGATATGTCCGGCCCGATCTGATTTACGATGATGGGACTTTCTTGCGTGCGCTGTCAATTTGAACACATATGTGGCTCCCTAAAGGATACAAATCTAAAGAAGGTACATGTGACAACCATTACAATTTCAGCACCTAGGAGCAAGTCTCGCACTTGTAATCTATTGAGTGTGGTGTAGCTCAGATCATTTAGTTTCTGTTTGTTTTTTGTTGCCTTGGTGTCTTTGTCAATCTTTGTTGAATTTGTAAGAACCTTGCAGCGAGGAGCAAGTCTCGTCTCAATGTAACGCAAACAGAGGAGCCATTGGTGTTGAAATGTTAGTGCACACATAAGAAAGTTCGACCACAAGTCTCGCCTCAGTCTAATGTAGAGCAGAGGAGCCATTGGTGTTGTAATGTTATTGCACATGTAAGAAAGTCCGACCTCTGTACATTTGAATACGTCCGATAGTATCCTTCCGTAGTTTTCCTCATTTTCCTATGATGCTTGTTACTATGTCATTTATGATTTTAAGTTTGGCTAACTTAATAGTAGCATAGCCTAGTAGTACAATTTGGTGGGTGCATTGTAGTGCTTTTGAAGTATCATTTTTTGTATTTTGGAGTGCCTCATCATCATACCCCAATGTACCATGACATTAGAAATCAATATAAGTATTGTACTATAGCTAAATTAATTGATGAAACAGCAACAGGAGCTGTAACACCACCATAACACATTGTGCATCAAACAAATAATTTAGTTTGCAAACAAAACAAAGTTGGCACACTAGTTTAGCTGAAAATAATAACAACATCCATCATTGAGGAAATTAACATGTCCATAGATAAGCAAACAATATTGGTCCATTTAAAATGCATAATAGAGAGATACATCAAATGCAGCTTTATTTACTGCTCTAGCTAATGAATCCAAGAACAATGGAACATAGGGAAGATAGTATGGTCTGCAGATGAACTTTTTTTAACAGTACGTCTACCTATACCGAAAGACACGGATAGGGATGGCATGAACTTTTTTATGGTCCATGTTATATGCTGATGATTGTTCCATCCTCCCTAGCAAAGAAAATCAAATTCCATTCTGGGTGAACTGTGATCACTATGTCCTCATCATCAAAATCTAGGTAACCAAATCTAATATTAATCCTTCCAAACAGGATCCACGTGGTGACCATATGCTTCAATGTCCAATTATCAGTATCATAGTCTTCAAGGATCCAAATTGAAAGCTTGGAATCATTGGGACCATCAATAGTACATAAACACAAGTGACCCTGAGCTTGATGCATGGAGTGGTGAAGACCATCTGGCCTATCAATTTTCCTCCATGTGTTTCCCTCCATATCCACAGCAAATATCATAGAGTACCTCCTAGAGTGCCCCATAATGTGTAGACAACCATTAAGAAACACACTTGGTTGTCCTGTAAAATGTCACATTAGTATGCTCACCCCATTCAGATTCCTTATAGATCCATGGTATAGTTTGAAATGAGTAGATCTCCACACCTATGCACACAGCATTGACATCAACATATTCAATCACATAGAAGTGCGACGAGGCTGTCGAATTGAATGCCAAGTTGGTCTCACAACAGCATGGCCAACATCATGGGTGCTAGGTGGCAGAATTTTAAATTCCTGGGTTATTAGATTATGGAGACATAGCGGTATCCATCAGCCCCAAGGCACCAGCATAGGATGAGGCTATCACAACAATCTAAGAAAGCTACATTGTCAATGTTGAAGGGCAAGAATTCCAAGGAGCGGGGGCGTACACCACGGACGACGCTGGTGAAGTTTCAATTGCCATTCTCACTATCGTAGAAGAAGCTGACCATAGTCTAGGGTAGCTTCTTATGGTTGTTGGGGTCCGAGATGAGGTTTTTTCAAGAGTGATAGACACATTTGCAGCAGAACAAGGAGTAGGCGGGGAGGTGGCGGAGGATCTCGAGAACGACATCCTCCGTGAGGCTGGCTAGTGCGTTGCTCTTGTTGGAGGCCTCCTTCATTTCATCAGTGTGTAGTACGATGAGAGCTTCTTTAGTAATAAGATCACTAAAGAAGAAAATAATCCAACAAAGATTCATCAGTGAAGTCCATAACTCATACCAAAGTGCAACTTGAACTACCATTAACAATTTTCATGGTACGACCTCATGTAAATTTAGAGTAGCACCACATAGATATATATAACTCAAACTAGAGTAGCAGTTAATGGAGCTATAACCATTACAATTTTAGCAGTTAATTGAGCTTCCTTAGTTTTCACAAGTAGAATGTCAAGTGAACAAGTGGTAGTGATCATCATTGTCATCAGTAGCAACATGTGCAGCTTAAACATTATTGGCCTTAGTGACATGAATGATGGACACAAAGCATTGATTTGCTTTCTATGCCTTCCTATTGTTTGGAACCAAATGGATAACTTGGTTGTCAACAAGGAGAAGATATAGAAAGCAAACATATGAGCTACATCCTAATACATCCAATAGCCATGTAGACACAATTGGCATGGAAATGTGGCCTTAGATATGTTACAAGTTTAAAATACCATAAGGACTCACTGGTGGCACTAGAGCATACGAAACAGAAATATAGAATCAAGCAAGCACTGGAAAGGAAAAATAGTTTAAGGCAGAAGTGAAGGGCATGTATGTTTGCTAAGATAGATAGGTATAATCAAGCAAGCACATGACAATTAACTAGGCCTTGTTGCACATAGGCATTTACAGCAAGAACACTGAACATATGCAAAAAACCAAGACACTAGCTGAAAACCAACCAGTGCAACGCTATAATGTTTCTTGTATACCTCATGTTCAAGTAAGGACCAAAACAGTGAAGGCAGGAAAAGGTGAGAAAGGAGACCTGCGTATCAGATCTATCGCCTCTACAACAGAACCGTCCAATTTATAAGAGCACAAGTACAATAGCAATCACCGAAGTGATCGAACCATCATACTTGAACCCATATAAACCCGATAGTCCGATGAAATCATGAAGGATCTCAAACAAACCAACGTACAAACCAAGATCAGTACATGATTCAACACAACCAGTCACATGTTACAACAGGTTCACAAATAGTTCTCATACATTGGAGTTTCAACAAAGTTATTACAACTCAAATTTAAAAGTAGCGAAAGCAACATAGTTTCAAAACATCATCAAGATAGTTCAAATACATAGCTAGTTTAGGATCATCTCCAACAAAAGCACATAGGTCAGATGATATAGAATGACCATGCCCTTGGTCTTACTCTCCATCAACTACTAGGAGTTATGCAATGCTTGCAGTAACCATGTTACATCACGTCATCTACAACAAATGGGAATAAACTCTTAGTACAAGACTGTACTCAGCTAGATTTACCCATCATAAACCAAAATAATAAGACACCAAGGAGTAAGCATGGCTTTAAAAGGTGGAGTTAGCTTGACAACATTTTGCATAAAAGCTTAAGTAATATAACTTGGAGATTTAGTGCCTCTAGCATCAATTTGAATACCTATTTAATTAAGCATCTCTAGATTAGCACCTATACTAGAGCAATCACTTGTTTAAGCTAACAAGCATTAGTAATCATATCTGGTATAAGAATAATTTGAGCATCATCATAACCATCAAGTTTCCATTAATGCTTCTACATTGTCGCTGCTTAGTCAAGTTCTCACTATCCAGGAGAGATGGCTGATTTGAATCGATTCCTACCCTAGCTAGGGAATTTATTCCTAACACAAACTGAGGCACACCCTACGAAGGTAGCCTCAGGTCACCTTTGGTACAATTTAGGACTAACTTATGGGTCCAATCAGCGCCGCACCCTCAGATATTCTACCAATCTGCCAGGAAGATTGGGACCCGGTCCCGCCCTTGGACTTACACCATTAGCTCTCCGCACATCCTTATTGCCTATAGTGTGCGTACTTTCACTTATTGGGGCTCAGCCTAAATTAAGCTACTCGGCTTCGTGGTCGTATCATCAGATCCGGCTAGCTAAGTGCTAGGCATGCATTCAATATGATATGAGGACGTACAGCGAATCGGTCCTTAACCTGACACAGACGGGGATAGATAGGCACCCAAGACCTCCATACCTTGTTGCTTTTCTATCACAATCCTGCGTGGTCTCAATTATTCATTGACACATGGTTATATTCCACGCTAGCATATATAGCCAACCATGATTAGTTATCAGCCTATATCATGTAGGTGACAGGTAATCACCCGACTTCTACCGACTAAGGATGGCTAAGCATATATTGAATCCTGGACCTACATAGGATTCAAGATATATAAATCTAGGACAAGGAAGATATATGAAGCAAGTGGTTCAAATCAACTCCTAGTACTTAATGCATCACATAAAAGGACTCAAGTTGATAGTTTGAAAACATAGGAGGCTTAGAATGTTCCTAGGGCTTGCCTTTCACAAAAGTTGAGGGCTGGTGATCTAGGCACTCGGGCAACTATTCACCATTGGGCTTGCCTTCTCCTAGGACCTCCTGTTGCTACACTTCTTGATGCTCTTCCTGGGGATCGGTCTCGTACTCCAACACGGTGATTTCCTCCGTCGCACCTATTGCATGCATGTGCAAAAAGTGAGCCTCATGAATGCATACGAAGGGTCATTGGATGACATGTCATGATAATGCGCATGGTTAAATGATGACTATATATTAGGTCATTAGGATGATAACAAGGTTAAATTCTTATTTACTGAGTAGGTACATAACTCTTCTCTAGAATTTTCAAGAATCCACACTAAGTCCATTTCTAGACCACAACACAACAGCTACAAGTTTAGATCATAACTGGAGTTCTACTCATCCAAATCCTATGATCTTAGACTTTCATGGAGAGCTTATAAAATTTCCTACAACTTTTATTTAATCACCAAAAGCTGATTCAACTACTATCATAGCCATAATAGGTAAACTTCCTAGGTCTATCCAGAAATTCCAGAGAGTAAGCATTTCAGTACACCAACTTCTAACAACCATAACTCCCAAACTATTTGGCCTATTGTCTTGCAATTTTGACACAAGCTAGATAAAAAAATTCCCTACCACTTTGTTATTCACCATTTTTACAGCAAACTCCATTTTGCCTATGCAAAACACATAGCAACAGAATCTATCCAAACAACTTCTATAAAAGAATTATAGAGAAAAATAATATTTCACTGCATACAAGCAATCAAAATTGGGCACAACCAAAGATACCATCAGTTCATAGGCATCATACACACTCTAGAAAATAATGATGGTCAAGCCGAAATAATTTATTTAAATGCCTTTATCAATTTATTTGGACACTAAGGTGAAATAAAGAAAATATATCAAAATTGTACAATAAATTCCTGATAAAATTACAGTAGGTTCATATATGATCCCAATAGGCTACTGTAAAAATTTCATGCCAAATAGACAAGTGCAGCACCCTCTACATAAATGACAAGTTATAAGGGCTGATTTTAGTGAAAATAGTTATCCCTATTGAAAAGTGTCAAACAATAGATTTCATATTTTTCTTAGCTTCCCTAAAGCCATTAACACTAGTATAAAAATTTGCATGGCAATATATTACTTATTTTTATCCTTATGAATTTCCTCAGAAAATACAATTTATTAAAAGATAAATAGAAAGACCCTACTCCAATCAAGTTGTTTACACCAAAATTTAGGAAGAAGAACGCGGGAACTCGAAGCTTCCAAGATTGTGTCATCAAGGAATTCATTGCATAAGGATCGATATCAGCTGGTTTCAGATGCGGTACCAAGATTGGCTCTCTTCGATAGCGTCAGCAGATAACGTCAATAAGCTACGGTTGGGATCGGGAGAAACATGTCGGACTCTACAAAAAGGGAAAGATTAGGGTCTAAGTTATCTTAAGTTAGGAATGTTTTCTTTTATTCCAAAGATCGTAATGAGCCGTGTTTGAATAGGATTCATGTTTAGGTTCTAGGTATAAATATTGGACTCCGGCTATTGTAAAATGGGCATCCAATCAATCAATACCACTTACTTTTTTTGGCTTTACGCCAACCCTTAGTAATAGGAGTACTGTAGATCTCAGCGAGTTCTTCAACAAGTAGGGTTGCATCGGTTCGGCTAACCTCTGGCTTGTCTGTAAGTACCATCATAGGCTTATACTTCTATTCGTAAGGCTGCATCGATCCGGTCGACCTCTTGCGAGCTCTAGCATAAGCTAGTTATCGATCCTTATCTAGTTCAAGTATGGCTGCATCGGTTAAGTTCGAACTCCTACTGCTCGAATTAGATTAAGGTCAAGTTATCGGCTCTACCTGAGAGTGGCATCCTTCAGGGTAGATTCATTAAGTTACTGATCTTGCTTGATGTTCTTATGGTCATTAGTTTCAGCAATATCAACCTGCCCGATCAAGATCGATCTAGCTCAGGCCTCATATCCTTTTAGTCTATCATTTATTTTGTTACATTATGATGGTTCTTACTTTTAATGATGAATTATGTTTCATTGGCTATTCTACTTCGATCTTGATCATGTATAGTATGCTGTTAAGGCGTGTCTGATCTTGAGAAGGTTTACTAGCTAGTCGAATCTGGCATATAGCTCGCTATTATGGATGTAACGATTCGATCGATCCCCACTATTAGTACTTTAGATCGGAGGATGCTAGTTGGTAGATTTGCTCTCGACCAGGCACACCCTAGCTGTCTTCTATGCCTGCATCGGCTAAATAGCCGATCGGCCACACTTTAACGCTTACTAGTATGTTTTCATGATCCTGTTAAATGTGAATAGATTTGTTTATTTTAAAGGTTTGATTTGTTGTCTTTATCATGGCTATCATCGATCCAGTCAAACCCCACTGTTAAAGATAATAGGTTAGGTCTGATGAGTTCATAGATCTGACCATGTTAAATAGTCGATTGTTCACATGTTGTAGTCCCTTTTTCTTACCTGAATCGGCTATTTCAGCCGATTCGCTTGTGCTTTCATACATATAGCAAGTCTTTTAGAAAACATGTCAATGTATAGGCGGTTTTATGAATTCTTCGGTTTTAGTTTGTTATTATCATCATAGCTACCATTGATCCGGTCGAACCTCACTGTTGATGGTAATAGATTAGATTCAGAGCATTTGTATATCCATTTGTACTAGACAGTCGATTTATTCGCATGTTATATCTTTTCTTGTTAGATTCAACGGCTCAATGCTTTACACTGGTAATATTCACCTAGCTAGTTGATTTTACTTATATCTGCATGCATTATACTTGTCATCATAAAATCAATCACAACCCATGAGCTTTATAGTCCTTAACAGCCAATTTCTTCATGTGTCGGCAATTAAGTCGATTTTCCCATCTGGCTGCTCCCGAATCGGCACACTTGGAACTATCTGGGCAAAACTAGCATGTTCCACCTTAAATTACTGATAAACTTTCTCTCCTTATCAATTGCAGGTCAAATTGACTGGCATACCTTCAGGAATTCATAGGGTCGACTGGTCCTACATTGAAGCCAAGCGGATCTCTAGCCTTGCTCCATCAAGTAGATCCTTCCAGCTTGCTGTGTGCTGGGCGCATCGACACGTTTTTGTGCTGACACATGTTCTGGCACGCCCGGTGGGGCACCACAATCATCATGGCAACTTACAACAACAGTGACATCCTCATGGTGCCTTGTGAAGACTTACCTGATGAGGATAAAGATGTCATCAGTAAAGCTATAGAAGAATTTTAGAACAAGTGTTTGTTGTCCTACACCAAGACACATGACAATAAAGTTGTTCAGAAATATCTGCTACTAAAAGTTTTGATGCATGGGCAGTCAGATACAGACGAAGCTAAGGATAGGCGTTTCTTCGTGGATGCTATAAACAAATCTATTCATGATGCCATTTTGAATCATAATATAGTTTTCTTGAACACATTCCACAATACCATGAAGGAGGTGTTTCATGGATATCCAATTGATCAGGTTGGATCGGCTTACTACAACATCCCACATATGTTGACTCAGGGGGCTAATCAAGCTGGTACTAGCCATCAAGAAGCAGCACTAACTGGTAATGACGATGTCCAGGCAGTTCAGAGCTCATCCGAGCAAGTTTAGGGTACTACTACTAATTAGATGCAGTATAATCCTTGGTCATCAGCGCAGCATGTGCAACAGCCAATGGGGTAAGTTCATAATCAAATGGTTAATTTTGGCACAGCACTCCAGATATCGTCGTTGGCTCAAAAAATAGCGCCATCAGTTCAAAGAATTCATAGAGATACATATCCCAACATCTACAACCAGAGACTCCAAGTAGCAAACAAGCAAAGGACACAAAAGATAGAGATTCCACAGAGATATCATTATGGCATAGATTACAATACCCTTCATATGATTCCAAATTTGGGATATCAAGGTACCCAAAATTTCAATCCCTAGATGGGTTAGTAGTTGAAAAGAAATCCATATTCAAATGCTGATGAGTAGTTGCTTAGAGTGACCTGAGATGATGAAGAATCAGTTCAGTTTGAAACCAAAAGAGCAGACCTTTTCGTACAAACGTCCTATATCCAGAGTGGTATGATTTGGTCGCTCTTTCTACAAATTATAGGCTCACAGAGTTTGCCAAGTTCACTGGCCAAGATAGCACAAGCACAATAGAACATGTCAGTCGGTATCTTATACAATTGGGAGAAGCATCCATTGAAGAGGCCTGATGAGGACATCAACACCAATGATACATCCACACCGACACAAGTACCAGTTTCTGGTCCTATTACTCAGGCCCAGTGCTCGTCAACTTAATCATCAAGTAAGTTCACTCTTGAGTTCCTGTCCATCATATTTAGACCATGGAGACGCGTGCACTCTTATTTTGGTTAGGAACCAGGGAGAGGACCGAAAGGAAAAAGGATTCGTGTAGGCTGGATTCGGACTCCAGGATAGCTCCAACTTGTGATGTTCACCACAGTTGCATACAGACTCGGATTGGGGCGTTCAAGTACTTCATGGAATCCTTATGAAGTCTATTTTCACATGGATCTAGAATCAAGTCCATATCTATTCTGAGGCAGACGCAATGACTGAATTACTACCGAGAGATTTTATGTCCAAAGGTGCTGTGTCGCCTTAGTTTGGCCCAATGGGCCATGTATCAAGTCGGGTCCATTAGGGATGCATCCTAGGGTTGGAGCATGACCCCAACACCCTGGTGGTCATCCTTCCACCTTAATATACCCCTTAGCCACCACCAAGAACAGTTGGGTTTTGTTTAGATCAAGTTTAGCTCTCGCTACTTGCTTGTAAGCGCGCATGCTGGATCAGCCGCATGACTTCTTGTCTTTGGAACCCCACCTTATTTGAGATTGAGTTTGAAAACCTTCATCTTCATCTAGTAAATTTAGTACTTGTTATACTTGTTCTTGCTAGTTCTTCGATTGCTTGCAGGACGAGTGCCCAAGTGGCTGGGTGACACGCTCCACAAGATAGCGGCAGCCATTGGAGGTGGTGTATCGGTTGCTAAGGCGTAGCTTGGAAGGCTATAGTCAGGCTGTGAATGTCGTCTCCATCCACCAATCGAGTTATCCCATGCCCTCTCATCGAAAGTTCGGGATTCTACCCTAGCGGGTTCATATTAGTTGGTAATTAGAGCAAGGTTTATCGGTGAGAGACTTCGAATCCTTCGCTAGTTTTTAATTTTTCCTATAGTCCAGAAAAGCCAAAAAATAGTAGATTCGATTTACCCACAATCCTATAAACCCTCTGAGATTAATACTAATATGCTTAGTTAGGGCTTATTGAATGAACGGTTGCATCATCGTGTCAAGTTGCTGGTCTTAGCGTCTAGTCGTTTAGAGTTTTGAGTTCTAGTCACCTTTGTGTCACCATCGCAGATTTGAGTTTATTTGTTTCTCTCCATGAATCAGAGTGGATTTCCAAATTCCTTTGTTTTATTTACCACCATTACCCTAGCCACATCCTTGGAGGTTTCATCCACGTCCATACTTCCATCTCCAAAAAGGAAATCCAACAAGTTCAAAATAGAATTCGATTCGGAGTCCTGTTTTATCCTAAAAAGAAAAGCACCATATTTCCTTTGTTAGGAGTCCGAATAAGGAGTTTAAATATAATTTGGAAACCTTAACGTGTGCTCTTTCCAACAGATCTGACCTTGGTCCCAAATTCATTTTGAGTGCTTCAGTAATCGCCCTGGAGATTTGCAGCATCTCCTGGTTTTGCAAAACAGCCACTTGTTTGACTTTGCTACTGAATCACCCTTCCCAATGAAACATTTAATTGTTGTAAGTAGCTTGTTATCTCTTGTTGCAAAATTTCAGCTTTGTGCTACTTGAAAGAAAAAGAAAGAAAAGAAAGACAGAAAGAAAGAAAAGAAAGAAAGAAAAGAAAGATAGGAAGAAAGAAAGAAAGAAAGAAAGAAAGAAAAGAAAGAGAAAGAAGAGAAGGATTTTTCTTTTGTTGTTATTCCACTCCATGGGATCCTTCTTTGTTGCAGCTCAGTGACTTCGTTTGTGTCCAGGCTCGCGTCTCTAGCACATACTAGCCTAGGACTAGCACAATAACGTCGTTGAGCGTTTGTTCAATTTGCTTGCAACTAACGTGGTTCTAGTACTTCCTTGCTTTAGCCCACCTATAGCTCCACATATTCGACTATAGCTTGACAGTTTGTTTTGTTGCTGCGGCACCGATACACTTCACTTCACGGTTGTAGACTTGTTGGTTGTCGTCACCTCCTATTGAGCAAGGTAAGAATTGGTAAGAGCTTGTGTAACGGGTTGAGAGTGAGCGTCTTGCTGTAGCTACATCCTAATAGCTGTAGGGCTTTTATTTCTTCACCTATTTTCTTGTTGTCCTTGTCTTTTACACCATGTCAAGGTCAGAGGATGGTAACAAGATGCCACAATCTCCTCGCACCAAGGGCATCATTCAATATTTTACAAGGCAAGTGCAGCTGCATACAGAAGGACTTGATCAAGATTTGTAGGTGACCAATGACAAGATTGGGCAATTGGAGGCCACCCAACTTGCCACCACCACCAAGCTTACAGGATTAGGAGGCATCTAGTTGCCCGTATGGACAGAAGCCTTGCTTGCTCTTCTGAAGCATTTTGATGACTTCCACATGAAAGACAAAGAGCAACATAATGAAGACAACAAGGACTGAAGAGCGACTCGAAGATAATTATGATGATGATTATACTACTGATACTGAACATGATGCTCATGACACTCATGACCGACATTGCCTACGCCATAATCATAGAGGTATGGGTGGTCACCGCTGACACGAGGTACCCAATAATAATGATGCTTTCAGTAAAATTAAATTTAAAATACCTCCTTTTGATGGTAAGTATGATCCTGATGCATACATTTCTTGGGAAATTGCTATTGACCAAAGGTTTGCATGTCATGAATTTCCTGAGAATACACGTGTTAGAGCTGCTACTAGTGAGTTTACTGACTTTGCTACTGTTTGGTGGATAGAACATGGCAAGAAAAATCCTAATAACATACCACGAACTTGGAATGCTTTGAAATGAATCATGAGGGCCAGATTTGTTCCTTCTTACTATGCTCATGATTTGTTAAATAAATTGCAACAACTGAGACAGGGTGCTAAAAGTGTAGAAGAATATTATCAAGAATTGCAAATGGGTATGTTGCGTTGTAATTTAGATGAGGATGAGGAACCTGCTATGGCAAGATTTTTGGGTGGGTTAAATCGTGAAATTCAGGACATCCTTGCGTATAAAGAATACACTAACGTAACCCTTTTGTTTCATCTTGCTTATAAAGCTGAAAGGGAAGTGCAGGGACGATGTGCCAGTGCCAAGAATAATATTTCTGTAGGGAAGACTAATGCATGGTAGCCCCGCACGACTACTACTCTAACTACATGTACTCCTATGCCATCATCCAGTGACAAGCCTCGTGCTACTCCCACAAATTCAGTGGCGAAGACAATCCAAAAGCCTGCTACGAGTGCTTCATCCGTGACATCTACAGGTAGAACAAGAGATGTTCAGTGTCACCGGTGCAAGGGATATGGACATGTGATGCGTGACTGTCCAAGCAAGCGTGTTATGGTCGTCAAAGATGATGGTGAGTATTCCTCTGCTAGTGATTTTGATGAAGATACACTTGCTTTGCTTGCTACTGACCATGTAGGTAGTGAGGAACAACCAGAAGAGCAAATTGGTGCATAGGATGCAGATCATTATGAGAGCCTCATTGTGCAGCATGTGTTTAGCACACAAATGGAGAAGGCGGAGCAAAATCAGCGGCATACACTGTTCCAAACAAAGTGTGTCATTAAAGAGCGTTCGTGTCGTTTGATAATTGATGGAGGTAGCTGCAACAACTTGGCTAGCAGCGATATGGTAGAGAAGCTTGCACTTACAACCAAACCGCACCCACATCCATATCACATTCGATGGCTCAACAATAGTGGTAAGGTTAAGATGACGAGACTGGTACGAATTAATTTGGCTATTGGATCATATCATGATGTTGTTGAGTGTGATGTTGTGCCAATGGAAGCTTGTCATATTTTGCTAGGTAGACCATGGCAATTTGATACGGATTGTATACATCATGGTAGATCAAATATGTATTCTCTCATACACCATGATAAGAAAATTGTTTTGCTTCCTATGTCTCCTGAAGCTATTGTGCGTGATGATGTTGCTAAAGCTAAGAAAACTAAAACTAAGATCGATAAAAATGTCAAATCTATTAGTAGTAAGAAAGATGAGATATGATTGAAAGGACATTGCTTGCTTGCTACTATATCTGATATTAATGAATTGGTTGCTTCCACTTCTGTTGCCTATGCTTTGGTATGCAAGGATGCTTTGATTTTAGTTCACGATATGCAGCATTCTTTGCCCCCTGCTGTTGCTAACATTTTGCAGGAGTATTCGGATGTTTTTCAAAGTGAGATACTAGCGGGGCTGCCACCAATACGAGGGATTGAGCACCAAATTGATCTTATCCCTGGTGCATCTTTGCCAAACCGTGCGCCATACAGGACAAATCCGGAAGAAACGAAGGAAATTCAGCGACAAGTGCAAGAACTACTCGACAAAGGTTATGTGTGTGAGTCCCTTAGTCCTTGTGCTGTTCCTATTATTTTAGTGCCTAAGAAAGATGGAACATGGCGTATGTGTGTTGATTGTAGAGCTATTAATAATATCACCATTCGATATCAACACCCTATTCCACGTTTGGATGATATGCTTGATTAACTGAGTGGTGCTATTGTGTTTTCCAAAGTTGATTTGCGTAGTGGGTACCACCAGATTCGTATGAAATTGGGAGATGAATGGAAAATTGCTTTCAAAACTAGATTTGGTTTATATGAGTGGTTAGTCATGCCTTTTGGGTTAACTAATGCACCTAGTACTTTCATGAGATTAATGAATGAGGTTTTGCGTGCTTTCATTGGAAAATTTGTTGTAGTCTACTTTGATGATATATTGATTTACAACAAATCTATGGATGAACATCTTGATCACTTACATGCTGTTTTTAAGCTTATGAGATGCACATTTATTTGGGAACCTTAAGAAGTGCACATTTTGCACTTATATTTTCCCACGTTGGATGGATATGCTTGATTAATGAGTGGTGCTATGGTGTTTCCAAAGTTGATTTGCATGGTGGGGGTACCACCAGATTCGTATGAAAATGGGAGAGAATGGAAAACTGCTTTCAAAACTAGATTTGGTTTATATGAGTGGTTAGTCAATGTCCTTTTGGCGTTTAACTAATGCCACCTAGTACTTTCATGAGATTAATGAATGAGGTTTGATTTTACAGCAAATCTAGGATTAACATCTTGAATCCTTACATGCTATTTTTAATGGCTTTACGAGATGACATGTATTTGGTAACCTTGGAATGCACCTTTTGTACCGATCGAGTGTCTTTTCTTGGCTAGGTTGTGACTCATAAGGGAATTGAGGGGTTGATCAAAGCCAAGGTAGAAGCTATACAAGGATGGTCCGTACCAAAGACTATCACCAGGGCGGAGTTTTCCTAGGACTTGCGGGTTCTATTGTCCGTTTTGCTGAAGGACTTCAGCACCATTGCTGCACCTTTGATGAGCTTACAAAGAAGGGAGTGCCTTTTAGGTTGGGGCAAAGTACAAGAGAACTCCTTCACATGCTAAAAGATAAGTTGACACATTCACCTCTCCTCCAACTTCCTGATTTTAATAAGACTTTTGAGCTTGAATGTGATGCTAGTGAAATTGGACTGGGTGGTGTTTTATTACAAGAAGGCAAACCTATTGCGTATTTTAGTGAAAAATTGAGCGGGTCTGTTCTAAATTATTCTACTTATGATAAGGAATTGTATGCTCTTGTTCGCACATTAGAAACATGGCAGCATTACTTGTGGCCCAAAGAGTTTGTTATTCATTCTGATCATGAATCTTTGAAGCATATTCGTAGTCAAGGGAAATTGAATCGTAGACATGCTAAGTAGGTTGAATTTATTGAATCTTTTCCTTATGTTATTAAGCACAAGAAAGGGAAAGAGAATATTATTGCTGATGCTTTGTCTAGGAGATATACCTTGCTGAATCAACTTGATTACAAAATCTTTGGATTAGAAACAATTAAAGACCAATATGTTAATGATGCTGATTTTAAAGATGTGTTGCTGCATTGTAAAGATGGGAAAGGTTGGAACAAATTCATCTTTAGTGACGGGTTTGTGTTTAGAGCTAACAAGCTATGCATTCTAGCTAGCTCCATTCGTTTGTTGTTGCTGTAGGAAGCGCATGGAGGTGGCTTGATGGGGCATTTTAGAGCTAAGAAAACGAAGGACATACTTGCTGGTCATTTCTTTTGGCCAAAGATGAGAAGAGATGTGGAGAGGTTTGTTGCTCGTTGCACGAGATGTCAAAAGGCTAAATCACGGTTAAATCCACACGGTTTGTATTTGCCTCTACCTGTTCCTAGTGCTCCTTGGGAAGATATTTCTATGGATTTTGTGTTGGGTTTGCCAAGGACTAGGAAGGGACATGATAGTGTGTTTATGGTTGTTGATAGATTTTCTAAGATGACACATTTCATACCCTATCATAAAATGGATGATGCTACTCATATTGCTGATTTGTTCTTTCAAGAAATTATTTATTTGCATGGTGTGCCCAACACAATTGTTTCTGATCGTGATGCTAAATTTCTTAGTCATTTTTGGAAGACTTTATGGGGAAAACTGGGGACTAAGCTTTTGTTTTCTACTACATGTCATCCCCAAACCGATGGTCAAACTGAAGTTGTCAATAGAACATTGTCTACTATGTTAAGGGTTGTTTTAAAGAAGAACATTAAGATGTGGGAAGATTATTTGCCTCATATTGAATTTGCTTATAATCGTTCACTGCATTCTACTACAAAGATGTGCCCATTTCAGATTGTATATGGTTTCTTGCCTCGTGCTCCCATTGATTTGGTGCCTTTGCCATCTTCTGAAAAACTAAATTTTGATGATACTAAGCGTGCTGAATTGATGTTAAAACTGCATGAAACAACTAAAGAAAACATAGAACGTATGAATGCTAAATATAAGTTTGCTAGTGATAAAGGTAGAAAGAAACTAATATTTGAACCGGGAGATTTAGTTTGGTTGCACTTGAGAAGGGATAGGTTTCCTAAATTGAGAAAGTCTAAATTGATGCCTAGGGCTACTGGACCGTTTAAAGTGTTAGAGAAAATTAATGATAACGCATATAAGCTCGATCTGCCAGCAGATTTTGGGGTTAGTCCCACATTTAACATTGTAGATTTGAAGCCATATTTGGGAGAAGAAGAAGAGCTTGAGTCAAGAATGACTCAAATGCAAGAAGGGGAGGATGATGAGGACATCAACACCAACGATACATCCACACCGACACAAGTACCAGTTTCTGGTCCTATTACTCGCGCACGTGCTCATCAACTTAATCATCAAGTAAGTTCACTCTTGAGTTCCTGTCCATCATATTTAGACCATGGAGACGTGTGCACTCTTGTTTTGGTTAGGAACCAGGGAGAGGACCGAAAGGGAAAAGGATTCGTGCAGGCTGGATTCGGACTCCAGGACAGCTCCAACTTGTGATGTTCACCACGGTTGCATACGGACTCGGATTGGGGCATTCAAGTACTTCATGGAATCCTTATGAAGTCTATTTTCACATGGATCTAGAATCAAGTCCATATCTATTCTGAGGCGGCCACAATGACCAAATTACTACCAAGAGGTTTTCTGTCCAAAGGTGCTGCGTTGTCTTAGTCAGGCCCAATGGGGACATGTCCTAGGGTTGGAGCATGACCCCAACACCCTGTTGGTCGTCCTTCCACCTTCATATACCCCTTACCCACCACCAAGAACAGTTGGGTTTTGTTTAGATCAAGTTTAGCTCTCGCTACTTGCTTGTAAGCGCACGTGCTAGATCAGCCGCCTGACTTCTTGTCTTTGGAACCCCACCTTATTTGAGATTGAGTTTGAAAACCTTCATCTTCATCTAGTAAATTCAGTACTTGTTATACTTGTTTTTGCTAGTTCTTCGATTGCTTGCAGGACGAGTGCCCTAGTGGCCGGGTGACGCGCTCCACAAGATCACAGCAGCCATTGGAGGTGGTGTATCAGTTGCTAAGGCATAGCTTGGAAGGCTGTAGTCAGGCCGTGAACGTCGTCTCCATCCACCAATGGACTTATCCCACACTCTCTCATCAAAAGTTTGGGATTCAACCCTAGCGTGTTCATATTAAGGCCCATCGAGTTCGTTTCTTCTCCTTGTCCCTGTCAGGACCAGCCTTCACTTGGTTTTCATCATTACCAGTCAATTCCATTATCAATTGGGCTGACCTAGAGAAGAAGTTTCATACATATTTTTATACTGGGACAGGAGAAAAGAAAATTACCGATTTGACGACAATAAGACAGAGAACTAATGAATCAGGCACCGAGTTTCTTCAGAGGTTTCGAGAAACTAGAAATTTGTGCTTCTCATTGAACTTGACTGGTGATCAGCTAGCTGCTTTGGCCATTCAAGGAATGTTGCCAACATGGAGAGAGAAGTTGTTGGGGAAAGAGTTTGACAATTTAGGTTAGTTGGCTCAACGAGTGGCAGCACTCAATAGCCAATTCTAGAATATGCGTAGAGATACCTGATTCCAAAAGAGTGCCGCAATTGCTGAAGCCTATGATCCATACTCAATTGATGACGACGATGAGGACGATGAAGAAGATATTGTTGCGGCCGAATGGAATTGGGGTAAGAAGACAGTGATGGTGCCAAATCCTTAGGGAAGAGGAGTCAAAGAGAGCTATGATTTTGACATCACAAAATCAGACAAGCTCTTTGATTTCTTACTTGAGAGAGGATAGATCAAATGGCCCACCAATCATGTTATGTTACCTCCTGATCAGTTGAAGAATAAGAAGTTCTACAAGTTTCACAACGCCACTTCTCATTCTACTAATGAGTGCAGGATTTTCCGGCAACATATACAGAGGGCTATTCAGCAAGGGAAGCTCAAATTCGATACACCTCAGAAGATGAAAGTTGATGATAATCCTTTCCCAAGAGATCAGAATATGGTCGATGTGAAGTTGCTCAAGGGAAAGACTAAAGTCCTAACATCAACTAGAGCAAGAGAAACCGGAACCATCGACCCAAAGATATAAATATCGGTTGATGAATACAGAGAGATTAAAAGGCGCCGCAACCAACAGGAGAGCTTATATGAGCAGGGAGAGACGTCAAGGAACAGGGCGACAAGGCCACATGTTACATCTTAGATTTTGGTGAATAAGTGGCAGTGGCAGAAGGAAAAGGATTATCAGCGCTGGTTAAAGGAGAAAGAATACTAGCATCGATAAGAAGAGGAATTATCCTTTCTTCAGGCATTGTTGGAATGAAGGTTTGAAATTGCCTACCAGAAATGATTGCCCAGAGTGCAGTGAGCAATATTGGGAGTTTAGGCAATCTCAAGCCAATCACCGGTCTATTCATGCTCAAGATAAGTATCATCATAATAATATGGATTGGCGCTTAAGAAATAGAAGTGTTCATGATCGGCTTGGGAAGCGAGTTGTTGATCGAAATTGGGCTGATTATGAAGAAGCAGATAATGAGGAAGAGTATGTTTGGTAGGAAGGGCAATGGTGTCTAGGAGGTTTGACAAGAAGCCAGAAAAGAAGGGTACAACATCTAAGGAACAGAGAGCTAGAACAGGTTCAGGCCTCTGGTAGGCCTCAAGTGTGGCGTGCTAAACAAACAGCCGATAGGGGTCAACCATCGGCTAATATTCAAATGACTTTTCTATTGCCATCAAAATTTTGAGCTCCAGCAGATCAAGAAGTCTATTCAGATTTTGATGAATTGAAGTATGAGGAGATAGTTGCCAAGTTTACAGTGATACATCAGGCTATATTCGATAAGCCAGTCAAGCATTAGCACTTAAAAGCTTTATATGTAAAAGGTTTTGTTGATGGGAAGCCGATGAGCAAAATATTAGTAGATGGAGGTGCTTCTATCAATCTTATGCCTTATACTATTTTTCATAAACTTGGTAAGAGACTAGGAGATCTGATTAAGATCAACATGATGCTTAAGGATTTTGAGGATAATGCGTCCAAGACCAGGGGGGCAATGAACGTCGAATTGACAATCGGAAGTAAAACTTTGCTCACCACATTCTTCTTCATTGATGGAAAAGGTTCATACAGTTTACTTCTTGGTCATGATTGGATTCATGCAAATTATTGTATACCATCGACTATGCATCAATGCTTGATTCAGTGGCATGGAGATGATGTTGAGCTGGTTTACGCTGATGATTCTGTAAGTATCGCAACAATTGATCCAATGTATTGGGAGCTAGAAGACTTCGAGTGTTTTTCTGGCAAGTGATGGGAAGGAGGCTTCATTAAAACCAATGATGAAAGCCAGCAGCCGATCCAAGCAGTCGGCTCTGAGAGTTTATTTTAATGGATAATCCAATATATGGTACAAATGGTAAATTAGGACATGGCTTTACGTCGGCCGATGAATTGGAAGAGATAGATATTGGTTCTGGGGATAGGCCTAGGCCGACGTATGTAAGTGTTAAGTTAGATCTTGAGTATAAGCAGGAGTTGGTGGATTTATTGAAGGAATTTAGAGATTATTTTACTTGGGAATACTATGAGATGTCTGGTCTAGACCGATCAATTGTTGAACATCGATTGCCAATCAAACCTGGATATTGGTCGTTTAAACAAGCCCCGATGAGATTTAACCCAAATGTTCTTGATGATATCAAAAAGGAGACTGAAAGATTACTACAAGCGAAATTTATCTGACTGTGCCGATATGCAGAGTGGATATTGAATGTTATTCCTATGTATAAGAAAAATGGAAAATTAAGAGTTTGCATCGATTTCAGAGATCTGAACAAGGCTACACCCATGGATTGTTATCCAATGCCGATAGCTGATATGTTGGTAGATGCAGCAACTGGGCACAAGGTTATTAGTTTTATGGACGGCAATGTAGGATACAATCAATTTTTTATGGTTGAGGAAGACATAGCAAAAATAGCTTTTAGGTGCCCTGGCGCAATCAATTTATTTGAATGGGTTGTGATGACTTTTGGTTTGAAGAATGCCGTTGCAACTTATCAGAGGGCGATGAATTACATCTTTCATAGGTTGATCGGCAGGGTTGTTGAAATCTACATTGATGATGTGATGGTAAAATCTAAAGGGTACAAGAAACATCTAGCTGATTTGCAGGAGACTTTGGAGTGCATAAGAAAACATGGTTTAAAGATGAATCCCAATAAGTGTGCCTTTGGAGTATCAGCTGAACAATTTTTGGGTTTTATGGTCCACGAGAGAGCAATCGAAATTGGTCAAAAAAGTATGAAAGCAATTGATGAGGTGGTGCCCCCGACTACTAAAATAGAGTTACAATCTTTGTTCGGTAAGATTAACTTTATCAGGAGGTTTATTTCAAATTTGTCAGAAAAAGTTCTACCGTTTTCTCTCTTGTTGAAGTTGAAAAATGATCAAGAATTTAAATGGGGTGACGTGCAACAAAAGGCGTTTGAGGAGATAAAAGAATATATGAAATGTCCACCCGTGTTGGTCCCTCCTCAGCAAGGTAAACCTTTTAAGTTGTACATGTCGGTCAATGACCAGACGATTGGATCGGCCTTAATGCAAGAGTTTGAAGGAAAAAGAACGGGTTGTTTTCTATCTAAGTAGAAGGCTTTTGGATTTAGAAACAAGATATTCTCCTATTGAAAAGTTGTGCTTGTGCTTATATTTCTCTTGCACTAAGTTGCGACATTACTTGTTGTCGGCTGAGTGTACAGTTGTTTTCAAGGCTGATGTGATCAAGCACATACTATCAATGCCAATATTAAATAGGAGAATGGGGAAATGGATTCTTGCATTGTCGGAATTTGACTTGAGGTACGAATCGGCAATGACTTACGCAGGATGTTTCTGAAAGCCTATCAGTAACCTGTGTGGCTGCATGTGTTATTGTGTGAAGTCAAACCATAGTTCATTTTGTCACTATTGTATACTTTATCTCAAGAACTGAAATCAATCTGTGATGCAGCTCGTTCGAATCAGACACCAACAGTAAGAAGCTACAACGTCGACAGATCATTATTGTGAATCCAAAGGTGATCTCTGGTTTCAAATTCAAAATCACATATATCTTATCCCTGAATTTAATTACTTTTTAAGGAGCTCGTTGGAATTTGAAGCCTTAACTGATTTAGAGAACTGAGAAGTAGACTTACTTTTTAATCACTGTTGTTTTCAAAATGAGGTCTCAAACTGCTTATGAAAAGTGAATGGCATTAAGCATTGGGCTTCTGAATGGCTCAGTAGGACGCCTCTCCTTTGCATAATGTATATGCTAATCAGATTTCTAAAGCATCCCCTTCATGGATAGTTATAAGAAACAGGAAAGATCAATTACATGCGGATGTGATGCAACTTGTGGCATTATGCATATATAGGGCTTGTGAGAAAACTAAAACATTCACATAAATATGCTTGGTAATTTATTGCTAATTGCTCCCAAAACATAAGCCAGTAGACTGTATAGTTTTTTTTTTTTTTTGCATTTTGAACTCCCTGCATGAAGTTGCAGCATATGGATAAAAAAAGCTTGTTTGCAAGCTTCTGAACTCAGAGTAGCTGGTACAATCTAAAGAGAAAATGCTTAATGCATGTTTCTGACCAAAAGAGCTACAAGTTTTTTTAATTAAAGAAGCTGAATATATAGGAGCAACCTTAGTGAGTCACTTTCTGAAATAAATTAGCATTCAATCATACTAAAAATTATTTGGCAGGTGATGAGCCCGAGTATGACTACCAGGCCGATGGATGTGAGGGCTAGAAGGTCTTGTCCTATGCTCAAGATTGCTTGTGAAGGAGGAGCCTTCGCCTGCTAGATGCTACGCCTTACTTTGATGCTGTTATGGATGTTGGGTACTCTGAATGATTCCACCAAGACAGGTATTTGATGTATGACTTGTGGTATCGACTGTTATTCGATAATGTGATGGAGTGATCTTCTAGGACTATCACATTATGGTTTGTATCTGTGGATTTCTGTAACACCCCGGTGTTACGATCTCGTTTAGCACTGCGATTTAGGCCTAAGAAAATTTTTTGAAATGAGTCCCTCGAAGTTTTAAATTTTAGCACGCATGAAATGATAAGGTGAATCTTACGTGAATCGCTTTTTGTAGTTGAAAGGAATCAAATGCATATAGTGAGTTAGTTTACTTAATGTAAAAATACGCTAATAAGATCCTAATAAGAAAAATAGAATAAGTGGTGTTAGCTGTTTGGCATGAAAAACAATTTTTGATAAACAAAAATAATAAACTTGTGCATGTTACTTAAGTAAAGTTTGATGGGGAAGATATGTACAGGAATATGTCACTTTAATCTTGGGTGGATAAATGTTGTTAGTTAGTTTTCTTGGAAGCTCGAAAATCAAATTGGAAATTAAATCCACTCTTTTTAGCTAAGTCGAGTTGTTGTTGACAATGCTATCTTTGGCATTTGAATTCTAACAAAAATGATAAATACTCGCGTCATGTTTTTGCACTATTGGTTGCCTCTAAGTGAGCTCGTGGGCGTGGTTTCGTTTGAGGTGGTGTGTGAGGTCGCGATGCGCTCTCCAAAATTGCCCTAACCTCCGTAGAAGGCGCTCTGAAACAGATTTTGGAACCTAGTCCATGATTTGGCACCCGGGTGACGAACTCAAGTTGGCAGTTCCTTATCTCCCTCTCTAGTTGCTCTCTGGTCAGGAGGTTTACTTCGCTGGTTAGCTATTAGTGCCGACTTTAGGTCGATGGCTTCGATTGAACCTCAATTGAAATACTAAGTGGCTTTTGCTTCGCTTTAATAAGCGTGCGTAGCACCGTTTCTAGCTGTTCGGGCTTAGGACGTGGTCACCACGCGCGCGCTACTGCCCTGGTTGGCGCTGTGGCCGCAGTCGCTGCCTCACTGGTCAGCCCCACGGCTGCCGGTCCCGTGCCTAGCTAGGTTGGCTAGCTGTTCCCTGCCGTGCTGCCAACCCTATGAGCCCACGTGCGTGCGCTATCCGCCGTATCGCGTGGAGTCGAGCCCAACGCCGTAGCCGCTGTCGCTTGGCCGGCATGGCGTTTGCCTCACCGTTCGCTCCACTAACAGCGAATAGTACTAGGGCGTGTGCCAAGTCGTCGTGACTGTGTTGTTGGCCCAGCCGCTATTGCGACGGGACTCATCCTTGCTCTGCCCTACCTGTCCACCCTGTCCCGCTAGCCGACGGCAGTGAGCTCTATTCGATCTTGGCCATTTCAATTCGGGTGCATCGCGTCGAGACTCCGCTCGCATGTGTGTACGTGCTCGCATCGCTCCACCAACCGTGACCGCTCGCTTTAATTGCCGGCTCGATGTGTGCTTTTCACTCGACCGCACCACGCCATGGTTGTTGCCTTCTCCTCTCTCCTATGCGGTAGCTAGTTTCGTGGCTCTTTTCCTCTCACCTGCGTGTATCTTGGGAAGCTAGCTAGGCGCCCTACCGCACTGAGCCTCAGCCGAGCAACGATGGCCACCAATTCATCGTCGTATTCTAGGATTTGGGGGTAAGGCTCAAAGCAACGGTAGCAGTTCAATCGAATGCAATTTCTAACTCGCCTTAACCTCCTCTATCTAGTGCTCGTCTCGGCTTGGTCAGGGACTTCACCGGCGACGAGCTGACACGACCGCGCCATGCTTAGAGCGCCGCCGCCCTTCACCGCACACGTGGCCATCCTTGCTCGGGCTGTTTCAGCTCCTGACGACACCATAGCAGTGTTCGGGGTAAGGTCCTGATGCTCCCCCATATTTTCGTTTCCGTCTCCGAGGTCGTAAGTTGCTGGAGCGTGTGCGCTGCCGCCGGTGAACTGCGCAGACGCGGGTAGTCGCGCCCGCCCCCATTGGGTGTCCTGGTTTCCCCCGAGTCGCTCTCCACGGCCACGTAGTCTCCGCGTGGGAGCCCGCGTGCCTCGTTGCTCATTCCGCGCCGCCGGCGAGCCCTTCCGGCCGGAACTAGTGCTAGCCAGCCATGTCCGGTTGCGCTGCTCTGCTTTGGAGTCACGCAGGGACCACGATTTGTAAATATGAACAAGAGAAGGGGCTATTGTGATAAGACTGAGAGAGTATTGAATAGTGTTATCGGTAGCTTCGCGGATAGAAAAGAAAACGGGGACCTTTTAGCAAAACGTCAGCACACGCGCTGGATTCTGGTTTGGGGCAGGCCGCGCACTAGGCCAGCTTGCCGCTGACCGCTGCTAGGTCGCTCGCGTCGTCCCTACGTTGGGCCGTTGGCCTGCCGCCTGGGCCGCCGTTGCTCTCGCTCGGTGGGCCGGCTAGTGCCACCCCGCGCTGGGCCGGCCGGTTGACCGGGTGTTTGAGCTGCTCGTGCGGTTATCACCACTGCTAGGCCGCCCGTGCTATTCGCTGCTGCTGGGCCGTTGTCGCCAGCCCTTTCTATATCCTAAGTGCTTTTTCTAAATAGGCTTCTAGTTTAAATTGTAAAATCAATATAAAATAGCATAGGAATCCAAAAAATCATAAAACTAGTTTTGTTAGTCTCCTAAAATCATGATCTATCTAATAGTGTATTTTGTTCACATAGTTTGATAATATTCTTGAAAGCTATATAATTAATTCAAGGTACTAAATATTGTAAAAATGTAAATTTGTAGGAATTGTTATGGTAAATTGGTAATAGTGTTGGATCTGCAAATTCTACAGTAGGCTCCTAGCAATATTAGGTACTCACTGTAATTGTTGTAGCTCCAGAATAATTAGTTTGCTAGATAGATAATGATGCCCTATTGCGAATAAAGATTAAATTGACAGAATAGAATAAAGAAACACCGTTGGTTTATATAACTAAAATAATTGTTGGGAAATGACGCATTATCCAACAACGTGTATATGTAGCCTAAGTACGACCGTCGTTAGAACGAGCCCGTTAACTCGAGTGGCGTACGTCGCATTTTACGAGTCACGATTGCAGTTAATTAATTGCATCTATGCATTTCATCGCATGCACATCATATAGGTACGATGATGGATCAACAGATCGGTCAAAGGATGATTGGGAATCCAAAGATGGTGTAATGGTATTCTCTCTAGGAGATGATGCAATGGGTTTTCTATCCAAATGATTGTGGATGATCTGAAGATGCTGATACTAACTTTTAATATATCTTACCTAGGTAAGCCCCGGTGCATAACCCTACTTTTTTACAGTTTAAAGTATATTTGTGCATTAAGTTTTAAGGAGTTGATTGAAACCCACTTGCATATATATATCTTTATCCTATGAGTCTTACTAGTATGATAGGATCGTGTAGAATGCTATGCTACAGGACTCCGGTAGAAGTCGAGTGATTGCTTGTCACTCGCGAGAGATAAAAAATATATTACTGGATTATTATCACTTGAAAGATATAAATGGTGGAAAGGTAAACTGGTGACCGGACAGGGATATGGTTTGGGTATTGGTGGGTGTAAGAGGTTGTGTCGTCGTGGACGCGAGGCATGGCTGGGTTACACTGCTTTCCCTGTCTGGTCAGTTAAGGACCGATCGTTGCATAAGCCATCGAGGCAAGTCACAAACTTATTATCCTGAGCACATACTTGGGTATGGGCGCTTGGAAGACTTGTTGCTCTCTTGTCGCGGATCCAGCTCTTTTCCGGACTGACTGATTGGAGGCGGGGATGGTGGAGGTCCTTGCACCGCACTGAGTCCAGGACTCAGGGACAGGGGCTTGGAGTTCAAGTTTGGACGGGGACCTGGACACCCGGGATAGGAGAGTGATGGGTTGGTCCTGCTTGTGCCTTGGGTACAAGCGGGGTGTGTGTTTTTGGGGTACCCAGCTGGGGGCATTGATTCGCGAATCGCCGGGCAATCCGGTACGGCTTGTTTCATGCCTAACATCGTAGTAAGAATCGAAGATGAAAGATGGAAAAAGGAAATCTGATTGCTTACCACCTGCTTAAAAGTAGCATAGGTGCTTATATAGAATGGTTAGTTAATGAACCAATGCGGCTATTAATAAAAACCGAATATAAGGACACACATTTAGTAATGCTTCCTGCAGATACAATGAACCCACAAGCCAGATAGCCCTGCATATCCTTGAAGTCTATTCTTTTCTCCTGTCGGGTAAGTCTTGCTGAGTATAATTGAGTACTTAGGGTTTTATTCCCTCTGTTGCAGGTGACAGGTGGATGCTAGAGCTGACCCTTATGTGTGGATACCTCCTGGTGGGTTCAGCGAGGATTCCTTTACGCTACGATCGTAGTTGTTATTTATAACTTTCACCAAATGCTTTTATAAATGAAAGTTTCATAATCTGTTGTCATAGTTTATATATCAATACTTCATCATGTCATGATTAGATATTCATTTCCGTTGTAATTCTGATCACATGTTTATATTCCGCTGTTCAATTAAATTGTTCATAACTCTGATAATATGACTTCATTCCGCTATTATATTAATAAATATTAAAATCTGATGTTGTATTAAAAGTGATGTAAGAAATGGTTCAGAATGACGTAAGCTTTATTCTCTCATTTGTGATCCTGATGACGAAAATGTGGATTTTCGGGTTCTCCCCTGGGGTGTGTCCGACGGAACCGAGTAATTTAGTGTTCTCCCTCGAGTGCTTAGTGTTTAATGGAAGACAAGCACTCCTGTGAGGCATTAGATTAGGCGTTTCTGCCACAATTTCGCTTCCTGGAAATCGTGAATTGTTATATTCTTTCACCATACCTATTTCTGTTTGTCGCTGATGCACTTTCTGCTTTATTAAGGAAGGAAATTGGGGATCAAACCATATCACCGATCAAGGTCACAAGGAATGCTCCTGGGGTATCTCATCTCCTGTTTGCAAATGATAGTTTGCTCTTTTTCAAGGCTGATCAGATGCAAGCTGCGTAGATGAAACAAGTGCTGGAAAATTTTTGCAGGGGGTACTGGCCAGCTTATTAATCCTGCAAATGGCTCTATTATGTTTAATAAACGGTGCTCCAAGGATATCCAGATCCATATATCTGCCATTCTGGGTACTAATCGGATATCTTGGAACCAAAATATCTTGGTTTACCAACACCAGATGGAAGAATGAAATCAGAAAGGTTTCAGGCCATACAGGAGAGATTGAGTAAGCGCTTATTAGCATATAATGAGAAAGAGTTGTCTATGCGTGGAAAAGAAATAATGATAAAGGTTGTGGGACAGGCCATCCCTATATATCATGAGCATTTTTAAACTGCAAGATGGGGTGTGTGAACTCATGGAATAAACCAACCGGATTTTTTGGTGGGGCACAAAGAATGGAAAAAAGGAAAGTACATTGGACTGCTTGGTGGAAATTGACATGAGCAAAAAATAGAGGAGGGCTGGGCTTCAGAGATCTCAAGATTTTTAACCAATCCATGCTAGCACGTCAGGCATGGAGGCTCTTGGACTACCCTGATAGCTTATGTGCTAGAGTCCTAGAAATACCCCAATGGTGATCTTATTGACACAGCCTTCCCTTTAGTCATCTTGTCAACCTGGAGAGCTATCACTCATGGCCTAGATCTCCTGAAAAAGGGGCTCATATGGAGAGTTGGTAATGGGGATAAAATTCATATCTGGAGGCATAATTGGATACCAAGGCAAACTGGTCTCCAAGTTACAGGAAAAAAGATGACGCTGCCGTCTAAAAAGAGTTGGCCAACTTTTGAATGAGTCTAGAACCCAATGGAACTGGAATCGTGTGGATCACTTTTTCCTCCCTCATGATAGAGAGGCGATCTTGAAGATAAAACTCCACGGTCCAAATCATGGGATCTACTTGCTTGGCACCGTGAAAAATCAGGTATCTTCATAGTCTGCTTGCTGTACAATTGAGGGACAAAGAAAATTTTCCCTATTGCAGCAGCAGCAGCAACCTTCGGGGAATAGATCCTTGTGGAATTCAATCTGGAAGCTTACTGAACCACAAAAAATAAAAGTCTTTCTATGGCGAGTCATGAACCATGGATTGACAATGAGGCTAAACAAATGGAAACGCTCTTTAGAAAATATGTGCGAGTTGTGTGGGCTGCAGGTTGAATCGGAATTTCATGCCTTGGTGATGTGCGATCATGCATTGCGATCTGCTATGAGAAGTGTTGGGCATCGCCAAGTGAGGAGCTGCTATCTTATACCGGACCAGATTGGTTACTTCTGCTTCTGAGCCATATTCCCAAGCAAATGGCGGAGCCGAGGGCTATCATGTTATGGAGGACATGGATTTTGAGAAATGAAGTGGTTCATGGTGCTAAACTAATAGCTGTGTCTGTATTTGTCAATATTCTACTAAATTACGCTGATTCTTTGCAATTAAGCCAGTGCCTGATAGTGAAGGAGGATATGAAATGTAAAAAAAAACTTATCCTGTCAGAATATGAACAAAGCAAGGATGACAAAGAAAAAGAAAAGCTTGGCAATTATCAGAAAGATTGAAGCCTCCTGAACAAGGATGGGTGAAAGTTAATGGCGATGGAGCTTTTAACCAAGAAACTGGACGTAAGCCATCTTTGATGGGATGAATGCAGAGGAGGCAACATCAACTTCGTCATCCTCCGATCCTTCGCATATGTCATCCATATCATGTGTTCCATCTCCGATGTCATCGTCACCATCAAACGTTTCTTCATCGAAATCATCATTTAAGGCACCGGGCTCACATGACCTATCAACTTCTAATGACAACCGCCTGCAACTCTTCGTCTTGGGTAAGATTCTCTACAGGCTCTACATCCACATTATCATCCACAGCCACCACAATTGGGCTAGACCCCTTCTCCACAACAACTTCCAAACACCTAACATTGCTACTCTTTACAACTTCTACGTATGTAGTTCTTTCATTCATCCTCACATGACAAATGTCATGTTCGTTTGGCACGCCTTGCTCGGTTGGAGGCTGCCGGCCAGAGTTCGATTCCCACGGGAAGCGAATTTCCGGTCTCGCACCCAAAAAAATCCCCTTGCTGTGCACGCGAGCCTGGTGACTGTGTCGGTTACGGTGCGCCTTCTGGCTGCGTCCGGCCTGATGATCTGTCCCGGTTCACTAGGCCCTTCAGGGCATATGCCAGGGTTCGGGGGTTTTCTCGACCAGGGTCATACGGTCCCTTCCTATGACAATGCCGTGAGGGCGGTTCTTCCCTCACCGGTCGAGTTTTTTATAATCCATACTTTTCAGCTTTTTCAGTCAAAACAGTGTTTTTCTCTCACAACAAATCAGCCGGAACAGTATTTTGGCTTATGTTTTCAGCGAAGCGAACAAAGCCAAAGACATCAATACAGTGTACTCGTTTCTTCCCACAGTCAAACCGACCTCTCAATCTCAGCCGCATAAACCGTGAGCCTAGCAACACAACGAAAATACGTTTTCCATCTAAATTAACCCACTAGTCAAACTCTTTTAAAAAATTTCTCAATTCAAATAAACGCAGCTGGGCCCACCAGCCCACCGCCGCCACCACCGTTTCATGCGGGCCCCAGCGGTCATTAACTCCCGTGTGCAACAAAAGAGCCGAGTGCCGAGCGGCCGTCCCGGCCAGCAGCCGCACGTCGCTGCCCAACCCACGTCCACCGTGCCATTTTCTACCCTCCCCACCTGCACCTCTCGCGCGCGCGGCTGTTCCTTAGACGGGGCCCACCGATCATCGAACAATCCGAGCAGAGTGTGAAGTAGCTCACCTCACCAGCACTTCTGCGAGAAGGAAGGAAAAGACCGGCGTCCGCGCGGCTGCGAATGGTGGCTCAACACGCGGCGGCGGCACCGCCGTCCTGCTCACAGTTCGCTTCACTGGCAGGCGTGGTCCACATAGCTGCGGGACCGCACGGTCAGTGAAAGAAAAGAAGAGGCGTCGCTGGAGGCCAAGTGGGAGGCGGGGCCCTGGCGCCGCACGCACGAGGAGGAGGGGGCTGCAGGCCCCAGGCCGCTGCTCCTTTGAGAATTTTTTTTAATTTTAACATTTTTTGGAAACTAATTTTAAATCTAACATGATCGGGTTTTTAAAAAAACTAACACTTTTGACCGCGTCTATTGCCCTGACGCGGCCAAATGCCTGTGTCACGTTATGCATAGTGGCGCGACAGCGGGCTGACGTGGCGGCGACCGGAATCGCCGACCGGTGACGTGGCAGGGCTCTGCCGCGCCACCGATCTTGGCGCGGCACTGCCGTGCCCTGATTCGTGACGCGGCAGAGCCGAATAAAACCCCCGCCACGTCCCGCGTCCGCCAGTGGCCAAGCAGCCGCCGTTGCCCGAACAGCGCAACAAGGCCGCCTAGCGGCCGCGCCAGCCCGCCGCCGAGCACGCCGGCCGCCGCGTCCGCTTGCGCCAGCCAGCCCGTTGCCGAGCACGGCACGGCCACCATGCCCGCACGCCGGCACGCCACCCCGTCCGGCCACGCACGGCGGCAGCCCGCCGAGGCCTGCGCCGTGCCTCCTGGCCCGGTCTAGCGCGCTGCAGCGAGGTACTCCTCTAATATAGTTAGTATAGTTAATAAAGTTAGTAAAAGTATTAAAGTATAGTTAGTAAAGTTAGTTAGTTTAGTTAGTATAGGTAATATAGTAAGTTAGTATAGGTAGTAAAGTTAGGTAGTTTAGTTACTACAGTTATTGAGTCTAGTTATACATTGGATTTAGTCTAATTAGTTGTTGTAGTTAGCCTTGTATAGATGTTAATATTAGATTAGTTAGTATAGTTATAGTTAGAATATGTATTAATATTACTATGGACATTACGTACGACAATTTCGACGACTTGATGATGTTTCTTGAAATGCTTTTGCAGATGGATTGTTGTGTTAGAGTTTTGTATGGAGGAAGTATTAGGAGAGAAGATGGTATGTTTGAGTATATGGAAGAAGAATTGGAATGGTTTGATGAACCTCCTAGCTTCAACGACCTTTGAGTCTGTTTGAATACAAAGTTTGGCGGTGATTTTACACTGAAGGGGAGGTTTGATACTGGGAAGAGTAGGGCACACTATGTCTTTATGCCCTTGCGCGACCCTGCTTACTGGTCCCGCTACACTAGGGTTCTACAAGGTTCCAATGTGCCCATGGCTGAGGTGGTGGTGGAGAATAGGTACAGGATGCAGGTTGTTCAGGACGGCCCATCCATTGATGGTTTTGGAGGCAATGACCAAGAATTAGGGGTCGAAGGGGAAGCAACTTAGGATAACATGGATTTGGACGGTCAGTTGACGCAGGAGCAGTTCATTCAACTGCAGTAGGTTGTATAAGCAATGACTTTGATGTGAATGATTTCAAACAGGAAGAGGAGGAGCAAGAGGAAGAGGATAGGATCGGTGATGTAGTTAGCAGTGATTCAGACGATTCTAATGATGACCAAGGAGGTACAAATGCTATGCCAACACTAGCTGATGTCATGCCAGTACCGGTTCATACTATGTCATTACCAGTACCAACTGAGGTTTTGCATGGTGTCCAGGCTCAAGGTAGACTAGTTATAGATTTGGCTATAGATGATACCCCTTATAATTCATGGGCCAGAATTAGCGAAGCGCGGCAGTATGTTCCACCACCACCTTACACAGCGACTGAGCTTGAGCAACTAAGGTCTAAGAACGTACCTTTCAGGGGCATTCCGAACTATAGGGATGTCAGCATGATGGATATGGTAGTTTGTGACACCAGTCTCTAGATGTGTAGGAATTCATTGAACAACCATGAGAAAGAAATCCTTAGGAAGGGGATGATATTCAATACAATGTCAGAGATGAAACTCTTCCTTTAGGACTATGTTGTGTACCACCACAGGCCGTACACCGTCACTCATTCGGACCAGGAGTTAAGGTACCACGTGATATGCAAAAATGGTTGTATGTGGAGGTTAAATGCACGAAAGAGACAAAGTGATGGCAAGTGGAGGATAACTAAAGTTATCGAACCCCACACTTGCCTAGACAATAGGGGGAAGGAAAATCATCAGCAGCTCACTGCATGTTACCTTGCCCATCGTATATTGGGGCTCATTGATGACAATAACGACATCTCGGTGTCTTCTTTACAACAGTCTATATCTGGATTCGTTAAGTACGATGTGACGTATGGAAAGGCTTGGCGTGCTAAGCAAATTGCTTTGACGATTCGATGGGGTACTTAAGAGGAAGCATAGAACAGGGTGCTCCGCATCTTATGTGCAATGCATTACTACAACCCTGGCTTGAAATGGTTTGTGGACACCGGAGGGATGTTTTTTTGGGACCCATTGAGGCATGTCCTCTATCGTGTGTTCTGGTTGTTCGTGCAAATAGAACATGCATTCTAGTTTTGTCGGCCAGTCGTACTTGTTGATGGCACTTTCCTGATAGGAAAGTACAGGGGCACTGTCGGTGTGGGACCCACAGGATACCCCACAAGTACAGGAGAAGAACTAGTTTAACTAGGATTCTTCCCCTGTAATCTTAGCAGTAGTATTATTCTGTAATCCTACTGGGAACTCTCATTGTAAACCGACTAGGACTCTGGCCTCCTGACTTTATAAAGGAGGGCAAGGCTCCTTGGATCAGGAGTTCAGAGAACAATTGTACAACACAACACTTTACAATCAATTCGACGCAAAGGCTAAGGCCGACTGGACGTAGGGCTATTACTCGATCTACAATCGAGGGTCTGAACCAAGATAAATCGACTATCTCTTGCGTTAACCGTCAAGTTCTACATACGCTGAAGCCCGAACATACTGCCCCAGGGACCCCCGTGGCAGGCTATTGGTGGTCAAACATCGACAGCTGGCGCGCCAGGTAGGGTCTTTCGGCGACTTTACACCCGAGAGCTCGATGGACCTCGACAACATGATCTTCTCAAAGGGGTCAACCTTCATCTTCGGTTCATGGATCTGCGAGGCAAGCGACGATGGTAAGCTCCAAAACCATCTCCTCAAAGATTCAGATCATCATCAGGACTTTTTTATTTTGGCGACAATGATAGATCAGCTTGCTGGAAGATTCGAGTAGCTCATGATGTCCAATCCAACTCAGATTTCGCGACTTCGTGCATCCGATTCAAACTTAGGTTCCGCTTCTGAGACGGAGTCTTATTCGAGTTCTTTCAGAAACCTGAGTTCTTTTCTAACAAAGCTCTGGAACATGATGTCAACCTATCAAGAACACTACTCGAAGTACACTTAGAATACTTTAAAGAAGTCGGGTCCTCTTCCATTCGGACTCCACAGCATGGCAACGTCTTATCAGACATGGCCCGAAGGATCCACCAATCCGGCGCTTAGAATGCCACTGAAAGGAGCCTAGGAAGGTCTTGTTTTAACTATAACATCTCAGGACTGCATCATCTACTGGCCGGGTTCCGTTCCTAAAGATAACGACACCCAACTAGTCGACAACGTGACAACAATAGCTCTACCCTACCAAGAAGGAGACTCGATCTATGACCTTGAAGCCTCTACTAAAGTTGTCAACAACTCTGGCAGTACAGAAGCCATAGACGATGACATAACAACTCACGCTAGAGAAGTATTCGTGATTCGCCGTCCTCGATCACCATTGGTCCCCCCAGAAGCACCTGACATCAGGTCTTCAGATGAATTCAAATCCAACATATCACCATTTATCCAGGGGCACGATGGTGAAACTGAGAGTCAGAGGCAAGCCAGAGAGAGAAAGAACAAATTGAAACAAGGACGGCAACACTGTGCTAAGCAGTGAAAGGACACTTGGATCAAATATGAGTCAGACCTAGCCGAGTACAATAGAAGAAAATCAGAGCGAGAGGTCGAAGAAGGACGAGCAGCGAATACACCCTACGATAAGATCCGAGAAGTACTAGAAGAACTCAGGGCGACATCATATCCCAATGAAAAACAAGAACAGCTCCGGGACTTCCTCTGATCAACAGTCCTTAGGACGCATGATGGAAGAGCAACATCTCATGAACAGGAAGATCAAAATCAAAGAAAGTCCGCTTTTGAAAGACTTAGACCAAGTGGAAGTCACAACGGAGAGAGTCGAAGAAATCATAGTCAAAATGACCGAGTCGAACAACCAAGAAAGGCCAGAAGCAAAGCACCTACTTGGATAGCCACGCAAAACTACACTCACCAAGACAACAATTGGCAAGAAGGGGGCACCGAATTGGAATACACAGAAGCCAGAACGCACGATAGATTCCCGTATTTCACAAACAGACTTGCTTCAATATGACTGCCTCATAAGTTCAAGCCATCCAACCACTCCAAGTATGACAGCAAGACCTGAACCAAAGCAATGGCTTCAGGATTTACTCGCAATCGATTGAATTGGCCTGAAGGAGACGATGACATCAAGACCTTGTTCTTTCCCATGGCCTTAGAAACCATGCCACCTGCAATGGTTTGACAAATTGAATCTAGGATCAATCAAAAATTGGGAGGACTTGCAAAGAGCTTTCTATGAAAATTTCGCAGGGTATCATTACACACTCAATCACCCATGCAGAGTTAAAAGGACTCAAGCAGAAAGGAGGTGAAAGTCCTAAGAAATTACTATCGACTGATTTGGCGAACTACGAGCTCAAGTACATGACATCATACAACTGAGAAGTAATCGAAGCTTTCTCTCCACGGAATCATGGCTAGGTGGCAATTTCAAGATTTCTAGCAAAGAGAACCCAAGAAACAATGAAGAATTCAAACTGAACAGTGGAAAAGATGATTACTGTAGAGGAAAAAACAAGAGAAAGATTCCCAAATAGAAACAACCGAGACAACCCGGACAGACAAAATCATCGAAACAACAGACAACTAGGAAAGAAAACATGGACCAGACAACACAGTAGCAATGGCTGACAAATCAAAGAAATTGACCAAGCCCAGGAAGATATGACAACATTGAGAACATACGTTGCCCCTTGCACCCCTAATGGAAAGCACACCATCAGAAATTGCTACACCTTCAACGAAAGATACACTAGAAAAGATAGTAAGGGGAACAATAAAGAAGACAATCAGAAAAAGAAGGAGACAACCATGAAGACAAGGGATTCCAAAAATCCAAAGGGACAGTGGCTAGTAATCTTTGCCAGGAGTTCCTAGATTCCAGAAGCAAACATCAAGAAAAGCTAGCGTTACGAACCATCATGGCAGCAGAACCTGCTACACCAAGATATCTCAATTGGTCAAAATATCCAATCCAATTTTTAAGAGAAGACCAATGGACCAGCGTAGGGAACACAGGCCATTACCCACTGGTTCTAGATCCAACCATTGCTGGTATGACTATTACGAAAGTATTAATCGACGGAGGAGCCAGACTCAACATCATTTTTTTAGAAACTCTAAGAAAGATGGGACTACAACTCGCCGGGATGGTCACACCAACAAGCATGCCTTTTTATGGCATAGTACCTGGCACGGCAGCAATGCCACTTGGACAAATCACTCTACCGGTTACTTTTGGGACTCCCTCAAACTACCGTACAGAGTTCATCAAGTTTGAAGTCGCAGACTTCGATTCATCATATCATGCAATCCTCGGGCACCCAGCACTAGCAAAATTCAAGACAATACCGCATTATCCATACCTATTGCTTAAGATGCCAGGGCCTAATGGTGTTATCTCTCTTCGAAGTGATTTGAAGCGCGCATTTGACTGTGATGTTCAGGCAATCCAAATTGCAGCAAAAGCACAAGCCGACAATGGTAGAAAAGAAATAGCCACTATTGCTACAGAAATAAGCCAAGAAGAGTTAGAGATATCGGCTAAAAAGCCCAGCATCCTCGCACCACCAAAAGAAGCCGACGTCAAGCAAATCGACCTGGGCACTGGCGATCCCTCCAAAATAGCAACCATCATCGCCCACCTCTCGGCAAAATAGGAACTCGCGCTCACCAACTTTCTTTGGGACAACAAAGATATCTTTGTTTGGAAGCCAGCTAACATGCCAGGTGTCGCAAGAGTTTTGGCTGAGCACAGAATTGATATCAACAAAGGCTCCAAGCCCATAAAGCAACGGCTACGACGATTCTCACCCGACAAGAAAGCAGCAATTAAAAAAGAAATTACGAAGCTATTGGTAGCCAGGTTCATCAGAGAGATCCTTCATCTAGATTGGCTAGCAAACCCTAGTTCTAGTACAAAAAAAGAATACAGACGAGTGGCAGCATGTGCAGTCGACTACATAGATCTCAACAAACACTGTCCCGAAAGATCCATTTGGGCTACCACGCATTGATCAGATAGTTGACCCAACGGCAGGATCCGCCCTATTATCCTTTCTTGATTGCTATTCAGGATATCACCAGATTGCATTAAAAGAACAAGACCATAGCAAGACATCTTTCATCACTCCGTTCGGTGCCTACTGCTACAAGACCATGTCAGTTTGGACTCAAGAATGCTGGAGCCACCTATCAAAGAGCTATTCAAACATGCCTTGGTGATCAGATCGGCGAAAATGTAGAAGCATACGTGGATGACAGTAGTGGTAAAGACAAAGAACCCATATACACTAATTGAAGACCTACAGCAAACCTTCGAAAACCTGAAAAGATGGAGGTGGAAATTGAATCCAAACAAGTGTGTATTCGGAGTTCCTTCATGGACAACTACTTCGGATTCCTGGTCAGTCATCGCTAGAATCAAAGCAAGCTGCCAAGCAAATTCGAGCCATAATAGAGATGGGCCCTCCTCGAAGTGTCAAAGATGTGCAGAAACTAATAGGCTGCATGGCGGCCCTCAATCGTTTCATATCAAGACTGGGCGAAAAAAGGGTTACCTTTCTTTAAATTGCTAAAGAAGATAGACGAGTTTGAGTGGACAGAAGAAGCCAACTGAAGCTTTCAAGAAGCTCAAGGCATACCTCACCTCCTCACTAGTTCTCACACCTCCGAAGAAATACGAAGACATGATGCTATACATTGCAGGCAACTTCTACGGTGATCAGCACTGCGATTGTCAGTAGAAAGAGAAGAAGAAGGGAGTGTATATAAAGTACAACTGTCCCATATACTATATCAGCGATGTACTAGTCAGAATCAAAAATCCAGGTACCCGCATGTGCAAAAACTACTCTACGCCCTCCTGATCACTTCACGCAAGCTTCGCCACTATTTTAAAAGTCACTAGGATTACCAGTGGTGATAGATTTCTCACTCGGAGACATCCTACACAACAGAGATGCAACATGGGCAGCATATCTAAGTGGGCAGTTGAACTTGGCTGCTCTCAATATCGATTTCACCCCACGGAAGGCAATTAAATCTCAAGCCCTGGCTAATTTTGTTGCCTGAATGGATAGAAATTCAACAACCTATGTCAAGTACCATCCTTGATCATTGGAAGATGTACTTTGATGGATCACTCAAGCTAGGCAGGAGCCGGTGCAGGTGTCCTTCCTAATTTCTCCAGACGGAAAGCTACTCAAGTACGTCCTTCAGATATTATGGCAAGCTACAAATAATGAGGCAGAATACGAAGCCCTCATCCATGGGCTACTGAGTGACAATCACCCTCGAATCAAACGTTTACTCATTTATAGGAGATTCAGCAGTAGTAATCAATCAAGTCAACAAAGATTGGGACTGCAGCCAAAGAAAACATGGGTGCTTACTGTGCTGAAATACGAAAGCTCGAAAAACATTTCCAAGGATTAGAAATTCTACACAGTCCTGCGCTGATTCTAATATTGCGGCAGACATCCTCGCCAAGCTTGGATCAGACAAGGCGAAGGTCCCACCCGATGTATTCATAGAGGAGTTATCAGCTCCTTCTATCAAACAACCCAGTGAGATAACCCCTGAAATCTCAGCCACAGACACCCAGATCTTGATAATCACCACTTCATGGACCCAAGTTTTTATCGATTACATCAAAGAAAATAAGTTGCCAGCGGAAAAATAAGAAGCTACCCGAGTTGTTCGCAGAAGCAAGAACTACGTCCTAGTAGGAGACAAGCTCTACAGAAGAGTCGCATCATCAGGAGTACTCCTAAAATGCGTCTTATTTGAAGAGGGCAAAGAGATCCTAGACGAAATACACTCAAGTTGCTGTGGAAATCACGCCGCTTCAAGAACAATAGTCGGAAAAGCATTTCGCATCGGTTACTACTAGCCAACCGCTTTGAAAGACGTAGAAGAACTCATCAAAAGATGCAAAGGTTGTCAAATGTTCACAAGACAGGCTCATGTGCCAGCTCACAACCTCATCTACATCCCACCTGCTTGGCCTTTCTCCTGCTGGGGGCTGGATCAAGTAGGACCCCTCAAGAAAGCAAAAGGCGGCTTCGAGTACATCTTCGTAGCAATTGACAAGTTCACCAAGTGGATTGAATTCAAACCACTCACAAAATACAGCGCAGCCAAAGCAGTTGAGTTCATCCAAGACATTATGCACCGCTTCGGCATGCCCAATCGAATCATTATGGATTTGGGTTCTCCCTTCACAGCCACAGAATTCCAAAGTTGGGCACAAGACTGTGGCTTCAGAATAGATTACGCATCAGTCGCACATCCAGAGGCCAACAGACAGGTTGAAAGGGCAAACGGACAAATACTAGCTGGATTAAAACCAAGATTGTATGAAGAACTAATAGACTATGGATCAAAGTGGATCGAAGAATTACCCAAGGTTGTATGGGGGCTATAGACTCAAATAAGTAGAGTTACTAGATACTCACCTTTCTTCCTGGTGTATGGATCAGAAGCAGTACTACCTGCAGACTTGATCTGGACGTCACCAAGGATAGAACAATACGATGAAGGGGAAGCAGAACACACCCAAAGATTAGAACTCAACAGTACAGAAGAAGTCAGAGTGAACGCTACCCTTCAATCAGCAAGATACCTCCAAGGACTAAGACGCCACTACAACAAGAATACCTAGTCTCGATCATTACAAGTCAGGAGACCTAGTACTAAGAAGAATATAAAAGACCGACGGATGCCATAAACTACTCAGTCCATAGGAAGGTCCTTTTATCAGTCACAAAAGTCACCAGACCAGTCACATACAAGCTGATAACTGAAGACGGAAAAGAAGTCAACAATACATGACACATTAGTCAGCTACGAAGATTCTACGCATGAAAACAACTCAAGGGAAAATATGTATACAAGACACAAGAGATCAACGATCATGATCAACAAAGATAGCGCTCATCAAACAACATATGTATTATTATGGCTTATCAACGATTCACGATCAATAAAGATGGTCTTTCGACAAAACATGTCTTGTTATGATTTTCTCCGAAGTTGTCTTCACTAAGCAAAATGGCTGAAACATGCCTGAGCATACCGGCTAAGAGCAAAATAGCTGAAAAGACGCTTAAGCCCGCCGATGAGGGTAGCTAATAAGCTAACACCCGAACAAAAAGCAAAATGGCTGAAAAGACGCCTGAGCATATCGGCCGAGAGCAAAATAGCTGAAAACATGCTTGAGCCCACCGATGAGGGTAGCTAATAAGCTAACACCCGAACAAAAAGCAAAATGGCTGAAAAGACGCCTGAGCATACTGGCCGAGAGCAAAAGAGCTGAAAACATGCTTGAGCCCGCCGATGAGGGTAGCTAATAAGCTAACACCCGAACAAAAAGCAAAATGGCTAAAAAGACATCTGAGCATACTGGCCGAGAGCAAAATAGCTGAAAACATGCTTGAGCCCGCCCATGAGGGTAGCTAATAAGCTAACACCCGAACTAAAAAGAAAAACGACTAAGAATAAGCCTGAACATAAATCAGAGCAATTTCAAGACAAGACCCTCTAGCTCCTTGTTCCAAATAGCAAGAGGCTCGGGGGCTACACTCAGAAGATCCCAAGAAGCGCTACATGGTTTCGCTCAAGAAAGCACTTGAACAATGCTTGTTCCTGCTCAACAAGACTTGAAGGAAATAAGACAAGGCTTCCAGAACTCTACCATGAAGCGCTCGGGGGCTCGCCGGTCCTAGGATACTTTTGCAACCAGAGATAGGACCAGATGCTGACCACACTATGAGCTAAGCCAAGAAGAAGAAGCTGGAGATATCCTAAGTATTTTTTAATACTAATAAGAACGCAAAGTTTGTCGACACAATGGGCTATACCGAGTTGTTTACAAGTCACAGATGAAAGTCAGACAAGCACTCAACAAGTCAAGAAAGTCTGTTAAGACATCAATCTACATATACCGAGTTGTTTCACATGGCACAGATGAAAGCCAGACAAGTACTCGGCAAATCAAGAAAAATTGTCAAATACAACGATCTACATACAGCAAGTGGTTTATGCAATGCGGATGAGAATCAGAACAGATAGCTACCCAGAGAAAATTCTGATCAATTGGACAACACATTTAAAGAGTAAGCAAGGATTAGACATCCAGACAAAGAAGACATCAACAAAGATAGAGGATCTTCATTCAAGAAAGAGTATAAGTATTCTGTTACAAAAGCTGGAGTGTAGGGGTCGATTACATTCAAGCATTGTCATCAGGAGTAGAAACATCAATATTGAGATTATCTACAATCTTCCTGGCTAAGTCATCGACCTCGGGCTCTAACCTCTCGACAGCATCGAGGTACTCTTGGCTCTCGGCTTCGTCAGCAACCTTGGACAAAGGAAAGTCTAGAGAAAGAACCCAGACCTAGGAAAGGACATTCCTGGTGCAAAGATGGGCACAACGCTTCATGAACTCCTGGAAATAGGTCGGCACTTGGGGAATGAATTGAGCCCAAGAATGACCATCATCTGCTGAAGTCCAAAGAAGGTCGGCTACTGACCGAAAAGACTTCCACAAAGCTTTCTAGTTTTCAGTAGCCGTTGCCAACTTGCTAGTCAAGTCCTCGATGATCTTTTGGGCCTACACAAGATCTCTGTTAGCTCCACGCCTAATCAATCTAGCAAGCGTGAGTTCTTCTTCAGCTTGAGCAATTACCTCCTCAGCCTTGTTGTGGCTAGTTCAAGCAAGCATCTTCATCTCCTCGATACCCTCCAAGAGCTTCTACTTTTCAACTCAGAGAGCTAGACCAGGCAACAAAAACAAGTCAGCGGAAAATAAAATTAGAGTACAAAAGAAAAAAAATGAAAAGACAGCAGAAAGGGAAGCTAGAATACAAAAGGAAACAAAAAGAACCCGCAATACCTTTGCACTCATTCTTCGCAGCATCCTTCTGCTTCTTTACCTCTACCACCCAGGCACAAAGAGTTTTCTCCTCCTTTTGATGCGTCTGACACTCGGTCTCCAACTCGCCCCGGATGAGGTCAAGCTCGGCCTTCAGGGCGCTTACCTCAGAAGACAACTTCTTCTCGTTTTTGGATGAGAAAAAGAAGCCGGTATGATCTCGAGAGAAAGACTGAACAAAAAGAGAGAGATAAGGCATAAGAAGAAAACGAAGATCGAACATCCAAAGAAAGAACTCTAGCAAAACTCACCTAAAGCTTTTCACCAAAGGAAGTCGAAAGGGCCCCCAGGCAGCAGTCAATTCTAACAGACGATGGGTGGCGTCGAACTGTAGCAACACTTTGTCGTCCAAGCGCTGACTACTGGTTCCAAGGAGAGCAGAGGGAGAAGCTGGCGAAGGCAAAGAAGGTAGAACCAGGGCTGTATCCTAGGGAGCCCTGGCTACCTCTCTAGAAGTACCCACCGCCATGGCCACGGTCACCTCCAGAGCAACAGGATCAGTAGCGGCAGGGGACCCTGCTTCCCTCACAGCTACCTCGCCGACCGAACATCCCAAGTCCAGAGACTCAGCGCACAGAGGCGGGTCAGAGGACTGAGAAGAAGTAGGCGGAGGGTTAAGGGAAGGCGAGGGTCTGCAAAATCATAAGAAAAATCAATGATAAAGAATATGAGCGAGGGAAGAACAGAGAGAGAAGCAAAAAAGCATAACAAGGAATCACTTACTCAGCTATCTTCTTCCTCATAAGACCAAAAGAAGACCTCATAGGGGGAACCACGGCAGCAAAGACGTCCCCGCCACTCGGCAGCAAGAGCAGCGTAGCCAGTACCGGAGCCCCAGAAGAACTCGGTACTGGAGCTACGGAAGAACTCGGTACCGGAATCTTAGAGGAACTCGGAGCCGGTGCCCTAGAAGAACTTGTACCCGATGACCGCTTACTAAAAAGAGATCAAGACCAAAGTCAGAACAAAAAGAAGGTTTCAACTACAGGAAAGCAAGAAAACAACTCACCGACGAGTAACAAGGGCAGCACCATCGTCCTCTTCCGCCTCACTCTTGACCAAGGTTGCCAAAACACCAGCTGAAAAAGGAGAAAAGTACTCGGTTCAAGATAAAAACAAGGAGACAAAGGGACAAAGCGTATTAATATGCTCACCTAAGAGCACGCTAGCTACAACTAGAGTACCTAGACGAGTACTTGACTGGCGGGACTTCTTGGCAGAAGACAAACCAGAAGAACTTTCAGCTCGCCCCCTCTTTCTGACACTACGAGGGCCTCGAGGAACTGAATGAGGGACATACTCTACATATACATTAGGGTTTGCGGAAGAAACACCAGGAAGCATTACGATGGTTTGTGACTTACTAGTTAAAGAAGCCCCAGCAAGACTACCCCTAGCCCCCACAATGGCAGGGAGGTCGTGAAGGGGAATCAGGTCGATGAAGTTACGCCCCAGTCCCTATGAAAAGAATAAGACAACAAGACAAAGAAGATTAAGCGAAAATAGATACAGCAAAAAGAAATACAAAAAGTACCTGCACAAAGAGAAAACAACTTACAACTAGAGGCGGGTTCTTTGCATAGAACTCAGAGACGGTAAGTGGGACAATGCTTGCTCCTTTCAGCATCTTCTGAAGATGCTTGAGTACTTCCTCATCGGTCAACTCAAGGGCCGGGACCACGCGTGAAGGATCCTCAGCCCCAGAGTACTCGAAGCCAAAGTTCTCTTGCTCCTTCAGAGGCTGAACACGATGGTGAAGAAAACTCGAGACAATTCCGAAGCCGATTAAGCCCTACTGCTTCAGAGTGCCTATCCGCTCAAGGAACGGCTGGATCGCCTGGAGCTCGTCCAGTGTCAGGGAGTTCTTTTCCCACCGGTCGTTAACCAAGGGACCAGATCCAGAATGAACAGCGAGAGAAGGAATCAAATTGGCGGCATAGAACCAGTCAGCACACCAATCCCTCACAGAGTCAACCAGGTCATAGTCAAAGAACTTGCTTTTGAGACCCTAGCGAAACTGAATCCCGCAGCCGCCAAGAACATTGGTATCTTCATGGCGGGGTTGAGGCTTCAGACGAAAGAAGTGACAGAAGAGAGAAAGAGAAGGAGGAATTCCAAGGAAAGCTTCACAGAGATGAACAAAAACAGAAAGATGAAGAACGGCATTGGGAGTAAGATGGCTCAAACTAACCCTAAAATAACCAAGAAATTGATGAAGGAAGGCAGAAGCAGGAAGGCAAAGTCCGGCACAGATAAAGGAGATGAAGAGAATAATCTCGCCAGGGCCTGGAGCAGGGACCCAATGCTCACCTGGAGCTCTCCATTCAGCAATGTCCTTGCTCTGGATCAGACCATCGCTAACAAGCTCGTGAAGCTAGTCTTCCGTTATTGTCGGAGCTGGCCAAGACTTCTAGGTAGCCCTCATGGCCACGAACTCCTGGTTCTCGATCACGGAAAGAGATGACTCCTCGTCCATGAAGGTTGCCTAGGACTTGCTCGCGGCTTTCTTCCTACCCATGTACTAACAGAGACAAAAAAAAGCACTAGGGAAAGAGAAGGCTCGGATGGCGGTGCTCAGATGGCGGCGGCAATGGTGATGGCGGAGTTGCAAAGGCTAGGGTTTTTTCAAGGCGAAAAGCGAAGGCAGGGTACCAAAGAAAAGGAGGACAAAGGCCTTTAAATAGATTTTACACCAGTAAAAATGTGGCCCACCAGGCCCATTTTAACGTGGCATGAGAACGCAATGGTCCATTTAATAACACAGCTAAAATGACGGAAGGCACAAATCCACACAACGGTACAGTTCAACGGGCAGATTTTGGGCTTATCCATCTAGCAAAATGGCAGAGTTACCATATGGCTGCAAAAAGAACTCATCAGCCATGAAGCAACAGAAGGTTACCTCACAAGGAACATAACAACCCGGTTCTAACATAAAGAACTCGGGAATCTCATAGACAACCAGGACATCAGCAGAATAAAGAATGATAACTCAGAAGACAAGATTCTCTCTATTACAAATAACTTCAAAAGATACAAGATTACACATCTCACAAGACCCAACAGACTCAGAACTACGACAGGCAAGTAGCAAAAAGGAACTCGGAAACAACTAGGCTCTGGAACGACTACGTGTTCTAAATCGCTACTCGGTAGAACAAATCGCACTTGGCTACACTGTTTTCTTCAAAGGACGGACGCAGTGCACCCGAGGCAGAAATCAGCAGAACGGCAGGACAACATGGAGCAGAGAAGGCCGGCAGGCATCTATCTACCCAAGTCCGATGTGATGCTGGATATGGTGTTGATCTACACCAGACAGTCTCAAGACAAGCGACGAGGATCAACCAAGAACTGCTAGATGAAGGAACGAAGCCCACATCACAAGACTCCCTCCAACTACTGCCACGTACATCCTGGTATATTGCTACTGCAGGATTATCCTACCTCTAATCCCTATCATAAGACTCCCTCCAGCTATGACAAGACACACAAGAACTGTAAAATAAACCCGGGGGCTGCTCTACCTCACAAACTACCATATTCATGACTATAGAGACTTCAGAACAAGCAACAAAATGCTCAACGAATCAAGATAGCACTCCAGGAGGGTATTTATAGACCGAAGGAGCAGTGCACATGGACCAGGAGCACCAACAGAACAAGCCTAACAAAGGACACGGTGAAAAGACAGAACTCAATAATGAAAGGGAACTCAGGCATGAAGGAACAGTACTCAACAACAAGCATATTCGGGAGAATATACCAACATAGTACAACCCGTGAATAAAAAGGCATTTACACTCAACCACCACCATACAACTACACCTGACAACAGTAGACTCTACATCTAACAACAGCAGACTACCAGAGAATATGCCACGACCCTGCATCCGAGTTCTTCCTGAACAAAACAACCCAGATATATGCTTGGGGGCTGCAACAGGAGAGGTATATAGTTCTTTTGAACAACATAAGATTCAAGACCCTCCAACTTTTTATTCCAAATAGCAAGAGGCTCGAGGGCTACACTCAGTGAGTGCCCTTTTTCCTTCAAAAAGCGCACATCACTCAGAAGACTTCTTCAAGACAGACAACTTCAAGGCCACACGATAAAAAGAACCCGAAAATAGCTATATCCGAGCTCTTTTCGACAAAAAGAACCCAGATATAGCTAAATCCAAGCTCTTTTCGACAAAGAACCTGTGTATATGCTCGGGAACCCTTCAACGAAGAATTAGGGCGATTTCAAGAAAAGACCCTCAAGCTCCTTGTGCCAAACAGCAAGAGGCTTAGGGGCTACATCCAAATAGGAGTACTTTTTTTCAAAAAAGGTACATACCACGTGAAGATCTCATGAAGCGCTACACGGTTTCGCTCAAGGAAGCACTCGGACGACGCTTGTTCCTGCTCGACAAGACTTGAAGGAACAAGACAAGGCTTCCAGAACTCAACCATGAAGTGCTCAGGGGCTTGTCGGTGTGGGACCCACGGGATACCCCGCAAGGACAGGAGAAGAACTAGTCTAACTAGGATTCTTCCCCTGTAATCTTAGCAGTAGTATTATTCTGTAATCCTACTGGGAACTCTCATTGTAAACCGACTAGGACTCTGGCCTCCTGACTATATAAAGGAGGGCAGGGCTCCTTGGATCGGGAGTTCAGAGAACAATTGTACAACACAACACTTTACAATCAATCCGACGCAAAGGCTAAGGCCGACTGGACGTAGGGCTATTACTCAATCTACGATCGAGGGTCCGAACCAGGATAAATCGACTATCTCTTATGTTAACCGTCGAGTTCTACATACGCTAAAGCCCGAACATACTGCCCTAGGGACCCCCATGGCAGGCTATCGGTGGTCAAACATCGACAGGCACCTTGATGATGGCTACTGCTATTGATCCCGAGGACCAGATAGTACCCATGGCTTTTGCTTTGGTAGAGGGAGAGAACAATGAATCATGCTCATGGTTCATGTGGCTTCTACGTGTGCAAGTGCTTGGCCCAACTCGCACTATATGTTTGATCTCGGACCATCATGCAGGGCTTCTTAATGCTGTAGCTGAGCATATAGATGGGTTCCCGCCTCTAGTACAAAGATGGTGCATGAGACACTTTGCCGCTAATTTCTGGTGACGTCAGCGGAAGTAGGAGGTATGTGACAAGGTAAAGGCTCTATGTTGTGTACGTACAGAGCACCAGTTCAAGGAGATAAAGAGAGAACTAGACAAGATGGTAAATACAACGGGAAAGGCCTGGTTAGAGGCACAGATGGAACAGAAGGCTCAGTGGGCATTAGCATATGACGAGGGGGGTTTCAGGTATGGCATCATGACCACTAACTCCTCAGAGTCCTTCAACCGTGTATTCACCAGAGTTCAATCGTTGCCTGTGTTTAGAATTGTTGAGTTCTCCTTTCATAAGTGCAACGAATATTTTGTGAAGAGGTGGGAACTTGCGTAGAGGAATATAGCTGAACAGGGGCATTTTAGAAAGGCCAGAGCTGAACATTTAAAGGAGGCCAAGGAATTGGTCAAGCAGCACACTGCCGAGCCGTATGGACCCCGCTGCCATATCTTTAGTGTATGGGGCAAGGATGGCACAAGCTTGGGCGGCGAATGTTATGGTGGACGAAACTACCGAGTTGATCTTAAAAAGGTAGAGTGCAGTTGCAACGTCCCTTAGATCATGCATGCCCCTTGCTCTCATATGATTACAGCCTGCAGGGTTCGCGGGTACAACTATAATGATCTGCCATATATGTCACCCTTGTATCTCCATTCGAACACCGTTAGTATTTGGGAGATGAGCTTCGAGCCATACCTTGACCCGACACAGTGGCCACCTTATAATGGTTATGACTACGTGTCGTATCCGGATCTAATGAAGGTTGGGAAGGGTAGAAGGAAGAAGAAGCGACTCAAGGGGGACATGGACACTATGAGAGGGTACGACGAAGACATATACAGCGGGAGAGACTTCAACGAGACCCATGGCAGGAATCTTTGCTCTGTTTGCAAACAATCTGGTCACAAGGCTAGCCAGCATAGAAGATGAGGGCAGCAGGTGATTTCATATTGTGTTCGTATTGCATAACAAGTAGTTCAAATTTTGCAATGCTACATAATGTTAATTTGAATACTCTAACCCTTTGTTTATCAATTTGTAACAGGATGGCCCCTCCCACGTCGCACCAGTTGTACCCCCTTCTTGAGGTGGAGTACGACGACCCCTTTCTTCCACCGGACGACGAGGTTTCCAAGAGGCGTTCGAGGGATCCTTACATTCCTGGGACTTAGTTCATTACGTCGAACGAATATTGTCATTGAAAACTTGTAGACTCATAAACCAATGAAAATGTTATGTGGCAACTTATCGTCCATTTATTTGCTTCATGTTCGTTTCAACTTGCGCACGGTCACGGCAGCACTTGTACAGCACCGACAACAACTCAATTGAAGCTGGATGTTGCCTGTCTACGTCACTCCCACGCCGTGGTCTATGGCGCGTCACTGACGTGCCGTGGACTCTAGCGCCGTAGAACCTGGGCTATGGCGTGGCCGAACCAGTGGGCTAAGGCGCTGTATTCGAGATAATTTCATCCGATTACGTTCGTTTTAGAAATTTTGAACGCATGATACAAACAGACGTGATCACTTAAGATCGATCATGGGTAATCCGAGTACATGATACATGGGTACAATACATCAATAGTTCAAATGGAATATAAGACAACACAATGGAATTTCTACTACATAGCTACATTGATCATTAATAAAGCATGGAACTAACAGATGGCTCAATCAAAAACCCTTAGTCAGAAACATACTAAGTAAGCAACTCATCGTCCGAGTACCAATCCTCAACCACAACCCGATTGTTGTGGCTAGGCTCACCTGTATTGCCCTGATCTGCCTTTCGCCCGTAGTAAGTGGCCTCCGCTTCATCTGCGGCCTCTATGGCTTGAGTGAAGAACGTGTCGTCATCCTCCTCCGCCTACAAGCCCGCCTCTGCTAGAGCGATGAGCTCGCTCAGTCTACTAGTGTCGTCCTCAGCCTCCTCCACCTGCAAGCCCACCTCTACTAGAGCGATGAGCTCGCTCAGTCTACCAGTGTCATCTTCAACCTCATCCGCCTACAAGCCCACCTCTGCTAGAGCGATAAGCTTGCTGAGTCTGGCAGTGTCATCCTCATCCTCGTCCCCCTCATCAGACAACACAATCGATGATTCAACGGTGCGACCATCTCACTTTCTGTGCTCATCTAACTTCTTTTCCTCATACCCTGCATGAGCCACCTCTACAACATGGTCATCACTACATCCAATCCCTTCATGTATAAAATGCAATCAGTTAGCAACGCGACTATATTACATTTAAAATCAGGCAACGAAAAAAGGCTTCCAAGCACTCACTGGCACATAATGAAACAACATGCTTGTTCAAGACCTGCATCTGTACTCTTGTCTCCTCCCTTGCCTCCTTCCTTGCCCTCTCCTCCTCTAATGTCATACGTCTCTCCAATCCCCATTTGACAAGCCCAACGTTGATCGGGTTATAAATACCGCGCTGTCTAGCAAACTCACGCATCTTGTCTTTGTGATGTTTAATGAAAAGGTTGACGTAGTCAGGTCCATATCTCCTCTTTCGTGCAATTACTTGCTTCCCCTTCAGTTCATCCAAGAACTTAGCTTGACCATCATAACATTTCCACCTGCATTTCCTAGTGCTCTGTTCAAACGATAAATTATATCATATATGTTTTAGCAAAATAAACAAAATATGATTTTATGGTTACCATAAAAATAACCAACATCATCATAGTCAATCATATAGCTGCAATAATGGCATATTCTAAGCTCCGAATGGACTAGACCATAGTTGGATTTAACACCGCGTTCATACTTGACTGGCGGTGCTTTGTAAATTAACATTTCTTTCTTCTTTTGCTTTGCTTTTGGAGGTTCTTCGGGCCATTTATTCTTATGACCATACAACCACTCCTTGAAACGACACTTCGCCATTGAATACACCTAAATAACGTGACATTAGTACATGACACATATAGCTCAACATTTCAACATATACACTTTGCACTTACTTTATGCTTGTTTGGACACATAAACTCCAACGTATTGTCAGGGTTTATCATGGCTCGGTATCTGTAATGGCACAGAGGAGGTTCCTCGAGTCGTCTAACTACGGCTAAGTGCTTCTCCTTAGCCGTCATTGGACGGGGGTTAAGGGGAGATAGAACCCACCGCCCGAAGTGCTCTCGTGGATATCGTCCTCTCCACCAAACGTCGAAAAGGAGGTACCTGGGGTCAAACTTGTCTGCACTGTCAATCCACTGAAAGAAAAAACACCTCTCATGGGCCTACACAATAAAATTCCAATAAAATATTAGTAACCTAGTAATACAAATGAAGAAAAAAAAACATACCGAAACAATTACTTACATTAAAACGATTGCATGTGTAGAAGCAACGAGCCGCTATGTCCGATTGTCTCGATTGAAACACGTCGGTCGGACGACCACAGTCATAGTTAGGGACAGGGAGTTCAGGAGGGACGGAGACATCTTTGCTAGACTCGTCAGGGTACAATTCTCTAGGACGACCCTGTTTTCGCCATAACTGCTTCCGAAACATGTCTTTCATCTAATAAAACGGTTTAAATTAAACATCAATCAAAACAACGCAAATTAATGTAAAATATAATCATTTGTAATGCAACTAAAATAATATAACCGACAATTATAGCAACAAAAAAAAATGCATGGTAAACATACTTCTAACTAAATAATTAACCTTAATATTGACAAAATCAAACTAATATCTTCTTTCAAACCGTAGACCATAGTTCTCAAACATAATTTTTCTCCTAACCTTAACTCTCATTCATAATATCCTATCCACCATTCAAACGAAAATAAAATATGTGTCATTACCTTGAACGAGGACGAGGAGGGAAAGAGGCGGCCGGGGAATGGAAGGGAAGGGATGGAGGCGGCAATGGAGGGCCGGGCGAGGGGCGGGCTGCCGGCGTTCGTGGCGCGGCAGCCGGCGGGCTGGCGTGGGCGGTCGCGGGCGCGGCGGCTAGGCGGCCTTGCTGCTCGGGCAGCGGGACTGGCCGCGAGGGTTTTATTCAGCTCTGCTGCATCACGGATCAGGGCGCGGCACTACCGCGCCAAGATCGGTGGCGCGGTAGAGCCCTGCTATGTCACCGGTCAGCGATTCCGGTAGTCGCCACGTCAGCCCGCTGCCGCGCCACCATGCATGACGCGGCACAGGCATTTGGACGCGTCAGGGCAATAGGCGCGGCCAAAAGTGTTAGTTTAAAAAAACGATCATGTTAGATTTAAAATTAGTTTCTAAAAAATCTTACAATTAAAAAAAATTCTCCTTTACGCCCCAGGTCGCCGCATTCCCACCTCGATCACCCACACGTGCGGGGCGAGCTGCCGCGCCCGTGAGCTCTCGGTCAGGCGTGTACCCTGGCCGTCGATCGAACGGACGCCGAGACAGCCAGCGGAACGGGATGGGCTGGTTTCCGTTGCGGCACGGAGGCGGTGGTTACGCTGATTCGTCGTATATTTCCCCCGTGCCTTTGCTACGCGTACACACGCATATACACGGTGGGGAAGGGAAAACAGCGCCATGGCACTGCACTACTAGACTATGCTTTCCCTTGGACAACGCGATCTTGGCTCACTCATTGCTTCTTTCGGTTTAAATCCTTTGTGGTCGCCATCAGATCTGCGACAGATCTCTCATCGTGACTATTTGCTGGTGCATGCATCGTGCGTGTTTTTTTTTCTGTTTGGCATAGCTCACAACTGCTGTTGTGAACAGTTTTTTTTTTTTTTTGTCAAACACTTATTTCCAAAACAGTTTTATGGATGAAGCTATTTTCTCCTCCTCTCATAAAGATATGAGTTGGTATGAAGCTGAAAAAAATAGCTTATCCCAGCTTCATCTCCTATATTATAGTCATTTTATTCATTGTTCTATCATGTGAAGATGTTTTGCCAAATACTTGTTCTAAAACAACTCAGCTTCAACAAAAAAAAGTTGCTCATGAAGCTATTTTGCAAAAAAAAACAACTTATATGATGAAGCTGAGCTGTGCCAAACTAGGACCTTTATAGTCGGTTTAAGGTCTCAATGTTGGTAAAGTATAGGTTAGTTAAGGTGTGTGGTTGGTGTAAGGTATATATGAATATTTGTTACCAGGAAGTCTATCTCTTCTCCATAGTGTGTGGTTCCAAACCTAGTTATAGTTTTAGTATATAATCGTTACCCCTTAGCATTAATATTTACTTGTCTAGAACTAGTTCAATAATTCAAAGAGTACCACCAAAATAAGGCTTCTCTGCCATCAGTATTTTCACGTAAGGATTTAATTGGTTGCACTTATCTTTTAGTATAATCGTTGCCCCTTTGCAGTGGCGAAAACAGGGGGCAGGGAGGGGCCGTGCGCCCCCCAGCACATTATATTTCATATAATACATATATAAATATTTAAATTTATAGCACAAAAAATATCAATTTTCACTCATTTTGTATTTAAATATTATGATTTTGGTTATAAACAGTGTAAAAGTTTTTAAAAAGTTGTTGAAACATATAATTATGCATATTTTATCATATAAAAAATACGATCATATTTGTTTGGCCTCTTAATTAAAATCGTTGGTTCGTGTCTGCCCCTTTGCATTAATATTCACGCTACGGCATGGTGCGAAAAGTATTACTCCCTCCATTCCAAATTATAAGTCATTTTGACTTTTTTATTACCTAGCTTTTGCTATGCCCCTAGAAATGCATTACGTACATAGCAAATGTTACGTACTTAGCAAAGCCAAAACAATTTATAATTTGAAACGAAGGGAGTAAATGATCTCTCTCAATGTTTCAATATTTTCAGTAATTTTGACAACAGTACTGGCTTTCTTTTGACCCTAGCAGTTTAGTACTACTGTATTCATCTTGCATAGCGTGCAGCTTTCGTTGAAGTATAGATCATAGATGACGTACTGATAGGAGGTCTAATAGCTTTAATTTGAAAACAACTATATGGTCAACCCTAATTAAAGTTTTATTCTAGATTGCGTAAGCATATGCCAATGGTACTACCATATAACTATTGAATGGGCTCCACCAGAATTGCTTCTTTATCACTTAAGTGTACTAATCAAGGTACATTCGTGCATGTTATACTTGTGACCTCTAAATTCTAATCCATGTGGGGTCAGTTGTGTTGAACACATCTTGCATAGTTTTTTTACAATCCGTCCAGCTTTATATAATAAGGCCAGTGTCATAGGAGAGTTTTAGTTGCGTTGTTTTCAGGATTGCTATTTCACGTAGAATGAAATAAAACTTGAATAAAACACCCACTCTCGACGTAAAGTTTTATTATATGGTTTCATCGACATTTAATCATGTGACTCTAAGTTGGTAATCGTGTCGAAGAGAGTTTCATTCCCAAGAGCAAGTATAATAGCAGGCTGTAAGCAGGCTAAATACTAAGGTGAAGGTGAGAGGAGAGGAGAGAGAGGAAAAGCAGTCTGTAAGCTTATAGTCGGCTTAGGCACAAGAACCAAGAAACTTTGTGAGAGAGACAAGTACGCCATATGTTAATAGTGAAGAGCTAACTACTATATGGGTGAACTGAGAGAAGGCTGTAAAGAAACCTTACAGCTAGCAGCCGGCTATATTATTAGCTTTGCTCCGAAACTCAATTCTTCTCTCTCTTCATTAAAATATTGACATGTCATCAAAAATGCATATGTGATAGGCTATTAAATACAAATAAAACTCTAATGAAGCTCCCACTGAGACTGGCCTAATAGATAGAGTAGAGGGAAGCTATACCTAACAATGTGACCACTTCATACAACCATTGTAAAAATTCTCAACATATATAATCAGAAAAAAAAATTAGGAAAAAAAAACTTCCACTTTTTAGCTCAAATTGACCAAGTTACAAATATAAATGACAGTGGACGGAAAATCCTGACGATTCACTTTGCCGCTAATGAGTATCCATTTTAGAATTCACAATAACGTGATTTCTAAATTATGCTCATTTTTTTTTCTTTCATCCATGTATTGTCATGGGCGTCTAGTCGTTGCTTTACTTGGTGTGAATCCTTTCTTATTAAAAATTATTAATGTTTGATATTTTATAGTAAAAAACAAGTACCACATCTTTGATCTCCAATGGCATGTGGTTGAATAATATATATATATATATATATATATATATATATAGGGACTTAAATTGAATCTTGCAGAGATTAGTAGGGAGGTTAGTTCACTTCCCCTCACAATATAAAGGAATTCAGGAAAACCATGCAACGTTGAAATGACCCAATGCGGAATGGAAAATAGGTAACATCATTCAGCTCATATATTTTCATGTTGTCGTGGGGTCACAATCTAATGAGCACATTCATATTGTACATTTTTGAACTCCAAAAAGATACTTAGTAAACTATAGTATACAATTTGAACATGTTGTTGTTTATGTCAAGTAATAAAGCTAAAAAAGATAGTCACATTCGTGTTAGATTGACATGCTAGCTGATTAACTATAATTCTCCAAAGTCGTTTTCATGTGTCTCACAGATGACAAGGATTTTGCCATGCCATATAGGTTAATGGAGTAGTGTTTAGAATAGATAATTTGCTTTGTTATTTCTTAAATTTTATTGAGATTTTTCATTTTTCAATTATCTTTGTATGTGCTAATGGACCAAGGACTATGTCTCACTAGTCACTACTATCTTAAAAGCTGCAAAGATGTAACACTCCGATGCAACTTTCCCTTAGCCCTATTTAACAAGCGATGGCAATAGGTTAAAGCAACTTAGTACTCCCTGTGTCCCATAATATGTCATGCACGTATTTCAAAATTTAAACCTTGTTATCTTTGACCAATACTTGGTTGGGTTTATTCTTCAAAAGTGGCTAGCTATATGAGGTTTGCATTTAGAAATACATTATAATGATCAAACTTTTGTTGTCATAAACTATATATTGTAAGAAAAAATAGTGGTTGAAATATGATATGCATACCGCGCTAAGTCAAATCATGGCTTGTGTTTTGAGATGAAGGGAGTAGTATACATTGGGAGTTTTCTCATAATAATTCACAATGGTCATAAATTTTTCCTTCTGCGATTTGGCTCTTTTAAATACATATTTTATGTATCATTTTTAGGATCCCGAGATCCCTCCTTGAATTCGCACTAACTGCTTAACGTTGATAATGTTTCGTGTAGACCACCTTTTGTGTACATTGGGAGTTTTCTCATAATACATCACAGTTGGCACAATTATTTTTCTTCTTGCGATTTGGCCCTTGTAAATACATATTTTATGTATCATTTGTTAGGGACCCTGAGATCCCTCCTTGAATTTGCACTAACTGCTTAACGTTGATAACGTTTCATATAGATCACCTTTTGTGTTCATGGATTTTTTGTGCAAATTGAAGATGTATCCTACTTTCATGGACATATGTGTATATAGTAAGAAAGGAAAAACACCATCTGTGATTGGAAATGTGATAATTGAAACAACCATTACCATGCACTAGAGTAAGGTATGGGGATAGCTGAAGCACACATTATTAACAACACATACACTTTTTTTCTTAACAATGTTCCACAATAAAATAATCATTCCTTTTCTTTTCAAAATAAACTCGAAAATACAGTCCTGGGTTTGCGTCCACCGTTTTATACACCGGTAACGTTGCTACTCTGTACGTGGGTCTATAGCCCGAAGCTAGCATATTTTATCTTTTCATTGGCAGCGTCTGCCAAAACATCTTATCTTTGTTCTGGCAGCATCCACAATACGCAAGAGCACGGAAACCGTGTCTTGCAAGCATACGGTCACGTTTCCACTAGCATGCCTTCGTAAGTAAAACTGGCCCGCAAAATGTGATGGGTCCAACAACAATGACAAACCATACCTATATCACCCAATGTCTGTGTGTCGCCCACTGTAGGCGCCTACCATACATCCTCGGCTTGATCTCGACCGCCCAATCACCTGATCCCACCCCACATTCCATACTCAAGGTGACGTGGCACCCTTTGGGATGTCGGTCACCCGGGTCTGTGTACACCCGCTGGGTGCGCCTAGGGGCGGCCCAGTTGACTGGGTGGGTGGTTCGGTAGTTGGCGCAATGGGAGCGCGCGGCCGCGCGGTGAAAAGAAGCGGGGCCGCGAGGGGAGGAGCAACAAAACGACTGGCTGTCCGAACGGGGACGCCTGGTTCCTCTCATTCCCCTTCCACCTCTCTGTCTCTCTCTCTCTCCTCCCACTGCTCGTCCTCTCTCTCTTACGCGCGCGTGACAACCTCCCTCCACGGGCGCGCGGCGCGGGAGCAGCAGCGGCAGCACCCACCGACTGATCGCCGGTGGGGCGGGGCGTGGGCGATCTGATGCTGGCGCGGCGGTGATGGCAGCGCCGTCCGGCGGTGGGGGCGGCTGTGCGGGGGAGGGCTCCTCCTCGGCCGCCGCAGCTGCGACGATCGGGGCCCACGGGGTGGACCAAGGTGAGCAACCCCTGCTCCTGCTCCTGCTCCTCCTCCTCCTCCTCGGGCTCAGGTGTTTGCTCTCGGCGAAGCGTTTGTGCTGGAGCGCGGCTGGCCTCGGTCGGATTGGGCGAGCCCCGTGGTGGCCAGTACCTGTTTGGGCGGTCCGCGGGGAAGCCGTGTTTCACGGCGAGTAGTGGTAGGGAGTCTTGGATCGCTTGCGCGCGCGCGGGCGAGCAGAACCGGGCAATGCCGAGGTCGCCTGGGTGTCGGTCGCGCGTGCTGCGTTGGAGGGGTTCGGTTAATTATTATATTGTGTGGGCGGTGGTGTTATAACCCTCTCCGTCGGTGCCTGTCCGAGTAGGCGATTCACCAAACACCTATTCATTTTGGCGTTTAGCCGATTCAAGAAATTGCTCATGTGTGTGATTGGGCGGTAGGCTCTTTAATCTCAGTGTCATGGCTGGAGGATTGATTTGATTGACGTCCTTTAGCAATGCTGTCGTGTTTGCTGTAGGTGCGGCGTGCTGCCTAATTTACTCGTTCGAACTTCCTAATCTTTGCTGAGTTTATCATGTGTATACTGATTAGAGGTGTTTTTAGTGAAGGAGCCTCCTCAATTGGGAAAGTTCACACTCTTCATGCAGGATAGAGAATAGTCTCTTGGTGAATTGGGAAGCTTCACACTTTTGATGTAAGATAAGATAGGGAAGGACAATTAGTTGCACTTCCTGTTTGCCCAGGCAATGCTGTCTTGTTGTGCTGTACAGCTTGTGTAAGATTTGGCATTGGAGATGAAGCCCACAATTTTATTTGGAAGTGGTCTTCAAGTTGGCTGCTGCTGCTTCTTACTTTTTTTTTCTTGGAGGACAGGCGCATGGGGTTTTGTTGTTTTGAGCGTTTGGAGTTCTTTTTCTGCAATATTAACATTACTAAAATGAAGTGCCAGTGCATTTGCTGTAGGTGTGGAGTGCTGCCTATTTTACTCTTTCAAACTACCTGATCTTTGCTAGGTTTATAATGTGTGGTGACTAGTGAATACTGATCAGTGGTGGTTTTCAGTGAAGAAGGAGCATCCTCAATTGGGGAAGTTCACACTTTTCATGTAGGATTGGGGAGGTCTCTTAGTGAACTGGGAAACTTCACACTTTTCATGTATCATAGGGAAGGACAAATGGTTGCACTTCCTGTTTACCCAGGCAATGCTTTCCTGGCTGTGCTGTAAAGCTTGTGTAGGGATGGACAAATGGTTGCACTTCCTGTTTACCCAGGCAATGCTTTCCTGGCTGTGCTGTAAAGCTTGTGTAAGATTTGGCATTTGACTATTTGAGAGGAGGCCCACAATTTTATTTAGGAATGGTCTTCAAGTTGGATGGTAATTGTTTTGCTGAGGTTTCCAGTAAGGGCATGGGGTTGCTTCTGTTTCTTTAGTGGAAAGGTCATATTTTGTTTGTTCCTGGAGGACAGCCACATGGTGTTTTGATCCTTCTGAGTTCCTTTTCCAAAATGCTGACATGTCTAACATGAAGATGGGCATTTTTGTGTTCTTAGAATTTCTTGAAATCAGGAACTCAAGAATGATGAATAAAGGCAATTAACTGATTTATGGATATTTACATTCTGGAAGACACTAGAGAATATAGGTGGGACAGGTTATAGTATTCTTTGCTGCAACTTGTGCTTCAGCCGTCTCTGAAGATGGTTACCACAATGTACTTGTGCTTAGAGGATCAATATTTGTTGATTAATTGATGAACATAATTGAATTTTACTCTACTTATCCTGGATTAAAATCTGCATTTCCTTTCCCTGGGATAATGATGAAGTCTACAATATTAATCTTGCTTAACTACTCATAGTTAATTGCATGACATTTGCCTTCCTTGCATGGTGTTTGTTCTGATGGATTCATGACTTCCCATCATTTTTGAAATGTACACAGTTTCGCTGGAACATGAAAGATTGTATTATGTTGGTTAATGTTTATTGATGTCGCAGCTCATCGTTTTTTTAGTATTGTACTTTCCATTCTTATGCTCTGTTCTTGTAGTTCTAAGTATGGTTTTATATCTGTTGTGTTTTTATGGGTTGTATACATGACGAAAATAAGGCTTGCCTTTTGTAATAGTGTAACAGAAGCGATTGAGGACATTTTTCCTTTGTGAAAAGCACAAAATGCGATCTGTTTTTTTTTTTTGTTGCCATTCTGTTGTTTTGTGATGATATTTATGGTACATGGTTCTCTTTAAACAATTTAGCCCAAATTGATTGCCTCCTCACATGACATAGTATTCCTGATCTAATGAGTTGGGTGGTCATGAAGGTAACACCATTGATTGCCAGGGGTAGCTCCTGTGCTGCATCGAAGGGTTCCTTTTGGACAGGGGAGACTTCCTCTTCAGCCACTGCAGTTACTATAGCTGTTGCATCTGCCATCACCTAAGGTCTATGTTTTTTTGGGTGTGATTTTACCATTCTGGCGTTGAATTGAGTAAGAGATCTTTTTATTGGGTAGAGGATTCTGTGTATCACCGGTACAGGATTTGGCGATACGTTATGGGGATGGGTATGGCGATACAGCGATTGTCCAAAAAGAAGGATATGGCGAAACGCCGAATATATAAAATATATAATTAAAACAATTGCACTTGCATGTTCTCAGAGAAAGGCTCTAAATGATTGAAGCAATTTCAACATGACATATGAAGGAAGGACCAAAGTTATGGAGTAAACGAACAAGTAGGCAATGAACTGATTGGTTAGTTGTCACCATAGCTAGAGTGCATTGATTTCTTGACCTCCAGCGGTAGCCCAGCATATGAAGTCCAAAGTCCCGATGGGCAAGACCTTGAGATCCAGGTGGCAGCACGCACTCACTGGACATGCGCACTCCCAGTGGTGATGCTAGCCCCTGGCTGCATGTGCTCCTGGTGAGGCAGTGACGCTCGCAGTCCCCTGGGGGCCACATGCAAGGGGTAGGAGCCAAGATAAGGCATCAGGTGTTTCTGGGTTGAGACTTGAGAGAATGGATGGGCTAATGCTGTTGGGCTTGATTTGTGAAATGACGTGCTATTGGGCTAGCACGCATATCAGGAAGATGTATCGTGCCATATCGAGCTGAATCTGTCAATTTGTTTTGTTTCATTTTCCCGATATGCACATTGGTCTGTATCGCGCTGTATCGGATACTGTTATGGTGCTCTTCCTGGTGTATGGGTAATAAATAGGTGGATCATATTGGCGAGAAGCGTTTTTGAGCCGGTTGAGATTCAGTCCGGAGATTTTCTGTGCATGGTAGCAGTGGTTCCATTTCAAGTGAAGAGGTTAAAAGCTCGGATTTAGTAGGATTCCTGAAGTTTAATAGGTGTTCACTTTGGTCTGTGGCATTTGCATGCTTTTTTTTTAAAAAAAAAAGTTGTCAATGCTAATATTACTTGTAAAATATTTGGAGATGAAGATTTCTTTTTGTGCGTAATACATCTCCTTGGGTGCAATTGAATTTCATGATGATGCTCTCACGTGAATCCCTGAATGGCCAAAAACTGAAGTGTTTTTGAGTTTGGAGAATATGATGGTGCATTTGGTGATTTTGATTTTTTTTTTCAAAAAATGATACATAGTGTTATGAACTGATTGTGGTTTGAGTCGACATAATGGACAATCCAACATCGAAGCACATGTCATGTTTACTTAACAAAAATTGTGTGACATGGTGATTGGGTACTTAAACCTTGGATGAAAGGTCAGAAAATGGGTGGGACAGTTGTCTGCTATTCTTGGTACAACTCTGCTGCCTCTTAAGGCCATGACCATAATTTACTTGTGATTTGAGGATGTGGAGGATCATGATTAGAAATTGAAGATTGAAGTTCAACTGTACTTTGGTACTTTATTTGTGGAGATTAAGGCTTGCACTTTGTATTTCTGGCACAACATTGAGTGTGGCAACATTTAGCCTATGGTCACTTAAAATTATCTCTGTTCAGTTTTCATTCTTTCATTCTCTATATATGTTTGTCTGTAGAAATATCTTCCAATATCTTTAGTGGAGTCAATTAATTCTGTGTTCACTGCTGCTACCAACAACTCCAGAAGCCCATTTTACTCTCGTCTTGAAGCTACATAGCTTCAGTTTGGCTTTAAAGAGGTGGCACATGGAACTGATAACTCAAAAGTTCTAAATAAATAATTCGATAAAAAAGTTCTATATAATTATGGAAAGCTCCCTGAGGACTGCAATTTTCATCCAATTATACAGACTTTACTCTTTTCTTGAAAGGTGGCTTGATTCTTGATGGTTCAGTCAGTTTTTTGTTATCATTTAAAACTCTGTAAATCAAACAAATAGCACTTCTGTGATTATTTCATGAATTAAGTTTAGTTTTATCTTTTTTCTTTTCTTTTGGTGGAAATAAAAGCAAACAAATAGCACTTCTGTGTAAAGCACAAAATTTGTGCCCTTTGCTCTGTTTCACTTGCTCTCCTATTTTGTGGTATTAGTTTTCTGTGCATGGTTCATTTTACATAGATTTAGAATTAGTGACAAATCGTATATTACACACGTTAGCACAAACTGGATTCTGCATTTCTGCTTTCTCTCATCATCTCAGCATCATATAACACTTTTCTGGTTTGCTGCATTTTTTAAATGAACAATTACTAATATTGTTATGTTTGTTATGTTTCAGTCGCCGAGGCAATGTGGCAGATGAATTTAGGAGAAACCATGGCCCCCATGGAACTGGGGCCATACCCAGAACGTGTTGGTGAGCCAGACTGTAGCTATTACATGAGGACTGGCATGTGCAGGTTTGGGATGACCTGTAAATTTAATCACCCAGCAGACAGAAAGCTGGTAAAATCCATTCTTCTACCCTTCTTTGAGGCATTAGAGTATATAATCTTGTTGTGTTTACAAAACATTAATTGTTTGCTTTGTGGCTGCCTTATTTGATTTAGTTTCATATAGTTTTCATTTCTGAGGCATCTAGAATGGGTTCTCAATTCCAATCGTGTATGCTGTATACAGGTGTACTCATGGAGTACCTACCTGGAAGTTGCTTTATTGCCCAATGATCGGAAAAAGAAAGAAAATGCTAATACTAGGGTAGTTTGAAGTTTTTTGGCACTAAGGATCTATATATACTGTATTTGGAAATCTAACTAACTCGATAGTGTGAAAGCTGCTTGGCTGCTGATTTTAGATTCTCCAGTTATAATTTGCTTGGCAAGCTTATTTTCATACGTATTAATAATTCTAGAACTCCAACAAAACTTAGCTTGGCGAGCTAATTTCATATGTGTTACTAGTTGTTCTATTGAAAAGTTTCACCATTGCCATTTTCAAGCTATGTCAATTCTCATAACATCACATGATCGAGTTATCTTATTGAATAATGCCTGAAAAACTGTTTAGGAAATAGGGGTCGATTCTTGATGGTTTGTACACATAACTTTTCAACCAAGATACCGCAACTTGACATTGAAACAAGAGTGTTTGGAGCTGAAAAGTGATTGATTTATTCTAGAGACTAACTTGGATGAAAATAGACCATAAGACTGAACTCACATCTTTAGTATGTCATATTAGTTACTGTAGTTGAACTGTGAATAAAAATAGAGCTTATAAACCTGGAATATTGCATGAAAATTTGGTACTTGGAGATTATTTGATGATGCTTAATATCTTGGAGTAGAGACATTAGCTTGGCTGTCAAAAAGTGAACTGTGGAGATTATTTGATGATGCTTTATAACTCGGAGCGTAGACTTTAGCTTGGCTGTCAAAAAGAAAAAAAAGTGAACTGTGAATACAATGCTTTCTAGATATTGGAATTTTGTCTCCTGTGGATGTACAAAGTTGCTTTGCTAGCATTAGGAGAACCACTATTCAAGCGACATTGAGACAAATTGGGGACATGAGAGCCATCTGCGGATTTGCCTCATGTTAGAGGCCCTACTATAGTTGTCACTTTCCATTTTATTTTGGGCTTCTCGTCACGAGGTTATAGTGCACAGTGTTACTTGCTGCAATGTTTATTTCCTTGACCATTCAAATATATAGTTTGGTCAGATGAAATTGTACAGGTGGCTCATCATGAAAACATATTCAATTCAGTCCTGTATTTGTTTCCATGAATATGTTTTCACAACTACCTAAATATTTTGCAGCGTTAAGTCAGGTAAAAGAGTGGAAATGTTGCAGTGACAACATGTTGCAGCATTGAGGGGCACTAGTTTTTCATATTGTAGTGATTCCTTTACCAAGACTATTAATTGCTCTGGTGTATTCTCTTGGGTTCATCTGTGAGAGCTACTCGTTAAGTAACATATCATGATTAACTTGTAGGCTGTTGATTTATCGCTCTTTCTTTTGTTGGAACATGCTTCTTTGTCCTACTGCTCATAATTTCTACCCAAACTTGTGAATAATGATTTTAGTGGTCTGACTATTAGGCTGTAGCTGCTGCAAGAATGAAGGGAGAATATCCTCAAAGAATTGGGCAGCCTGAATGTCAAGTGAGATTCCTCACTTCTAGTTTTCCCCCTCTGTTTCTTTAGACAATGCAAAATATGATTGTTTATTTATATCCACCTGTGCCTCAATGCTCAGGAGGTCCTGCCATGAATTGTTACTTGAGATGTCTAGTTTAAGACTTCAGATCACTATTTTTGTTTTAAAGACGTTTAACTGTAATTGTCTTCTTGTGCTTCAAGCGTTGTACAGCTGCATATTGATAGGTCTTCGCTGAAGTTTTTCAGTCAAATGAATGTATATAACACTAATAATACAGCATATGGTCCTAGAGTATGTGTTGTTATAGTTGAGCTTGATATCTGTTAGTATTAATTAATTTCATGCTGTTTCTTGTTGTTGCATAAATGACGCTTATTGTGCTTTTCAATGCATTTGTCATACCTTTTTGGCTCATGGAGGGGTACAGTTGTAACCTTTTAAATGAGGTCACATAACATTCTCTTGATTGAAATTCTGACTCACATTGTTAGCTGTACATGGTTCTTTAGCGAGTTTGCATTTTAATCCAAGTGTCAGTTGATTTAGGTTAATAAAATTCAATTGTGCATGCCCATGTTACAACTATATTTTGCTTGTCTGAATGCCCTGAACTTTTGTAATCAAGTTGCTCATACATTTTTTCTCCTTTTCTTTTCTGTGAGCATATCATTTTTTTGGAAAGTGTGTGGTTACATTATTGGTGAATTTGCATTTTTATTGTTTTCATATCCCCCCTTTTTAGTACTATCTGAAGACTGGCACGTGCAAGTTTGGAGCAACTTGCAAGTTTCACCATCCCCGAGAAAAGGCTGCAATGGCAACTCGAGTTCAGTTGAATGAACTGGGCTACCCACTCCGCCCGGTTTGTTCTGAATTTCTATTACGATTCACAATGTTTCATGATATGGATGCATAGTGTGGTGCCACATTTCTATGCAACTTTTTTGCAAGATTTGCGTCGTTTACTTGAATTTTATTACTGCAGAATGAAAAGGAGTGTGCTTATTATTTAAGAACAGGGCAGTGCAAGTTTGGAAGCACATGTAAGTTTCACCATCCACAACCATCCACCATGATGGTTGCTGTACGTGGCTCTGTTTATTCACCTGGACAGTCTGCAACTTCTCCTGGCCAGCATGCTTACCAAGGGGCTGTAACAAGCTGGCCCTTGTCGAGATCTGCTTCTTTCATTGCAAGTCCAAGGTGGCCAGGTCATTCAAGTTATGCACAAGTGATTGTTCCTCCTGGGCTTGTTCAGGTCCCAGGGTGGAGTCCTTATACTGTATGTTCCCTGACCTCTGTTTTACCTTTTACATAGCCTAACAAGTTCATATTTCATCACCTTATTACATGGCACTTACCCATTTATTTATCAAGAATGTTGCGGAAGATTGCAACCTTGTTTGTAGTAAAAGAAAACTTCGATTACATGTTACCTATACTGAACCAATTTTAACGAGGCATAAGTCTGACCGGTGTCAGTCCCTCTATCGCTCAATTGACCCAAGACCTTTGGCTACAGTTTTCTTTGTTTTTGTTGGTTCCTTTTATTCTCCTTTATTTAGATATGGAAATAAGGGTAATTTTGTTTATCCATTCATCATCAACAACAACAACAACAACAACAAAGCCTTTAAGTCCCAAACAATTTTGTTTATCCATTAGCTATGAAAATTCTTGTGTTCCCATTAACTGTTTGATGGTTTTTAATATGTGTGAAAGTTCCAGGATTACAATTGATTATCTGAAGGTTTAAATTTTTTAGGCCAACCTGATTTGGCATGGAGTCGGCATAAATTTGGCTACTCGTTTTTACGCATCTACACATAAAAATCACAACTTCCTTTCCATTCTCTCTCCTTAATTCATGAACTTGAATCATGTCCAGCTGATCAGCAGTATCTTATGGGCTTACTAATATCATGCCCTTTCTATACATGGTGGGCAAGCACAAATTCTGGTGTTGATGACCAGACTAAAAAAGGTCTCAATTCCATCATCATTCTGGGAGCTTGGTCCATTTGGAATCACCACGATCGTTGTGTGTTTGATGGGATTCAACCGAGCCTAAATAGTGTTCTGGTTTTGGTTAAAGATGAGGTTCTCCTTTGGAGTTTGGCTGGAGCTCGGGGAATATGCAATCTCCTTGCTCTAGAGCCAGCCAGTGTGTGAGTTCCTCTCTAGTGGTCTTGGGTCAAGTTTTGACAAGTGAGAGAGAGATACACCTTTAGATGTAAAAGTGTGTGTGTGTGTGTGTGTGTGTGGCTGTATGGGGCTTCTAAACCCACTCCTTTACTCTTCTTAATATAATGATACGCAGCTCTCCTGCGTGTTCGAGAAAAAAAAATCATGTCCTTTCTTCTTTCAACAAATAAATACGTTAATTTGGCCCCTAAGTACCATCACATCACTTAACTATGAATGCTAATGCCACCAACGTATCCTCCTAATCACCAAACATCACATTATTTAGAACATGCATCTCTTGTGTACGGTTGCTTGTGATCATAATTTCTGAGGTAGCATTACCCTGACTGTTACCTAATATTTTCGTCATGCTATGTGTTGTATACTTATTATTCATTTCATTTGACCTTGAGCACTTGTGGTGATTATGGTGCCCTACTTTTACCATGACCATAATTGAAAAAACCTAACTGCACTCTTGTATTGATCCACGCATAGATTGTTTTAATATTTTAGTGATAAAAGTTCGCCCATGTGGACACTAGAATGAGTCATAAAAATGTTACCATGATGTGCAGAGTCAAATTTAACCATGATTTTAAAACTGTAAATAATTAGTCATGTACTCTGTACTTATGTTACTCCCTGTCTTCAATGATATTGAGGGTAGGTATCCAGGGCTGACTAGTTGAGCACCCATGTTAGGTGTCATTACTGTGATGTTTCATTTCTAGAACACAAATCACATCTTAATCTAGAAATATTCCATGTTGAAAAACTTATCCAGAGGGATTCCTAATTCATGGTAGATACCTAAATTCTGTAATGCCTTTTCATGCCTATTTTGTTATAAAATTTAGCATCTTGATAAGGATCGTTGTCTTTTTTATGTGAAATTTTAGTTTATTTTCTTCCTCATGCTCATGCTGGGCTGCCTGCCTAGGGTAATGAGCTCAGAGCTTGTACTTGGAATATGAATTATCTATAAGTCTTGAAAGTTACTGTCTGCTCTTGAATCATTTTTGTAGTTTCCATGTAATTTATGTCATTAGTTATTTTTTTTTCAAATTATAGGCGCAGATTGGTTCTTCATCCTCGGATGACCAACAACGGACACCCGGAGCTACCCAATACTATACTGGCTCACGCCAGAGTGGAACAGCTGGCATAGGCGATCAAGGAATGTTTTCATCCTACCAAGCAGGTTCTGTTCCCGTTGGACTTTATGCAGTACAGAGGGAGAATGTATTTCCAGAGAGACCTGACCAACCTGAATGTCAGTTCTATATGAAGACCGGAGACTGTAAGTTTGGTGCTGTATGCAAGTTCCATCATCCCAGGGAACGAATAATTCCTACTCCCAATTGTGCACTGAGTCCATTAGGCCTACCTTTGCGCCCGGTAAGAGTTAGTATACATGTCTTAGTATGCTCTCTCATGTGTATTGCAATTTTTTTGGGTAGATTTATCCAGCTATCTTGGCTTCGTCTATTTAATCTAACTAAAGCATATTGCTACTTGGGCGAACGAAAGCTTGCCAGAGTATTGGTATTGACATGGCAATGGTTATCCAAAAGATCTATAAGATATTCTAGTAACCTTAGGAAGAATGGAAGAACAGACGCTCCCTCAGTGGAGATAGCTATATATAGAGAGAGCCTCATGGGCCATATGAGCCTATAGTAGATGTACACTTAACAACCCCTTTCAAACTCAAGGTGGATGTGGAGGATTTGAGACATGGTGGCCTCACTCTCGGTGGCCGCGGCGGCGGCGGCTTGCTCATTGGCGACGGCCACAATGACCCCGAGGCGGCGGGATTCGAAGGACAGAAACTGATCCCCACCCTCACAACATCGAGCTTCCCCTACAGGCTGCGCTTCGCCGCATGGAGGCCCTTGATCTCGCCTGCCACATTGTGGAGTTTGGGCATGCTGTCCCCGCTGTTGGTGGTAAGCTCAGAGTCTTCCGCGGCATCAGCGGCGGTGGAGGAGGTGACCATCTCCTAGCCATTGTCTGTCGGGTGCCCTCCTCTCTTCTCGGTGCGACACAGACTGGTGACCACCTTACTGCCTTCTTGGTGCTGTGCAGCCAGCGCAGGCGCACCTCCGTTTTTCTCGGCGCGATGAGTGGTGACTGTTGTTGTGCCTAGCTCACCCAATCGGATGGGGTTGGGTGTGGGCTTTTAGCTAGACAGGTTGGACGTGGAGAACAGGTGCTGTCGGCTGCTGAGGTGTTGTCTCTTTGTGACATCAGCCCATTTGCAGCACGTCAGACAGGCAGTGGCAGACCGCACCGAAAAAACAGAAATGGGATCGCGGGTGGATTAGATTAGATGAGTCTAACCCTAACGGCCTAACCCTCATCCTTGGCTATGATACCATGTTACTAACCTTAGAAAGAGTGGAAGAACGATGCTCCGTCAGTGGAGATAGCTATATATAGAGAGAGCCTCATGGGCCTGTAGTAGATGTACACTTGTCAATTCTTTGGTGTAAAATTCAATTGCTTAAGAGGTGTTTGCAGAAATTGTAATCCAGGGGTGTCATTTCCCAATAGTTATATCTCCTGGTTCTCTTCCTTATCTTAATTTTTAGAGGAACTAGTGACTGCTAAACAGAATTCTTGCTTGGGGCTATACAGCTGTTCCAAGAGCCAATCCTGAATGAGATGTTGTTTTGCAATGTATACTCTTAGCGCAATGCTGCTAATTGAGTTGGCCTTAAATTTTAGGATCGGTATGGTATTAATTTCATACAGCACTTGCTACTTTTTGATGATTCTTGGTCAATTCATTGCATAATGGCTCACTTCCTTGATCTGGCTGCAGTTTGCTTGATAATTTTTGTTTATTCTCTGTTAGTTCTGTTTCACTCATGATATGCAAAACTACTATCACATAGTTAAGCTGAACATGATCCACTTTTGTCCACACATTATTTTACTATCTGGTAACTACATGCTTGAGGAGCAGTATCTTGGGTTATGCACCGGATACCTTGCCATGGATTGTATTGTAATATATACCGTCACTTATCCTTTTTCATTTCCTTGATCGTTGATATTGTACTTATTACCTATGGCTACCGGACTATGAACCTTAAAACTAATGCCAAGGTTGATATCATGCAATACTTGACACTGGTGGTATAATGTAAACATGCTATACATACATGTTGCTTAAACATCTGTTTTTTCTGCTTACAGGGAGAGCCAATATGCAGTTTCTATAATCGCTATGGCATGTGCAAGTTTGGTCCAAATTGCAAATTCGATCATCCAATGGGAAATGCTATGTATGGCCATGCTTCATCACCAACTAGTGAGGCCCCAACTTCTCGGCGTATGCTGGCACATGTACCATCGCATCCAGAAGTATCACCTGACAGTGGCTCGGGAAGGTCTAGGAGGATTGCCCATTCCGATTCCCAGCAAATACCCTCTGTTGAAAGGGGCACTGAGAGAGAGGCGTCCTAAGCCATCCTCGGTGTCTTCGTTCATGCTGCCTCCCTCCCATTCTTGACTGGAGTAATTATCTGCAACAACATTTGAGGATCCGAAGCTGTACAGGTCTTTTGCCTCACCTTTGAGCTTTACATACCGGAGCTTGCTTCAACATGTATTGCATTCAGGCAGGAAAAAGTTCTTGCCTGTTCGGGATGCTCATTTGCACCCCCCCACCCTCCGGGAAAACGGGAACAGAGCTACCTTATTTAAACATATGTATGGAACCAACTCACCTCTGGACATTCAAACCCATTCGAGTAATGTGCCCTGGTCCCGGTGTTGTAGTTATAGAGGCTGTGTTTCGATGGGCAAAGCTTTTGCGAAACTGACTGGGGATGCGCAAGCATAACCTCTTTTGTTAATTATCATCTCGTTTTTCTTAGCATTTCTCTTTTCATAAGGGCAACCCCCGCACTCTAAAGTGTGCGTGTTGAAGATCGGGAAATAATAGGTTGCCATCATATGCTCTGTATTACCTACCATATTTAAACTCGGTTACTTGAGTCATTTTTATCGGCTTAGTCGGTCAATTTGCTTGGAGATTTTGATTCTACATCCTGAACAAACTGCCCTCGGTGCTTATCTGCGATTAAAGTGCAAGATGACATGAAGCTAATGGATAAAGTGATGGTAGAGTTTTGATTCTGGACCACAATCGTCCTGTTTGCTTGGCTTATAAGGAGGTGTTTGGTTCTTTAGCCGTTCCTTAAAATTCACGTCACATCGAATGTTTAGATACTAATAAAGAGCATTAAATATAGATTAATTACAAAACCAATCATATATATAGAGGCTAATTTATGAGACGATTTTTTAAGCCTAATCAATATGTCATTAGCACATGTTTACTGTAGCACAATGTTGTCAAATCATGGACTAACTAGGGTTAAAAGATTCGTCTTGTAAATTAGTTGTAAGTTATGTAATTAGTTTTGTAATTAGTCTATATTTAATACTTCATGCATGTGTCTAAATATTCGATATGATAGGAATTTTAGTAGGGCCTGTAGAAACCAAACACCTCCTAAGTCCTATTTTTTTAACCAATGAATAATATTTTTCTCTTATAACAAATCAGTCAATGATACTTTCGGTCGTGGTTTATTAGTCGAAGGCAAATATTGAGCGAAGTTCACATCCATTTCTACCAAAAGCAAATAGACACGATTAGACACTGCACTGACCACTGGGTGCGTCCGCTGCTGCTGCTTCCTGCAATCCCGCTTCCCCAGCGCTTCTTTTCATAAATTTATTATCCACCAATGGCAGATGGCTCCTGTTGCTCACTTCACTGCCCTGCCATCCAGCCACTACCTCACCAACCTCAGCTATGCCCTATCGCAGCAGCAGCAAGGCTAGAGAAATTTAGGGAAAAAAATGGCACTTACCTTAGGGTGTATAGACATGTATTATAAGAGTGTATATACGGTGGAATTTTAATTAGAATCAATATTTTTTATTTTTAGGTTGTGATTTTGCACCCCTAATGACACATAGAGTACCTTTGTCCCCTGCCCTCCCTGGCCTCCGCCAACACACTTTGATTGAAAGGTCTTTAAATTGAAAACATGTTTATAAGTAAATTAAGGCACCTAAGTTTGATTTTGAGATGATCTAGAAGCATGACAAGCAAAGAGTATAAGGGCATTTGATTATAGAGTGTACTTTGCACAAATATGATACTCAAATTGAAAGATCAAGATCAAACTCAAGATGAAGATGAAGTTTAAGTTCTAGTGACTATTAGAAATCATTTGATAGAAAGAAAATAAATTAAAAAGTAGAAAGAAAAGGACTTAAAGAAGGAATCAAGGTTACTCATTAAATTAAGTCCATCACTTAGATCAATCAATAAATTATTTCAAGTGAGTATCAAGAATGGTTCTGGGAGAGATGTCACTTCTCCCTAGAGTAGGGGCTTGCCGCCTATGTGTAGGTAAACCAAGTATGATACTTGGAAGGCTAACATGAAAGTGGTGATCCGAGGGACATTTGAAGATAGCAAATAGTTTAAGAAATGGTCAAAATTGATATCCTATAAGTGGTACTCATGAAGATAGCAAATATTCAAGAAATGATCAAAATTGATAAATCCAACAAGTGGTTCCATACTAGAAAATTCTTTCAAGTGGTATCACATCTACATAAGGTATCAATCATGCAAAACGATGGTTCCACAAGTGATCCTCAACTTTAAGTGATCATCAAATGAAGAATGCATCCCTCACCTACAAGAGCTTCAAGTTTATCAATTGGATGACCCATGCTACGACATAGGGGAAGGTGTCCCACAAATTGGTATCAAGATCAAAGATCCTATGTGTGGTATCTCAAGAAGCCCTACTAATAGTACCTACAAATGGTACCTACAAGTTACAAGTGGTATCTACAAGTGATGTCATTCCAACAATCAAGAGATATCCATAAAAAATGCAAGATTCAAGCCTCAACCATCTATCCCAAGTACAAACCTTTGCATCAATGAGAAGCACACCTTTTATGGGAATTGATGACAAAGAGGGAGAGACTTACATAAAGATATGAAAGCTTTAGAAGAGATTGAGACAAAGAAGTAAATGTTGGATATGGACATAGATAAAGAGAGAGCAACATTAAAAAAAGAGATGGATCATAATTCTTAGGCAAGAGAAGCACATAAGTAGGGGGAGCAAGCTCATGAACTTTGATTGGTTACATTTGATATGTGCATATTCATGTGCTTACTTCATTGCATAAGTTTTTAAATTCAATATGCATGCTTGTGTGATGTATGCTAGTTGTAGAATTTGATTGATAAAATAAAAAACTAGTATACATAGGATGATAGCTAGACACTTGGTATGCTTTTCAAGTAATGCTAGTACCTTGCTTATAATGTCGATCTCATGAGGTTTCTAGTGATTTTATTTCCAAGTGATATCTAGCTAACCATGGTGCTAGGGATGAACTTAAAGGTGCAACTCCAATTGGTATCACGCTTCAAAGGTTTACTCTATACACCTTAGCATCATTTGGTAGTAATTACTCTTCCACAATTCCCAATCTATGCATATGTGCGAGCTTCAAACCAAACACTCTAGCACATATGTAGGGAGAGCTAATACTACCATTTCAGGTTCGTGGTACTCGTCCAAAATTCATTTACACATAGTAAAATTGCTTAGGGCAAGCAACATGAATCCAAAAAAGCTTAATTTCCATATCTTTGTAGAGTTGTTATCAATTACCAAAAAGAGGGAGATTAAAAGGTCCTTGTGTGGTTTTGATAATTAAGTGACAACCTAGGTGGACTAATTGTGTTTATGTGAGATACACAGGTGATTAGTCCACAGGTATATGTGTGTGAGCAACATATGCCATGAAGGTGAAAATAGCTTGCAGATGTTGCAAAGCTCACACATGTGATGATGAAGGAGCCCATTGAACATGAGACATGATAATGAGTCATGTGATCAAGGTGGAGAAGATCAAGACAAGACTTGGCTTGATAGACCGGTTGCAAGCGTGAAGGGCAAGTCGGAGGCTTTGGAGCGATGGACCGCGTGGCGGTGAAACTTGAGCAAGACTTGGCGCCGATGGACGAAGGCAACGGTAAAAAGCAAGTGAAGTCAAGATCGATGAACCAATATGATCACGTGATGATATAAAGTGGATCATATCATTGTTGATCATGTTGGTGTATGTGTTGCGTCAACAATGGAGGAGATGGAATGGAATGCGCAAGGCAAAGATATAACCTAGGGCATTTCATTTCATTGGTCATAGGTGTGTAGAGAAGTTGATGACCGGGTTTAGGATAGATGGCCGTACTATCAAGAGGGGCAAACTTATTTGCATATCGATCATCTAGTGCCACTCGAGTGATCTAACTTTGCATCGTCGCTAGGATCAAGTGGCGTGGCAAGTTGAGTGGCTAATCCTTTGAAAAATGATTGTGAAAATGCTAACACACATACACATGGTGGTGTACGCTTGGTGGTGTTGGCAAATTTACAAAGGAGATGAAGTTAGAGTTGATGTGGATCAACTCAGCGATGAAACAGAGGCGAAAAGGGTTTGTAACTTCACCGACGAAGTGTCAGCCTGTAGAGTGCGGACAGTCCGACGGTGCCACCGACGCCCTGTATAGAAAAAACAGGGTTTCACAGAGTGCACCGGACGCTGGTCACGCAGTGACCGGACGTTGGGGTCCTACGTCCGGTCAGTGGCAGCAGTGAAGGCGCAGACATCGATCTTCGACCGAATGCTGGGTCACTTCGTGACCGGACGCTGGGTGGGTGCACCTGGTCCCACTGATGTGGCGGCACAGAGAAGTGGAGAAAGGACCGGACGCTGATGCTGCGTCCGATTGTGACCGACTGGACGCGTCCGGTCATGGTTGAGCAGCTCTAGGAGTTTACTGGAGGTGACCGGATGTTGGAGTCCTGCGTCCAGTCGTGATCGAACTGATGCGTATGGTTGTGAGTGGAACCTTACTGGAAACGATCGGACGCTGGGGTCCCGCGTCCGGTCACTTTGAGCAGCGCGTCCGATCACAACTTAATATGTTGATGACCGTTGAGATCGGGCGATCAGCGTTTGAAGCAGGGGACATGTGGCATGCATCGCGCGACCAGACGCTGGGGTCCTGCATCCGGTCGATCTGACCAGAGCGTCCGGTCGTCCCGAGTTTTTGCCCAGTGAAGGGATAACGGCTAGTTTAGCCCGTGGGACTATAAATAGAAGGTGGTCTTGGCCATGGCTGGGGCTGAGCACCTTGGGGGACTTTATGTCCATGCTTAAGAGTGCTTAGGAGCCCTCCATCTCACATATGCTCGATAGTGATCATTCAATTGTGTGAGAAAGCGATTCTAGTGCGATTGCATCATGAGGTTGCACCGAGTGACACTAGGTGATCGAGTTATAAGTCAGTGGTGCTTGTTACTCTTGGAGGTTGCCACCTCCTAGATGGCTTGGTGCTGGTCTCCGTTGAAGCCCGCAAGAAGCTTGTGCGGTGCTCTGGAGAAGAGCTTTGTGAGGGACATTGTGCTCGCCTCGCGGGAGCCATGAAGAGCACCAAGGGACATTGTGCTCGCCTCGGGGTAGGTTCTTGCGGTGCCTGACGTGTGGGCTTGGCGGGTGATGCCAATTAGCCGTCGAACCACCAAGTAAACGGTCGACACAACGGGGACGTAGCGTGTTGGCAAGGACGTGAACCTCAGGAGAAAATCACCGTGTCAACCTTATTCTTCCCATTGGTTTGCAATCCCCTTACACAAACTTGTGGTTACTTTCATATACATTGTTGTTGTGTAGTTGCTCTTGTAATTAGTTAACTTGTGTTGCTCATTAGTTACCTTCTTGCTTGTGTAGCATAGAAGTAGCTCCCTTACATGGCTAATTTGGTTTGTGTAACCTTGTTAGTCACATTGCTTAGTTTGTGTAGCTACGTATTTGCGCTCTCTAATTTGGTATTGGTTACCTTGTTATTGAGCATTGCTAGTGAGCTTAGTTGGTTTTGTGCTTTTACTTACTAGCATGTGTAGGAGCTCCCTTATTGCTTGAAGTACTAGTGGCATAGGTTTGTGTGATCTTGCTCCTAGAATTGGTTAGGTGAGCTCTAGCTAGCCCAGCACCTTTGTTGCTTAATTAGGATCTTAGCGAGGTGCTAGAGAACATGGATAGAGGGGTGTAGTCTTGGCAGACCGATAATTTTAATTCCGCACTTGTTTCGGTTAGTCGGCGTTATTAAGTTTTAGAAACGACTATTCACCCCCCTCTAGTCACCATCTCAACCTTATAACCTTTTAACATAAATGGCTCCACATGACATTCACATTTAACCTTGAAATATGTGCAAGAGCTTAGCTTTTGATTAAGAGCTAGCTTTTCTCTCCCTTCTATTAAAATACGAGAAAAATACTTAGAGCCAGCTTAAATGCTAATTGTTGGAGCTGCCCTTATGCAATTGTGTCGTGTAACAAAGTAGCAACAACTCTTGTCTTGAAGAATTGTTAGGCACATTGTATCCATTGTAAGATGAGATCAATCTCCTAGTCTATTCTTTGAGCGCACGCCCATAAAGTATCAACACATGGAGCCCTATATCAGCTATTGGATGCCGATTAATAGTTCTCTAACTATCGGTAGGTATCAAGATCTACAATTATTTTCCTATTATTACAATACTCAGATCTGCATTTATATTTATTATTAAAATAAAATTATTTCTTAGAGTGAAAGGGGGGTGGGTCTCATGACTGTTTGTTACTTATTTTGGTTTGCTGGCTGTTTGAGTGGCTGAAAGCCGTTGGTCAGTTGAGAGTTTGTATCAGATATACATGTACGCTGTCCTGTGAGGTTGGGGAGTTTTTTTTTTTTTAAAGTGTGGTCTTGTATAAGCGGTAGGGTCTTATCGTCCGTGATTGGAAGGTCCTAAGTTTGAGTTGCAGTCTCCTCGCATTACATAGGTGAGGGTAAGGCTTACCACTAACACCCTACCCCAGATGACCCCGTATAGAGCGGGAGCTTTCTACACTGGGTACGTTTTGTGTGTGGGGTGGTTACAGTTTGAACTCTGAGACAGAGTTGTACAGCCTGTTCGGTTGGCTGGTTCATATCGTTGCTGGTTCATGAAAAAGTACTGCTGGCTAGTTTGTGTGAAAGAAAAATACTGTTTCGACTGAAAATTTACGATCGTTTACAACTGGTAGTCTGTAACCGGTTCTTGAGCACAACGACAACGCTGGTAGCTTTTCTGTTCTTGTTGGTGCTAGAACGCGGCACTGGAACGGAACTCTAAGAAAGCCAGAAATCGTAACGGGAACTGGAACGGAACTCGGCACTAAAACAGAAGTCTCAAGAAAATCGGAACGGGCGCTGGAAGGGAATTCTCAACAAATCAGAAATCGGAGCGAGGATGAAGAAAACAAACTCTTTTAAAGTCAGTATTATACTCTTGCCTTCTCACGAAGCTAACCCTCTTTGTTTTTGAACGAAACTCACGAAGCTAACTTAGCGCTTCCGCCAAAAACCCTCCGACAGTTAAGCCCAATCGAAGATGTCGAAGAACTCGACGACTATTTCTAACCCTCTGCTAGATCTTGAGAAAGGCATCGCCGGCTTGAAAGAGGCGGAGAAGGTGGAAGAAGAGGCCATTGTGGACTCTCAGCCGCGTGTGGGTGAGACTTATGATCTTCTCCCCTCCTTTTCTCGTCCTCCAAGGTCCATAGGAAAATCTTGATTTTTTTTCTATATCGGAACTCATGTCTTGCCCTTGATCTTGATGATTTGTTACTACTGTCAGTCGTGTTGTTCTGCACTTGTATCTGCCTGCCTGTCTTGCTAACACTCCTGTGCCACCGGAGGAAGAATTGGCGCTACTTGCTGCCGTTCTAAATTGACCCTGAAATTGGTTAGGATCCAGAAATTTTTGAGCAATGTGTTCAAAAGACTAATATTCCTTTAGTTTGAAGTACCCTACGTTCAGTGACGAAGCCAGAAAAAAATTTAGGAGGGGCTGAACAAAAGAATAGAGGTTTTTTTATCTTCTCTTAACCTTAGCCCCTCCTACCTAATACATATGCATAAAATTTTAAGAGATGATTTAGGAAAACTCCACGTGCTTAGGATGGGTAAGGGGGGCTGAAGCCCCCTAGCTCCACCGCTGGCTACGTCCCTGCCTACGTTGCTTTCGATATTAGGGCTGTTCGCTGGTCTGGGCTGAACCAGCCAGCCAGCTGAACCCCCTCTCATTTCACTGTTCACCAAACCAGCCAACAGTGTTTTTCTCTCACAACATTCAGCCGGAACAATGTTTTTCAGCCAAGTTTCAGACCAGCGAACGGGGCCATTGTCTTCACCTTGGTGCCTGTTGCCTGTTGATACACTTACCTGACTGCATTTATATAGCAGTTCCTGGTACCTCGCAAGTACTTTCTTTATGAGTAAATATGTAATTTTCCATATAATGCCTTTGTATTTTGTATTCAGTCACAAATAACATAATCTGGTTCAATTTGATAAATAGTAAGGCGACCACCTCTGTTCCCATTGATTGATGGATCAGCAAAAATTGTTGAACTTGAGTATTGAACAAATAACTCAATAAGCACCACTTTTCAGCCTGTACTGTACCACTAATAGTATACTAATTCTGTGCTTTATCCAAAGATGCTCTGCTGTTTCGGACAATATTCCCACAACTGTTATTAGAAACTGTGTTTGTAACAAGTTCATCCCAATATGTTCACCTTGTTATGTTTTTGTATCTACTGATATTTAGAACTTTTAAATAAATGATATATATTCCCTCTTGCTGTTACCTCAATTGTGCTCATTTTCAATACACTACATTTTAACTTTTATTACATCAATTGTTGTGCTCGTTTTCTTTTGCGCGCATGGACGGAGATATTAGTTGGTCTGCCTACTGATAACTAACTCACTTGCGCTTGCTGTTTGTTTCTGCTTTGTAGGATGCTTGCCTTGTGCTCTATGTGCTGTTTTTCAGCGGTCTCATGGCGTTTATGGTAGAGGTCTCCCACAACTGGTGGGATCCATGGCGGGGTGTTCTCATCTTATTTTTTTTTCGAGAGCGTGCACGATTAAGAAGTTTTCTTACAAAAGTGCGGGATATGGTAAACCTAAGATTACCAAAGCCCTTGACCTATCCCTTCATAATCTCGCACATGATTGTGATTACAGTGCACTAATTCTGCGACTCTAGGAGCTACGTATTCACGCGGAACGGTGCCGCTCGTCAAGCGCTCCTAGCTGCCTAAACCCAGCCGCGCACCAAAGCGTAACCTCCTGCTCAATGGCCTCAAGCAACTGCACCGGTGACGAAGCGATACGGTTGAACATTCTGGCGTTTCTTTCCTTCCACAGGAGCCATCTGATGAGGAGCAGGAGTGAGTCAAACCCACGGCGCAACACCTTGGGCAGCCGCTTCCTGGAGGTCGACCAGCACCGCATGATGTCGTCCTGGTGAACGACGACCAGATCATGCAGGAGGAAACGTCGTAGGCATGAATCCCAAACCTCGCGTCTGAAGACACAGCCGAGGATTAGATGATCCATCGTCTCGGCAGCTTGGTCACAGATGATGCAGGTGTCGCTATCCTACAAACCATGGCGGTGTCGCCTATGCACCGTCCAGCAACGCCCATGCATGACTAGCCAGAAGAAGAACTTGACGCGTGGGGGCGTCGACATCTTCCACATCAACTTCGCTCCAAGCGGTGTAGAAGAACCGATGAACATCGCGCCATAGGCTAACGACGTGGAGTACTGCCTGTCCGCCGTGAGCCACCAGCGGAACATGTCGGGCACGCGCGGGCGACAGCTGCACCCCCTGGATCATGTTCCATAGGCTAATGAATTCAGTGATGAGCCTCATGGTCCTTGGCCCGGCGATATGGTGCACCCAGGCCCTTCCTTCGAGCACCTCGGCAACAGAGCATTGCTTGTCTTCTCTTTAGCACCGCTACGAACACCGATGGGGCGATACGTCGCACGTAGGAGCCCTAGAGCCAGTTGTCCAACCAGAAGAGCGTGGACTCGTTGTTCCCCAAGCCAGAGACCGTGGTCGCTTGGAAGACCGCTGCGACCATACGTTCTTCGCGTTCTGGTAGGGACCCCCAAGAATGTTCTGGAACAACTCGACGGAGCCATGGTCCACCAAACCCGGAGTGCCACTCCGGCACGGCGAAGGTCCGCTACGCCGAGGCCACCTAGGTCATGCGGCCTGCAAACCGTCGTCCAAGCAACCTTGCAACGTCCCCCAGAAACCGAGTCTGCACCCGCCTAAATGAACAGCTCTCCGCAACTTGTCGATTGAAAGGTCCTTGTTTAGTTTTGGTAATTGAGTGACAACCCTATGTGGACTAATTGTGTTTATGTGAGATACACATGTGATTAGTCCACAGATACATGTCTGTGAGCAACATATGCCATGGAGGTGGAAATGGCTCGGAGATGTTGCAATGCTCACACATGTGATGATGAAGGAGCTCGTTGCACATGAGACATGACATTGATTCATGTGATCAAGGTGGAGAAGATCAAGACATGACTTGGCTCGACGGACCGGTTGCAAGTGTGAAGGGCAAGTTGAGTGATGACTTGGCGTCGATGGACTGAGGCAACGGTGAAGAGCAAGTGAAGTCATGATCGATGAACCAATATGATCACATGATGATATGAAGTGGATCATATCATTGTTGATCATGTTGGTGCATGTGTTGCATCGACATTAGAGGAGATGAAATGGAATGTGCAAGGCAAAGGTATAACCTAGGGCATTTCATTTCATCGGTCATAGGTGTGTAGAGAAGTTGATGACCAGGTTTAGGATAGATGGCCGTACTATCAAGAGGGGAAAACTTGTTTGCATATCGGTCATCTAGTGCCACTCGAGTGATCTAACTTTGCATCGTTGCTAGGATCGAGTGGCGCGGCAAGTTGAGTGGTTAACTCCTTGAAAAATGTTTGTGAAAAGCTAACACACGTGCACAAGGTGTTGTACACTTGGTGGTGTTGGCACATTTGCAAAGGAGAAGAAGTTGGTGAAGAAAAGGAGTTGAATGCGCTGGTCACGTCCGACATGAGGATCGGACGCGTCCGATATCGATACCGGACGCGTCAGGTATTCTGGCCAGGCGCGGGTAGAGTTGCCGAGGTGATCGGACTCTGGCTCGTAGCAGTGACCGGACACAGAGCAATCACTGTTTAGTGTCAGGTCGTGGTGACGTGGGGCGTGGATTTTGGTCTAGAGAGGACCAGACGCAGGGGCACATCTAGTCAGCCACACCGGACATGTTTGGTAATAGTTGAGTGGCTCTGGGAGCTCTCTGGACTCAACTAGACGCTGCCCCTCCTACGTCCGATCACTTCGTAGCAGTGCGTCTGATGCGTCGTGTCAGAGCGTGTCAGAGAGGGCCGTTGGGCGGCAATGGCTACTTTGTTTGAATGGGACACATAGCGGTCAAGTAGTGACTGGACGCAGTGACCGAACGCATCCAGTCACCACATCGGACACGTCCAGTGTACACGACCTGCGCGTCCGGTCGTCCTGAAAAATGCTCAGTGAAGGGGTAACGGCTATTTTAGCCCGTAGGGCTATAAATAGAAGTGTTGGTCGGCCTTTGGCCGAGAGTAGAGCACCCTTGAGCCTTGGTGGCTTATGTAGGTGTGCTTGGGGGCCCTCTAACTCATTTGAGCTTGATAGTGTTCATCCGATCGAGTGATTGAGCGATTCTAGTGCGATTGCATCGTGAGGTTTCATTGAGTGGCACTAGGTGGTCGTCTTGCAAGCCAGTGGTGCTTGTTACTCTTGAAGGTTGCCACCACCTAGATGGCTTGGTGGTGGTCTCCGTCGAAGCCTGCAAGAAGCTTGTACGGTGCTCCGGAGAAGAGCTTTGTGAGGGGCATTGTTCTTGCCCTGCGGGAGCCGTGAAGAGCAACTCTAGTAGAGCGAGACACGAAGGACGACAAATGGTTCGGCCGGGTCAAATGCTAGAGCTTGTGGTAAGCACTCCACATGGGAGAGTGTGACTTATGGGTCACCACTAGCAAGAGGACCGCGCGGCAACTTTGGAGCTTGTCTCCACGAGGACGTAGCATGTTGGCAAGCATGTGAACCCTAGGAGAAAAATCACCGTGTCAACATTTATCTTTCCATTGGTTTGTAATCCCCTTACACAAGCTTATAATTACTTTCATATACATTGTGCTTGTGTAGTTGCTCTTGTAATTAGTTAGCTTGTGTAGCTCACTAGTTACCTTCTTGCTTGTGTAGCATAGAAGTAGCTCCCTTACGTGGCTAATTTGGTTTGTGTAACCTTGTTAGTCACATTGCTTAGTTTGTATAGCTAAGTATTTGCGCTCGTTAATTTAGCATTGGTTACCTTGTTATTAAGCATTGCTAGTGAGCTTAGGAGCTTTGTGCTTTTGCTTACTATAATTGTGTAGGAGCTCCCCGGTGTGCAGAATACAAGTGGCATAGGTTTGTGTGACCTTGCTCCTCGAATTGGATAGGTCAGCTCTAGCTAGCCCAGCACCTTTGTTGCCTAAGTAGGATCTTTATAAGGTGCTTGTGAACTTCGATAGAGGGGTGTAGTCTTGGCTAGACCGATTGTTTTAATTATGCATTTGGTTCGGTTAGCCGGCGTGATTAAATTTAGAAATGACTATTCACCCCCCTCTAGTTCGCCATCTTAATCCTTTTAATTGGTATCGGAGCTAGGTCTCTCATTTGTGGTCTTCACCGACCCAAGAGGATGACGTCTAGTGGGCTAGATGTTTGTGAGACACATTTTTTATTGCATAAACTTTGCACTTTAGAAAAGTCACATGCTTGATCATTTTCGTACAAAGGGACCTAAATTTTGATGGATTGTCACTAGTGGTCTCACTTATGTCTTGGATCATAGAAATCTCACCAAAGCTCAAAGAGTTCTCTATGAACACTACAAGAAATGTGTGGTTTTTTTACGTATTTAGCATGACAATAGGTCATAATGTCATTATATCACCCAGTTTATGACATTATGTTTTAGGCACTTTGACTTAGTGATAATAAAAAGTTGTATGTCACAAAAAAACGTCATACATCTAGTCCAATTTTATCCAATGAATGATATTTGCTGTCACAGAGGCATTTTTTGTGTCATAAAGTCTAATTTATAAATGCCATCAATCTATGATAGACTTTGTGTGTCACAAAATAATTTATTAATTTTTTTACACATTGATGTCCATATTGGCATGTTCCACAGCCACGTGGCCATGGGTGTGAACCTATTGTAACACAACGGGTGTTATGCTCGTGTTGAATGTGGTATTTAAAAATCGACAATACATTCATAATTTATCTGCTTTTGTCAAGGGCATCTATTGCATGAGACAATGAACCCTACTTTATAAATGTTTTTATTTTGAAGATCGAACTTTAACCAGGTTCACTAAAACAACTTTGAAAAATAATTAAAATGTATACATGTGAAAAATTTTATATAACTTACATGTGTGTGTATATATGTGGGCCTAGTTTACAATGAGCCCTGGTTTAAATGTATGCACATTTAATCTTGACAATCTAGCTTTATATTTTTGAGCCTCTCCTCTAGGTACAGCTGTAGTATCTGTTCGGATACAGACACACACCACCACACACACGCACATCTCACACACATGGTATACAAACAAACCTATAACTATACCTAGACGACGAACGCAGCTGAGAGATACTCGAAGATCACCAGACTCCGAGCGTGGCGGGCACGTCACTTGACCATTGTGGCACATCTGCGCGAGAGGCAAACTGAAACTATTAACGAAGAATAAATCTCCGAGGTGAGGCTCCTGGGTTGATTCTAGGAATCGAACCCAGGACCGGCTGCTTGAACCACCGCAAGCAAGCCAACTGAGCTACGGCTCGTCCTCACAATCTAGCTATATATGTATATAATGTGTGTGTGTGGGCTTGTGTATTTTTGTATTTTGTTTTTGAGCTTTTCTCTAAAAAAGGAGAGAGAAAGAGAAGAATTTCCAAAAGAAAACAAAAAAAGAAAAGGAAAAGAAAAACACACACACACACCCATGACTCACCACGCACGGCCCATCCCACGAGTCCACACACGAGTACACGACCCAGCAAACCACTCCTCTAGAACTCCATCGCTGCTTTCCGTCTCGTCCCTTTCCTCTGGCCGCCACGAAAGAATAGATTGAGAGCTAGGGTTAGGGCCGGCCGGTGTGCCGCTTGTCGGTCGTGAGGCCTCGCACCTGCCCCACCCCAGGCCTCTCACCGTCCATCGCCAGGCTGTTCGGATCCACGCTCGACGCGCTGCCCCAGGCCGTGCGGAGCCGGACCTCGCCTGGCTGCCCGGTGTCACGCTCGCCGCCCCAGCCCTGGTCACGCGGCGGCGGCGCTCGTGACGCCACGTGGAGCCGCTGCTCGCTGCCCCACCCCAAGCCGTGCGCGTTCCCCTCATCGGATCTCAGTGCTGCTCGCCGAGAGTTGCAGGTACTTCTCTCATCCCCTTCGGATTCGTAATTCAACTAGAAAGACAGCGCGACTCCATCTTCTTAGATGTTCATCATCTGCGAGTGCAAGAGGTAAGAAATTATGGTCATCTACGAGTGCGAGAGGTCCTCCGTCTTCTTAGATGTTCACTCCTCTGCCTGTTGAACTGGGAACCAGCAAGTCCTCCCTTGCGTTATATTAATCTTGTACATGTATTTTAAATGTTTGAATCATCTTAGAAATTGCAGTGATGAGAATATTAGTTGATGATAGTATTTGGCTGTTGATTACGCTAGCTCCTTATTCCTTTATTTTCGGCTTTTCTTGAACTGACTTATCTCAAATGTGCATATCTTGCAACAGATGATGTCGTCATCATATAATGTACATATCTTGGACATTTTAGAACCAGTAAGTTCTTTTTGCGCTGTTCTCAGTTAATTAAAAGCTATCTACTTGTCACTAGGCCACTGAGAAAATGATTTGTGAATGGGAAAGTTTGCTCAATGAAATTAGGCTAGCCCATGCTAACTTTTTACTGGATGACTGATTCAGGCATCTTGGCCTATGCTTACAATCCTGATATTGTGTGGGTTCCATAATTGATATATGATGGGCACTGCAAATTAACATTAATCGTCTAATTTATATTGAAAAATTATGCTTGTGTTATATTTGTTAAAATTAGCCTCATCACCTCTTCCTGTTATGTACAGAAATGGATGCAACCTGAGAGAGTACTGTATGTTTTTTCTTCTGAAAACTGAATGTCACTGTGCATTGTCTGAAAATGGATGCAACCTGTCATTTTACTTGTCTGAATGTCATTGTGCAACCTGAGAGAGAGAGAGAGAGCTCTGCACAGTTTTTCTTTAACAATTTAACCTCAGAGTTGTCCTTTCTTTCATTCCAGAACAAAGATGGAATCACTGTAGCAGAGAGTAGAATATGATACTGTGAGATTTGTGTGCCTGTAGTCAGTGCAATAATTGATAAGTATGCTTTGCAAGCTATTTTTTGTTAGTTGATATGCATTATATTTGCTAGTAGGAACATTGGAGATGTGCCTTCGTAAGATGATTAGAGCAGATGATTTGAGGCTTAATGGAGATTGGTCCACTCAAAGTTGATAGGTTGGATTTCAGTGATCATCATTTCTTCAGTGCTCATGTAAGTGCAGCCATCTCTTCTTTTTTTCTCACCACTGTTTTGCTGAGTGCTAGTTTGCTGTTTGGCTGAGAATATATGAATCTGGAACATAGGAGTAGGTCACAAGCTTTTGTAATGTTGAATCAGCATGGTGAATTTTGAAACATATGCAGATATATGAATGTGAAATTAAGGTAACTGTTTGGCTAAGTGCAAGTGTTTGGCTAAGAATATATATATCCGGAACATAGGAGCATGGTGAATTTTGTAACGATGAATCAGTTTTCACATTGCTAATCAAGTCTTGTTCACATGTAGGTGTTCTTCTCAAGTGGCTCGGATTTGACTCTTCTTCACATTGCTAAATGTGATTTTGGTCATCTTTTGAATAGTGACTCACAAAATGTTGTGAAACTTTGATCTGTTTATTTTTATCTTTATAACTTGAGTTAAATGCACCAGCGGCCCTCGAACTTGTAGGCGTGTGTCACATAGGTCCATGAACTTGGAAAATGTATTTCTGGGTCACTAAACTTGTTAAGTAGGTGCACCGCAGGCCCATACCAGCTACGTGGACATTTTTTTGCTGACGTGACATGCTAGTATAACATATAATTTTCATTTAACCCCTCACATGCTTGTGCATGGAGCGGCACTGCTGGCCATGCAGAGCCTGAAAAGACGGGTCACGTTTTCGTGCATTGCATGCCATGCGACAAGGGACCGGAATGGTGCATGCATGCATGGAGACGGACGGAGGCAGCATGCAGTGCAACGCGCAGATCCGAGCCAGAGCCCCGCCATGCGTTTGCATCCGTCAGGTGGGCAGGGGGGACCGGGGGACAAGCGCGGAAGGCAACAAAAGCGCGGCACATACCATTGGCGCGGACTCTCGTAATATTCGAACTGCGCGTAGACGGTGCTCGGTGCTCGCTCGCCGGGCCCGGGCCGCTGGCCGCTGGCCATCCCCAGCATGCGTTCATGCATGGAAAGCTCCATCTGGCCGGCCGGGCGCGGGGTGGCTCGGACCTCGCCAAGTCCCGTGACAAAGGTCCTGTGGCAGAGCGCTGAGCATCCCACCGACACGTGGCTCCCGGGGGTCCGTCTCGGCATGAACAAGATCACCGGCCATGTGCAGGCTCTGACTTGCTGGAGGAGCTCTAGTGACCCTGGCTCCCGGCGTGTACTCACTGGGGATCGACCCGAACGGGACCAGTCAGTTCTTCACGTACTGGAACACAACCGTGAGTTTCTGGAGCAGTAGAGAGTGGAACGGCAACATCTTTGCCGGTGTCCCGGAGATGACGTCGCACTACTTTTACAACTTCGAGTTCGTGTCCAACGACAATGCCAGCTACTTCGACTACTCTCTGCAAGACCCCACGGTCATCTCCAGGTTCGTCCTGGACGTCTCCGGCCAGGTGAGACAGCTCATCTGGGTGCCGTCGGCCGACGAGTGGATGATCATCTGGGCGGAGCCACACCAGCTCTGCGACGTCTACGCTGTCTGCGATGCGTTTGGTGTCTGCGACGAGAAGAGTGAGCCATTCTGTAGCTGCCCCGCCGGCTTCTGCCCCTCCTCCATGGAGGACTAGGAGCTAGGAGATCACTCACACGGCTGCCGCCGAAACCATCCCTTGCAGTGTGACAGTGGCAAGGACGGTGACGCCTTCTTGCTGGTGCCAGGTATTTCTCTGCCGGGAAACCCGTCGCCGCCGGTTGAAGCATCAAGCGCTCAAGAGTCAAGACTGCAGGTTGGCATGCTTGAGGAATGGATTCATGCAAGCAGCAGTAGAAGGTGGTAGCCTCATGGCGTTCAAGTACAGCGAGCTGAGGAGGGCGACTAAGAACTTCTCGGAGAAGCTCGAAGGCGCCTCCTCTGCGTGGGGGAGAAGCAGTTCAGGAACGAGGTGCGCACCATCGGCAGGATCCAGCACGTAAACCTCGTTCGCCTCCGTGGTTTCTCCTCCCACGGCAGCGAGCGGCTACTCGTCTATGACTACATGCCCAACGGTTCGCTGGACAGGGCGCTTTTTGGGGGAGCTGCGGCGGTGCCGACGCTGAGCTAGAGCGCTAGGTTCCAGATCGCGCTCGGCGCCGCCCGGGGCTTGCTGTACCTCCACGAGGGTTGCTGGGACTGCATCATCCACTGCGACATGAAGCCGGAGAACATCCTGCTCGACGAGGACCTCGTCCCCAAGGTCGCCGACTTCGGCATGGCGAAACTGGTGGGGAGGGACTTCAGCCGCGTCCTGACGACGTGCGGGGCACCATCGGGTACCTCGCGCCGGAGTGGATCTCCGGCGTGCCCATCACCGCCAAGGCCGACGTGTACAGCTACGGGATGGTGCTGCTGGAGATCATATCGGGAAGGCGGAACGCGCGGTGCTGGGTGACAACGGAGCACGGCGCGTCGCTGTCAGAGTACTTCCCGCTGGTGGCCGCCAGGAATGTCAGCGAAGGGGCGGCGCTTGTCGCGCTACTGGATGAGCGGCTGCAGGGGGACGCCAACCCGCGGGAGCTGGGACGCCCGCCAAGGCGCATAGCCCGTCGCCGGCGGCCGAGCCGGCTGCCAAGATCGAGATGAGACGAGAGATGTGAGGGGTTAAATGAAAATTATATGTCATACTAGCGTGCCACGTCAGCAAAAAATGTCCACGTGGCTGGTATAGGGCCTACGGTGCACCACTTAACAAGTTTAGTGACCTAAAAATGCATTTTCCAAGTTCATGGACCTATATGACACACGCCTACAAGTTCGAGGGCCACTTGGTGCATTTAACTCTTATAACTTTGACTTTGATATTGGTACTGAAACATGAATTCGGTGATAATAAATGAAATGTTTATGCATTTCCTATGAATTTGTTGATCTGGTATTAGAATATGGACCTGTATGGGCCATTCTTTTGTGATGTTTTTTTCGCTAAACGTCAGTTTTTTATCCTACGTGGCATTTGCCCATGTGGCAAGGCCTAGGATTTTGTGACAATAAACCAATGTCATAGACCTCAATGACACTAAAATCCAATGTCATAGATTTGTGACATGAAATATACAGACATCACATAATGAATTTGTGACGGTGGTTTTTTGACGTTCGGATTTTCGTCAACTGGATGTCACAAATCTTAAATTGTGACATTAATTCCATATATTATGACATAAATAGATTGTGAAAAAACCACACATTTCTTGTAGTGGAACTTGATGCACATGCTTGTTGTTTTCTAATGGATGCATTGAGTTTTGATTTGATGAAACAAGTAAACTACACGGGAACCACTCGTGAGATATGGGAGTCCATCAAGCGCACCTTCGGTGATTCCTCCACATGGGATGATGGCAAGTTCAAGGAGGATGAGCCCAAGAAAGTGGGGCATGAGGATGTTGAGAATGACCACAACTTGGTGATTGTGGAAGATTGCTCCACCTCATGGTCAAGTGATGATGATAATCGATCTACTACAAGTTCACTTGACAAGATTGATGATGATGATTCGAGTGATGCAAATGATGATCCTACCCCATGCACACTTAATGGTGATGATGGTTCATGCTTGGGCCATGATTGTGATGCTACTACAAGCCCATCCACTACACCATATTATTTCATGTCGCAAGGTGACACCAAGGTATCAAATGCTAATGTAGGTTGATCATATTGATTCAAATGATAAGCTTGTTAGTAGACTTGCTACCATGACCATGTCTTTAGAAAATGAGAAGGCTTAAACATTGAAATTATAAAATGAAAACTCATTTCTAAAGAACTCATATGAAGAACATAAGAAATTACTTGATGTTCTTAAATCTTCACATGGTGTGTTAAAATTGACTCATGAGACACTACTTGTATCTCATGAAGAATTATTAAAGAACATGCTTCTCTCATTAAAGCATTTACAAAGAAACTTAAAAATAATAAGAGCTCATCACATGGATCAAATGATAAATTGCATATTGTTGCTAACCCTTGTGATGTAGGCAAGAAGCATGTATCCACCTCTTGTGATGATTTATTAGAAATGCCATGTTCTTCACAAATAGATGCTTGTTTTACTTCTATGTCTTGTGAGACTAACATTTTGAAGGAGAACATTGAGCTCAAAAGTGAAGTGAAGAGTTTGAGCAACAAATTAGAGAGGTGCTACAACACCAAAGTCACCTTTGAGCATACGATGAAGAATCAAAGAAGCTATGGTGACAAGAGTGGCATTGACTTCAAAAAGAGCAAGGACAAGAACATGAAGATGCAAGAAGAAAAGATATCTCATTTCATGAGCTACTAGTGCCATGATATGGGACATCTTGCCAAGTATTGCCCAACCAAGAAGCCTCAAGTTGAGCCAAAAGCTAAACCCCAAGTTCAAGTCAAGATCAACCATCAAGATGGTGATTTGGGGAAGAAGAAGAAGACAAGAAGTGGTGCTAAAGCAAGAGCAAGGCATCCAGCTCCTAATCAAGATGCCAAGATGATAAGCAAGAATCAAGATGAAAAGAAAGATTATGCTCACATCAAGTGCTTCAAGTGCAAAGATATGGGACACTTTGCCTCGGAGTGTTCTACCAAGCTTGAGAAGAAGATTCAAGCAAAAGAGAAGAGGCAAGGCAATGAGAAGCAACACATGAGCAAGGAAGAGAAGGCTCAATCAAAGAGCGTTTGCTACTCATGTCGGGAAAGGGGACACATAGCATATTTATGTCCCCTAGGTAACACTCCTAAGCCTATTTTAATTGATGATGATTCTATGTTTAGGAAGGATGGTAATGGTACCTCTATGGTTGCTATTGTAAAACATCTTCACTACTCATACTAAGGCTTTGCCTAAGTATATTGCTCCTAACTTGAGAGGACCCAAACTTGTTTAGGGTATCATCAAAAAGTGGATGATTGATTGTAGGTACCATCGGTATCGGAGACTTGATTCAATTGATTTCACATTGATCATCATATGTTGAGTAAAGATATGAAGCCTAGTGCACATCCAAACCCAATGTCAAGTGAAAATTGAGTGAAGTCCAAGTGCTATCAACATACAAGTGTCATATTCAAGTTGTGGTGATTTATTGGATTATTTGATGGCTTGCAAAATTATTTGAGTTGAAGCTTGCTAGTTGGATGATCATGAGCTAACCAAGCTGATAGATAACTTAGTGAAGCACATCTCCACCAAATTTCATGGTATTTAGATTTGTACTTTGGGAGATATGCATTTTTCTTTGAAGAGTACAAAATCTACCAAAAAGTGATAATTATTGGATTTATTTAGAGTCACTTTGATTGAAAGGTCCTCAAGTTGGAATCATGTTTATATGTGATTGAGGCACCTAAGTTTGGTTTTGAGATGATCTAGAAGCATTACATACAAAGAGTACAAGGCCATTTGATTGTGGAGTGTACTTTGCACACATTTGGATACTCAAGATGAAGATGAAGTTTAAGTTCTAGATATTATTGAAAATCATTTGGTAGAAAGAAAATGACTTACACAAGTAGAAAGAAAAGGACTTAAAGAAGGAATCAAGGTTACTCATCAAGTTAGGTCCATCAATCAAGTTATTTCAAGTGAGTGTCAAGAATGATTCTTGGAGAGAGGTCACTTCTCCCTAAGTGTAGAGGCTTGCCACCTATGTGTAGGTAAACCAAGTATGGTACTTGGAAGGCTAACATGGAAGTGGTGATCCGAGGAACATTTGAGATGCTTAGTTGAAGCAATCAAAAGGGTTGATCAAGAAAAGCAAGCAACACCCAAAAGAGAGCTAGTCATGGCAATTCAAGTGGTATTCTAAATAGTTCTCTCATGCAAGCATTGATCAAAAGATGAAGCAAGCTAACCACAACAAGATAGTGCACTTGATCATATTAGTGATTCTCAAATTATATGGGTGAAGAATGGATTTCATTATTCATGATTGGTCTTCACCAAGCTATAAATTGGACTTCACATTGCTATTGGAGTAATGAATTGGAATCTATGTGACTATCCTCTACTCCAACATAGGAAATATATCATTGTAATGTGCATGCGATTAGTGCATATAGTACATGCTTCATAGGATCATGTATAACAAATGAAATATTTTAATTCATAGCCTACCACTATTGCTTGAATCTTTAATTGATCTAGTGGTAGTATATGAGTTTATTCATGAGCTAGTGAACCCAAGTACTTGATTTAATATGGATTGCTAATAAGTGACAAGTACAACATTGGCAAGATAACCCTTGTAAGAGGTATGAAGAAGCTTGTCATTGGTTCAAACTGGACTTGGAAGCTTAGGCAAATCAATTTAGCCAAGTCAAAATTAGAAGCTCATGATAGTGATAAGAGTACAAGCATAAGACAACAATACAAATGGATATCTAGTTTGTTTGTTTCAAGTGGCATCTAGACTCAAGTATTTCATCAAGAATTCACAAGTGATGTCTAGATCAACTCACAAGTGATATCCTATAAGTAGTACTCATGAAGATAGCAAAGGTTCAAGAAATGATTTTTATTGATAAATCCAATAAGTGGTTCCATACTAGAAAAATCTTTTAAGTGGTATCACATCTACACGTGGTATCAATCATGCAAGACCAAGTGATCCTCAACTTTAAATGATCATCAAATGAAGAATGCATCCCTCACCTACAAGAGCTCAAGTTTATTAAATGGATGACCCATGCTATGACATAGGGGGAGGTTTCCCACAAATTGGTATCAAGGTAAAAAATCCTATGTGTGGTATCTCCTAGGGCTACAAGTGGTGTTATTCCAACAATCAAGTGATGTCCATAAAAAATGCAAGATTCAAGCCTCAACCATCTACCCCAAATGCAAACCTTTGCATCAATTGGAAGCACACCTTTTATGAAAATTGATGACGAAGCGGGAGAGATTGTACAAAGATATGAAAGCTTTGGGAGACATTGAAGAAAAGAGGTAGAGGTTGGACATGGACATGGACAAAGAGGGAGCAACATTGAAGAAAAGAGATGGATCAATAGATCAACAAAATTCATGGGCAAGAGAAGCACACAAGTAGGGGGAGCAAGCTCATGAACTTTGATTAGTTGCATTTGAAATGTGCATAGTCATGTGATTGCTTGCATTGCATAATTTTTTTAAATTTCATATGCATGCTTGTGTGGTGTATGCTAGTTGTAGAACATGAATGAATGATTTGATAACTAGCATGCATAGGATGGTAGCTAGACTTGTATTTTTACACGTGGTACTAGAAACTTGATTATAATATTGATCTAACAGGGTTTCTAGTATTTTTATTGTCTAGCTACTCATGGTGCTAAGGATGGTGTTAAAAGTGCAACTCCAATTGATATCACATTTTAAAGGTTTATTCTATACACATTAGCATCATTTGGTAGTAATTACTCTCCCACAATTCCAATCTATGCATATGTGCGAGCTTCAAACTAAACACTCTAGCACATATGTAGGGGGAGCTAATACTACCATTTCGGGTTTGTGGTACTTGTCCAAAATTATTTACACATGGTAAAATTGCTTGGGCAAGCAACATGAATCCAAAAGAGCTTAATTTTCATATCTTTGTAGAGTTGTCATCAATTAACAAAAATGGAGAGATTGAAAGGTCCTTGTTTGGATTTGGTAATTGAGTGACAACCCAAAAGAGAGCTAGTCATGGGAATTCAAGTGGTATTCCAAATAGTTCTCTCATGCAAGCATTGATCAAAAGATGAAGCAAGCTAACCACAACAAGATAGTGCACTTGATCATATTAGTGATTCTCAAATCATATGGGTGAAGAATGGATTTCATTATTCATGGATTGGTCTTCACCAAGCTATAAATTGGACTTCACATTGCTATTGGAGTTGAAAGCATCTAGGCCCCTAGTTGGGTTTTCAGTGATTAATGACAATACGTGATTACTGTGACTAACGTGTGTTTTGCAGAGGCAATTAAGTTAGGTCACGATAATGGAGATCGATTGGGCAATCATAGTGGTCATGCCCCTACGATGGAAATCGTTTTGGTTTTTGAAGGATGGACAACAAGGTTAAGGGTGGACTAGTTCTAAGTGTCGTTTGGAGTTGAAGAGACACTTAGAGTAGTTTAGGACTTTGTTTTTCCTTTAGCCATACTATTAAGGGGGGTATGGACGGGTAGCTTGACCTAGGTGAGTCTAGTGAGTTAGGTGTGGTGCACACTTGCTAAATCTAGCACTAGGTAGCTCCAAAATAGCCCTTACATCCAATGGACCAAACTTCATTCATGTATGATCGAGAGTTGGAAGTGAAAGGAGGGTCAAATACTGATCCAGACACTGGCTTCGGTGTGACCGGACGCTGGCTCAGGGTCCGATCAATTCATTTGACTGAGGTATTTTTGTCTGGTGTGACTAGACGCTGAGAGGTCAAGTAACTGGACGCTAAGGGCCAGCGTCCGGTCGACTCCAGTAAGGTTCTAGAGAGGGAAAATCATGACCGGGCACATCCAGTCAGTGCTGACCGGACGCTGGCCAGTGTCCAGTCACACTGTAAACACTAGAGTTCGGGGTGAACTGACCAGCGCGTCTGGTCAACATGACTGGAGCGCCCGGTCACCCCGCAGAGGCACATAACGGTTTGTGTTTTTCGCCCATGTTATAAATACTTCCTCCATTCATGTATGGGGGTACTTTTGCTCATTCCAACAGCTGAGAAACATCTTTGAGAGCGTCAAGAAGGGCACGGTCCTAGTCAGGTGATTGAGATTTAAGAATCCCAAAGAGAGTCCTCATTAGTGAGATCAAGTGTAGCAAAGTGTGCATTCAACCTTCTCATTAGGCTTGTCGTGGTCAAGTGAGAGTTCGTGCTTGTTACTATTGTTGATCGCCATCACCTAGATGGCTTGGTGGTGATTGGAGAGCTTGGTGATCATCTGACGGAGCTTGTGGATGATCCAACTCAAGTTGTGAGCGGTTGTGGGTGATTCACCACGACGGAGTGTCGAAGAATCAACCCGTAGAGAGCACTTGGTCCTTACATAGATCAAGGGGGAGCTATACCCTTGCACAGGTGCTCCAATGAGGACTAGTGGGGAGTGGCGACTCTCTGATACCTCGGCAAAACATCACCGCGTTCCTCCTTCTCTCTTTACTTTGAGCATTTACTTTGAGTAATTCAATTCTTATCATTTACATTCCTAGAATTGCCATGCTAGAGTAGGATTGGAACTTAGGGTGCTAAACTTTTATGTGTTAGATCAATAGAAACACTTTCTAGGCACAAGGGGTTAATTGCGCTAACCATAGAGTTTAATTATTGCAAAGAAATTTAGAATTAGCTCAATTCACCCCTCTCTTGGGCATCTTGATCCTTTCAATTGGTATCGGAGCCTCATGCTCATGTATTTAGACTTAACCGCCTAGAGAAAGATGTCTTACGGGGATGGACCTCCTCCTATCTTTGAGAGGGATGATTTTCCATATTGGAAAATTCACATGGAGGCGTACTTAGAATCTCTAGATGTTGGAATACTTAGAGCCGCCTCACAAGGCTTCCCAAAACCTTGGGATGCTACTAACCTACAAGGTGACGAGTTGAATTATGAAAAATGGAATGTAAAGGCTACAAACACATATTTAGAGGCCTTTGTAAAGATGTGTTCAATCGGATGAGGAATCACAAAGACCTTCATGCACTATGGTTGAACGTTTGTGCGCTCCATGAGGGAACAAAGAATGAGCATGAGGAACGCTATCATCTTGTCATGAAAAAGCTTAACTCTTTTGAAATGCTTCCTAAAGAATGTGCTAATGAAATATATTCACGTTTGAATGTTCTTGTAGAGGAAGTCAATGGGCTTGGACTAACTCAAATGCAACCATCTGATGTTGTAAGAAAGATCTTGAGTGTCCTCCCCATTGACAAATATGGGCATATTGTGACCATGCTTCATCAAGGTGATCTTTCCACCGCTACACCGACATAAATTTTGGGAAAGATCAATGCTCATGAGATGTACATGCACATCACACCTCAAGATGGCTCATCCTCTAACAAGAAGAAAGAAAAAGACTTAGCATTCAAAGCTAGTCAAGAGAAGGGCAAAGCAAGGCTTGAGTATGAGAGCTCAAGTGATGTGAAGTTGATGATGTAAGCCTTGCTCTCATGGTGAGAAAACCCGTCAAGATGCTAAAGAAGCTCAACAAGAATGGCATTAAGTTTGATGGCAAGAAGAAGAAGTTCTTCACTAGCTCTAGAAGGAAGCCAATCTCCGAGATGGATTGCTCAATTATGGAGAACTTGGTCATCTAGCTCACCAATGCACAAAGCCCAAGAAAGACAAGTTCAAGAACAAGAACAAGGGCAAGAAAGATGACTCAAGTGATGAAGATGAGAAGAAGAAAGACAAGCCATACAAGAAGAGAGATGGAAAGAAGAACTTCCACAAAAAGAAGAAGAGTGGAAAGGCATACATCGTCGGTGATTGGCTCACGGACATTGATTCATCTAGTGGCTCATCCGATGATGATAGTGACAACGAGAAGGTGGCCGCCATTGTTATTGACTCTTCATCATCTTCACCACCACCATCGTCATCATCCTCTACACACGTATGCCTTATGGCCAAGGGTGAACGCAAGGTATCAAATCATGATGAGAGTAGTGGTGATGAACATGCTAGTAACGATGATAGCGATAGTGATGATGAGGAATATGAATCACCTTCTTATGATGATCTTGTTAAATTGCTAAATAAATACTCCAAGATCATTATAAAGACTAGAGCTAAGAATGACAAGCTAGAAGCTAAAAATAATTCTCTTTTAGCTAAATGTGATATAGCCAAAAAGGCTAGTGTTGAGCTTAGAGAAGCAAATGAAGCCATGTCATCCAAACTCAAAGAGCTCAAATCTTCTAAGAAAGAGCTTAAAGATAAACTTGATAAACTTGAGAGGATGCATAAAGAGCTCATCACTAGTCATAATATGCTAAAAGATGAATATACTACTCTTAAGATTAATCATGATAATCTTGTTATTGCTCAAGAATATTTATTCAATGAGCCACAGGATGCTACTAACAATGTTGTTAAGATTGATATAGCTATATCATGTGATGATTTGATCATTGAGAGCATTGAGCAAAGTTCTAGTAGCAAGGGCAAGCAAGTGGTTGAGGCCGATGATTATGATGAGTTTGTCAAGCTCAAGAATAACAATGAAAAGCTCAAGAAAGATCTTGAAGAACTCAAAACCACCAAGTCCATTGTGCTAGAAACTCTTGATCATGATGGTGAGTTGATGCTTGAGAATGAGAAGCTCAAAGAAGAAAATAAGAAGCTCAAGGAAGAGAAAAACAATGATGCTCTTAAGGAAGAGAATAAGAAGCTCAAGTTGGAGAAAGAGCATCTCAAGATTGGATTGAGCAAGTTCACTAGAGGCAAGTATCTTCAAAGTGAGCTACTAATGAACACCATCATGAAGATAGATAGAAGTGGCATTGGGTACATGGCAAACAAAGAGAAGAAGACTCAAGCTCAACAACAACAAAAGCCAAATCCAAAGAAGTGTTTTGAGTGTGGACATGAAGGCCACTTTGCTTATGAGTGCCAAACTCCACCACCATAACCCTTGCCCAAGCATGCTAGACCTTTTGCCTTTAATGCTCACTACATGCTTAGAAAGGATTCTAATGGAAAGATGAAAGTCATGTTCTTAGGACCACCCAATAAGAATAGGCCTAAGAAAATTTGGGTTGCTAAGTCACTTGTTGAGAAGGTGAAGGGCCCTCAACAAGTTTGGGTTCCTAAAGCTTGATCTCTTATGTGTAGGTAAACTACAAGACCGATGGAAGTCATTGGGTTATTGATAGTGGTTGCACATAATATATGACCGGTGATCCTCGTATGTTCACTTCACTAGATGAAGAAGTAGATGGACAAGAAAGAATCACATTTGGAGATAACTCAAAGGGCAAGGTTAAAGGATTGGGCAAAGTGGTAATATCAAATAATCATTCTATCTCAAATGTGCTATATGTTGCTTCATTGAGCTTCAACTTGCTATCCGTTGGACAATTATGTGATCTTGGCTTCCAATGCTTGTTCACCGAGAAGAAAGTTATTGTATCTAAAAAGGATGATGATCAAGTGATATTCAAAGGATTTAGATACAGCAACCTATATCTAGTTGATTTCACCTCCGAAGATGCAAATTTGAAGACTTGCCTATTCACCAAAACAACACTTGGGTGGCTATGGCATAGAAGACTTGCTCATGTTAGGATGAGCTCACTCAAGAAGCTAATGAAGAATGATTTGGTGAGAGGGTTGAAGGATATGAAGTTTGAGAAGGATAAGCTTTGCAGTGCATGTCAAGCCGGCAAGCAAGTTACAAATACTCATCCAACCAAAGCTTTCATGTCAACCACAAGAGTGCTAGAACTCCTTCACATGGACTTATTTGGGCCAACAACATACAAGAGTTTGGGAGGAAATCTTTATTGTCTTGTGATTGTTGATGACTATTCAAGATATACATGGGTATTCTTTCTTCATGACAAATCCGAAGTTGTATCATGCTTCAAGAAGTTTGCCAAGAGAGCACAAAATGAATTTGAAGTGAAGCTCAAGAAGATAAGAAGTGACAATGGGAAGGAATTTGACAACACAAACATAGAAGCCTATTGTGATGAAGTTGGAATCAAACATAAGGTCTCCGCAACATATACTCCTCAACAAAATGGTGCAGTTGAGAGGAAGAACCGGACATTGATCACTCTTGCAAGAATAATGCTAGATGAGTACAACACCCCCGAAGCTCTATGGGCGGAAGCTATCAACACTACATGCTATGCATCCAACCACCTATTCCTTCAAAAGTTCCTTGGCAAGATACCTTATGAGTTGCTCAATGGGAAGAAGCCAGATGTCTCCTTCTTTAGGGTGTTTGGTTACAAATGCTACATCTACAAGAAGCGACAACACCTAGGAAAGTTTCAAAGACATTGTGATATTGGTTTTCTTGTTGGTTACTCATCAAAGTCCAAAGCATATATAGTATTTAATCATGCCACCGGCTTGGTTGAAGAAACATATGATGTGGAATTTGATGAACCTAATAGCTCCCAAGGAGCACATGAGAATCTTGATGATGTAGGTGATGAACCATTGAGGGAGGCTATGAAGAATATTTCGGTTGGAGACATCAAGCCTAAAGATGATGAAGATGATGTACAAGTGATTGATCCACCTTCTTCATCAAGTGTGCCACAAGATAATGATAAAGATGGGAGAGTAGAAAATGAAGACACCCATGTCTCCCATGATCAAATGGTGGTACAAGCACAAGATGTTGATGCTCCACAACCTCCTCCTCAAGTGGTCAATAGAAGAAATACACCTCTACTACAAGATCATCCACAAGATCTCATTATAGGGAGTCCATCAAAGGGTGTAATGACTCGCTCACAAAAACTTGCTTCATTTATTGCTCGTCACTCTTTTGTCTCTTGCTATGAGCCTACCAAGGTAGAAGAAGTTCTTCAAGATCTAGATTGGATAAATGCCATGCATGAAGAGTTGAACAATTTTACCCGCAATGAAGTTTGGACACTTAAAGAGCGACCAAAGGAGCAAGAGTCATTGGAATAAAGTGGGTGTTCTGCAATAAGCAAGATGATCAAGGCATAGTTGTGAGGAACAATGCAAGACTAGTTGCAAAGGGGTTCTCTCAAGTTGAAGGATTGGATTTTGGAGAGACCTTTGCACCGGTTGCAAGACTAGAAGCCATTCGTATCCTCCTTGCATATGCATCATATTATGAAATGAAACTATATCAAATGGATGTGAAGAGTGCATTTTTAAATGGCTTTATTAATGAACTAGTCTACGTTGATCAACCTCCTGAGTTCGAAGACCCTAGATATCCTAATCATGTTTATAGGTTGTCCAAGGCATTTTATAGGCTTAAGCAAGCCCCAAGAGCTTGGTATGAGCACCTTCGGGACTTCCTTATTGAGAAGGGCTTCGCCATCGGGAAGGTCAACACCACACTATTCACCAAGAAGCTTGATGAGCACATCTTCATTTGTCAAGTGTATGTTGATGATATTATTTTTGGATCATCAAATGAAGATTCTTGCAAAGAGTTTGGTGAATTAATGTCAAAGGAGTTCAAGATGTCAATGATTGGAGTGCTTACATTCTTTCTTGGTTTTCAAATCAAACAAATGAGAGAAGGGATTTTCATCTCTCAAGAGAAATATACAAATGATCTTCTCCAGAGATTCAAGATGGATGAATGTAAGCCAATCAAGACACCAATGTCAACTAATGGACATCTCAATCTAGATGAGGGAGGTAACACAGTTGATCAAACTATCTATCGCTCTATGATTGGTAGCTTGTTATATTTAACCGCATCTAGGCCCAACATTATGTTTAGTGTGTATATGTGTGCAAGATTTCAAGCTAATCCTAAGGAAACTCATTTAATTGCCGTAAAAAGAATGCTTAGGTATCTTAAGCACACACCAAGCTTTGGCCTTTGGTATCCCAAAGGAGCTATATTTGAGTTAGTTTACTATTCCAATTCGGATTATGCCGGTTGCAAAGTTGATAGAAAAAGCACATCCGGAGGGTGTCATTTGCTTGATAGATCACTTGTGTCTTGGTCCTCCAAGAAGCAAAATAGTGTGACTTTGTCCACCGCCAAAGCGGAATACATTGCCGCGGGTGCTTATTGTGCACAAATACTTTACATGAAACAAACTTTGTTAGACTATGGTGTAGTTCTAGATAAAGTACCTCTTTTGTGCGACAATGAAAGTGCGGTAAAACTTGCAAATAATCTGGTTCAACACTCTCGCACCAAGCACATAGATATCCGCCATCACTTTCTTAGAGATCATGTTGCTAAAAATGATATATCATTAGAAGGTGTAAGGACTGAGAATCAATTGGCGGATATCTTCACTAAACCGCTAGATGAGGCAACATTTTGTAGATTGCGGAATGAGCTCAATGTTCTTGATTTTAGCAACTTTACTAAAAGATGAGCTTGTGTTGTCCATTGCATTGCATTATAATATACAACATGTTTAATTTTTGGTAATGCATATAGGGCTTGTTTAACATGGTTAAGATAACCGCCGTAAAGCGTGTGAAGAAGCTTAACCTTGGATCAAACTTAACAAGCAACTAGATTTATCTTCCAAGTATTGCATTGCATATGCATGAATGTTGTTTTATCGTTCATCTTCAATTGCCCTCTTATTCCCTATTTTCATAAAAGAATAATAGCGTAAGGCAAAAAAAATTGAAAAACATGAGGGTTTGAGAGAGGTCACTCACATCAGTCCCAATTGGTGTTTATTTGGATCTTATTGGAGTTGGGACTTGATTGGGAACAGGCAGCACAAAGGACTTTGAAGATTCACTGGAAAAGGAGTGACCGGACGCTGCACCGGACTCTGAATGTCCAGCGTCCAATCAGTTCACAGGTGGTGAACTGCTGCTGCGAAGGAGTGACTGGACGTTGAAATAGTGTTCTCCCAGCGTCCTGGTCAGATGGTGGCTCTGCGTCTGATCGATCAAAGATGAAGGAGATAGCTTGCACTGAACTCTAGCTGCATCTGGTCGGTGTCCACCGAACACATCCGGTCATGATTCCAAGGGTTTTGGACCTTACTAGAATCGACCAGATGCTGGGTGGCAGTGTCCAATCACTGCCACCGGAGTGTCCGGTCAGTAGAAAACATATGGGACTCGGATTCTTTCTCCTTTTCCTTTTCTACTCTGTAGGGGACCCCCATATAAGACGCGTGCCCCTTGACCTATTCCCGTACCACGCGCCGACATCGCCATCCCAAGCCACCACGCCTCCATGCCTCCACGCGCCGCCGCTCCCGCTCTACCGCCCTAGCGCCGCCGCTCCCGCACATCCGCCCTTACACCGTTGTGCCCTGGCTCCAGCGCCACCATGCCTCAGCCTTACCCTCACCCTTGCACTGCATTCAGTGCCGGTGACTCTAACTCCCATCCAGTGTCGATGACCAGCGTCTTAGGGCAGTCGCCGGAACCCTAGCTTCATTGTCGACCCGGTGGTTCCTCGATCCATGCCTCTTCTTGTCGTTTCACCGATTCATCAGGTAGCAAGCCCTCGATTCAATTCGTACCTAATTGCTTGCTTTCTTAGGGTTTCGTATCTCTAGATGAATAATTAAGATTATCTATATATCCTATCTATTCTATCGTGTAGCGAGTCAGTGCCATTGAGGTCCTATTTGCAGTTGTTAGTCAACTCGGGGCCAAGCTCATGAGTACGGATCGAGGCCAAGCCTCAGAAGTGACAGTTGATAGTTGTTTCTTGTCAACTAGCAGTTGCTCTTTTTAGATCCAATTGATGGTTCGTGTCAAGAATGTTGGAGGTGGTCCAGGTGATGAGGATCCGAGGCGTCTGCCTCGCTTGCCTGCAGATCCAAAAGGCAAGGCGATAGGGAAACTTACAACAAAGAAATGGAAGTATCCATATGCAGACACAGCTAGAGCAGCCATAGTTGCAGAGGCCACAGAGCAGTGCCGAGAGAGGAGGTGCTCAGTAGTGGTGTAGTTATTGTAGATCAGCAGCTTCCACTAGCGACAATAGAAGCACTTGAGCAGGTTGAGCGCCGTCATGGTGGTCTAGCTAGGACTGTCATGGTAGCGGGATGGCGAGTTGTCTTGGATGAGAGTCAGCCTCAAGAGGAGTCATAGTAGGAGCCACAGGCAGGAGAGCAGACTTAGGAAGGGACAGTAGGCCTAGGAGACAGAGCAGGCACCTTCAGCCACAGCTTTCGCCGCTCTGGTCATACTCAGTGCTTCAGTCACACCGAGGGTAGATACATAGCGGAGGGGTTCTCGTCCACCGTCTAGACCATAGGGTCTGCCTCCAGTGACTCATCTAGATCTATGGGCCACCATGGCCAAGTAGGTGCAACAGCTCAGATTTGTGGAGTTTGAGTAGTGGTTTCCACCAAGGTGAGATGAGCGTGCATCAGAGGGCTTCTACACACCACTACAGGAGGACTTCTACAATACATATCTTAACAGTGAAGCTGTTTTCAGATCTCAGAGGGTGTGCAGCATATAGTCTATTATTGCAGCAGCTGGTGAGCACATTCGCCCCTACGTTTCTTACCTGCCAGGGTTGACATATTTACTTGGACGAATAGGATTATATGTTCCATCTTGGGTCCGTCAGTTCTATGCTTCTCTCTAGATTGACTAGCAGCATAGATTCATACACTTTGCATTTAGTGGCAGAGATTATAGGCTAACGAGCACTAGGGTCAGAGAGATACTCAGGCTTCAGGAGTAGCCCATCCTAGCTACATGAGGTTTGCTATGGACAGACAGCGCCCCCCTAGACATCCTCATGGTGGGATGGTGCCCCCTATAGATCTAGTCCAGTCACTGCTTCACAGAGCCATTCGGCTGAGGGGTCTAGCAGGACACCTAGTGATCTTACTCCCACTGCTAGAGTGCTTGATGCCATTATGAGGAGGACACTACTTTTGAGGATGGGGTATCATGAGGGATTGACTCACATATAGTTGTGGCTACTAAACTGTCTGATGCAGTAGACAGTGTTTGATATTTGGGATCTCCTTCTATCAGAGATGGAGGACACTATTGCTGAGGGGTTCAGAGGTCACCGATAGTTGCCCTATGCCCACTGGATCACATTTTGATTCACAAGGTAGTTACACTGAGGTCACTTGAGATGCTAGCTGAGTATAGTGGTGCTACTGACAGAGTTCCCTGCATATAACCTGACTCAGATGATCCGCCATAGTACACCAACTGCACCTAGCCAGCCGCGTCGTCGTCTAGATGTGCCAGAGACTGTAGCCCAATAGGATGATACTATCAGGGGTATAGCAGCTATAGAGGAGGAGCAGTTGGATGCTCAGTAGGAGGGGATGGTCGAGAGCTACCCTAGTGATAGCTCAGATGAGGACTACCGCTGATATTCCTCAGATGCCTCCACTGATGACATGATCATGAGGTCGCTAGCTCCAGTTCAGTTCTATCTGCACCGTAGACTAACCCTGCTCTACTTGCTATACTTGAGCGGATGAGGCAGGATCAGGCTCGCTAGGCTCAGGAGACCGTCGCTACCTTTGCATAGTTTTAGGCTCGACAGGATGAGTTTTAGCGGTAGCAGCAGGCCATTCAACAGCAGCAGCAGGCCATGCATCAGTAGCAGCTCCTTATGCAGCAGCAGCTCCTTGGATTTATGCAGCATGTAGTGACAGCTATTAGGGTTCCACTGCCATAGTCTTCAGCCTAGCTTGGTTAGCCTGCCACCACTTCTATGACTCCAGCGTTATAGCCCAGCAGGCTTTAGAGTCAGGGACAGCCACAAGCATAGTTTGCTTCACCTACAGAGCAGGTGTCCCAGTGGTTTGCTTTGCCCGTGATAGCTCCACAGTTCACACCTCTTTAGACGGGCTTTACACCGGCTCTGACTTCTTCGCTGCTAGTGCCAGAGGCTACAGTGTCTAGGAGCCTTGGTGCATCCTTTAGTGAGTTGACAGGGCAGCCTACTCTACCATATTTGCATGTCCTAGGTCCTTCTATCGTTGCACCTATTACTAGGACTACAGAGATGCTCCCTTCGTCAGTGGCATCATTAGAGCCAGCTGCTCCAGTCATCCTGCATAGTCTATAGCAACTCCAATTGTTGATCCAACCTAGACTGCTTCAGCGTCGCTTCTAGCTACAGAGGGTCAGACAGCTCAAAGCTCTAGCTCAAATGATGATGGCACTCAGTTCCAGCTTGCTCCTCGTACTTCAGCGCCCGACTCGTCTGCTGCAGCCCCACCGATCGACCCTTAGGGTTTGGTATTTGATGCCAAAGGGGGAGAGGGTTCGAGTATGCTAGACTTAGGGGGAGCGACTTAGGGGGAGCTTAGTTTACTTAGACTATCTATTATATTTGGTTTTCATGTGTGATACACTATTATGCATTCGTCGTGTGTTTACTTTTATGCTTTAAACTATTTATGTGATATTGATATCTACGTGATCGTGATATATACTTTGAATTAGTTATATGTCATATCACTTGTGCCATGCTCATTTGCTTTGCTTCCATGTTTCACTCTGATGCAAATGAGTTTCATTACTTGTACTCATGCTTATTTCATATCTTTTGAGTACATCATGTTGGCTTCGGTCATATAAGCTTGCCTAACACTTTTGTTCTTATTGCCAAAAGCTTATATGAACCAAGCATGTTAAAAACATCATCTCTTTCACATACGTGAGGTGGTATTGTCATCAATCACCAAAAAGGGGGAGATTGAAAGCATCTAGGCCCCTACTTGGGTTTCGGTGATTAATGACAATACGTGATTACTATAACTAACATGTGTTTTACATAGGCAATTAAGTTAGGTCACGATAATGAAGATTGATTGGGCAATCATGGTGGTCATGCCCCTACGATGGAAATCATTTTGGTTTTCAAAGGATGGACGACAAGGTCAAGGATGGACTAGTCTAAGTGTCGTTTGGAGTTAAAGAGACACTTAGAGTAGTTTAGGACTTTGTTTTTCCTTTGGCCATACTATTAAGGGGGGTATGGACGGGTAGCTTAACCTAGGTGAGTCTAGTGAGTTAGGTGTGGTGCACACTTGCTAAATCTAGCACTAGGTAGCTCCAAAATAGCCCTTAGATCCAATGGACCAAACTTCATTCACGTATGATCGAGAGTTGAAAGTGAATAGAGGGTCAAATACTGATCGGACGCTGGCTCCAGTGTGACCGAATGCTGGCTCAGGGTTCGGTCAGTTCATTTGACCAAGGTATTTTCGTCTGGTGCGACCGGACACTGAGAGGTCAAGTAACCGGACGCTGAGGGCCAGCGTCCGGTCGACTCCAGTAAGGTTCCAGAGAGGGAAAATCACGACCGGACGTGTCTAGTCAGTGCTGACCGAATGCTGGCCAGCGTCCGATCACACTATAAACACTAGAGTTTGGGGTGAACTGACCGTCGCGTCCGGTCAACATGACCGGAGCGTCCAGTCACCCCATAGAGGCACATAACGGTTCGTTTTTCAGCCCATGTTATAAATACTTCCTCCATTCATGTGTGGGGGTACTTTGGCTCATTCCAATAGCTGAGAAACATCTTTGAGAGTGTTAAGAAGAGTAAGGTCCTAGTGAGGTGATTGAGATTTGAGAATCCCAAAGAGAGTCCTCATTAGTGAGATCAAGAGTAGCAAAGTGTGCATCCACCCTTCTCATTAGGCTTATCGTGGTCAAGTGAGAGTTCGTGCTTGTTACTCTTAGTGATCGCCATCACCTAGATGGCTTGGTGGTGATTGGAGAGCTTAGTGATCATCCGGTAGAGCTTGTGGATGACCCAACTCAAGTTGTGAGCGGTTGTGGGTGATTCACCGTGATAGAGTGTTGAAGAATTAACCCGTAGAGAGCACTTGATCCTTGCGCGGATCAAGGGGGAGCTATACCCTTGCATGGGTGCTCCAACGAGGACTAGTGGGGAGTGGCAACTCTCTAATACCTCAGCAAAACATCATCGCATTCCTCCTTCTCTCTTTACTTTGAGCATTTACTTTGAGCAATTCAATTCTTGTCATTTACATTCCTAGAATTACCATGCTAGAGTAGGATTGGAACTTAGGGTGCTAAACTTTTGTACGTTAGATCAATAGAAATACTTTCTAGGCACAAGGGGTTAATTGGGCTAACCGTAGAGTTTAATTATTGCAAAGAAATTTAGAATTAGCCCAATTCACCTCCCCTCTTGGGCATCTTGATCCTTTCAGGAGTAATGAATTGGAATCTATGTGACTATCCTCTACTCCAACATAGGAAAGATATCATTGTAATGTGTATGATCATTTTATCCCTTACTAGTATGCGATTAGTGCATATAGTATATGCTTCATAGGATCATGCATAACAAATGAAATGTTTTAATTCATAGCCTACCACTATTGCTTGAATCTTTAATTGATCTAGTGGTAGTATATGAGTTTATTCATGAGCTTGTGAACCCAAGTACTTGATTTAATTTGGATTGCTAACAAGTGACAAGTTCAACATTAGCAAGATAACCCTTGTAAGAGGTGTGAAGAAGCTTGTCATTGGTTCAAACCGGACTTGGAAGCTTAGGCAAATCAATTTAGTCAAGTCAAAATTAGAAGCTCATGATAGTGATAAGAGTACAAGCACAAGACAACAATGCAAATGGATATCTAATTTTTTTTGTTTCAAGTGGCATCTAGACTCAAGTATTTCATCAAGAATTCACTAAGTGATGTCTAGATCAACTCACAAGTGATATCTTATAAGTAGTACTCATGAAGATAGCAAAGGTTCAAGAAATGGTTTTTATTGATAAATCCAATAAGTGGTTCCATACTAGAAAAATCTTTTAAGTGGTATCACATCTACACATGGTATCGATCATGCTAGATGATGGTTCCACAAGTGATCCTCAACTTTAAGTGATCATCGAATGACGAATGCATCCCTCACCTACAAGAGCTCAAGTTTATCAAATGGATGACCCATGCTATGACATAGGGGGAGATTTCCCACAAATTGGTATCAAGGTCAAAAATCCTATGTGTGGTATCTCAAGGGCTACAAGTGGTGTTATTCCAACAATCAAGTGATGTCCATAAAAAATGCAAGATTCAAGCCTCAACCATCTACCCCAAATACAAACCTTTGCATCAATTAGAAGCACACCTTTTATGAAAATTGATGACAAAGGAGGAGAGATTGTACAAAGATATGAAAGCTTTGTGAGACATTGAAGAAAAGAGGTAGAGGTTGGACATGGACATGGATAAAGAGGGAACAACATTGAAGAAAAGAGATGGATCAATGGATCAACAAAATTCTTGGGCTCTGGGAGCTCTCTAGACTCAATCAGACACTGCCCCTCCTACTGCTCGATCACTTCACTATAGTATGTTCGATGCGTCGTGTCAGAGGATGTCAGAGAGGGCCTGTTGGGTGGCAATGGCTACATCATTTGAATGGGACACATGGCGGTCAAGCAATGATCGGTCGCCACACCGACGCGTCCGGTGCACACGACCTGCGCGTCCAGTCGTCCCGAAAAATACCCAGTGAATGGGTAACAGCTATTTTATCCTATGAGGCTATAAATAGAAGTGTTAGTTAGCCTTTGGCCAAGAGTAGAGCACCCTTGAGCCATGGTGGCTTGTGTAGGTGTGCTTGGGAGCCCTCTAACTCATTTGAGCTTGATAGGGTTCATCCGATCGGGTGAGTGAGCGATTCTAGTGCAACTGCATCATGAGATTACATTGAGTGGCACTAGGTGGTCGTCTTGCAAGCCAGTGGTGGCTTGTTACTCTTAGATATTGCCACCTCCTAAATGGCTTTGTGGTGGTCTCCGTCGAAGCCCGCAAGAAGCTTGTGCGGTGCTTCGGAGAAGAGCTTTGTGAGGGGCATTGTGCTCGCCCTACGGGGGCTGCGAAGAACAACTCTAGTAGAGCGAGACGCGAAGGACGACAAGTGGTCTGGCTGGGTCAAGTGCTAGAGCTTGTGGTAAGCACTCCACGTGAGAGAGTGTGACTTACGGGTCACCACTAGCAAGAGGACCGGCGGCAACCTTGGAGCTTATCTGACGAGGACATCAACACCGATCATACATCCACGCCGTCCACGCTGACACCTGCTGATCCTATTACTCGTGCTCGTGCTCAAAAACTTAATCATCAAGTGAGTTCCTTCTTGAGCTCTTGTCCATCCTGTTTAGATCTTGGAGACACGTGCACTCTTGTTTTGATTAGGAATCAAGGAGAAGACCGAAAGGGAAAAGGACTCGCGTAGGCTGGATTCGGACTGCAGCACACCTCCAACTAGCGACGGTCGCCACAGTTACATACGGAGTCGGATTGGGGTGATTCTAGACTTATTGGAAAGCTAATAAAGTCTACTTTCATACGGATCTGACCTCGTACTCATACCTGCTCAGAAGCGGCGTCAACAGTCCAAAAATCACCGAGAGGTCTATTCTGTCTAGGGTGCTGCGCCACCTTAAGTTAGCCCAATGGGCTTGTATCGTTTAGAGTCCAGTAGGGACGCGTCCTAGGGTTGGAGCACGACCCAAACTCTCTTGTGGTCATCCTCCACACGTCATATACCCCTTAGCCGCCACCAGGAACACTTGGGTTTTGTTTAGATCAAGTTTAGCCATCGCTACTTGCTTGTAGGCGCGCGTGCTGATCCAGTCGTCCGTCTCCTTGTCTTCGGAACCCCACTCATAATAAGATTCAGTGTGAAACCTTCAATTTTATCTTGTAATTTCAGTGCTTGTTTCCTCGTTCTTGCTAGTTCTTCGATTGCTTGCAGGACGGGAGCCCTAGGGGCTGGTTGTCGTGCTCCACAAGATCGTGACGGCCTTGGGAAGTGGTGTATCGGTCGCTAAGGCTCAGTCTTGGAAGGCTGTAGTCGGGCCGTGAACGTCATCTCCATCCACCAATCGAGTTATCTCACGCTTCTCATCGAAAGATCAACCACAAACCCTTGTGGGTTCATATCATTATCTCAACGGGGACATAGCGTGTTGGCAAGCACGTGAACCTCGGAAGAAAAATCACTGTGTCAACATTGTTCTTTCCATTGGTTTGCAATCCCTTTACACAAGCTTGTAATTACTTTCATATACATTGTGCTTGTGTAGTGGCTCTTGTAATTAGTTAGCTTGTGTAGTTCAGTAGTTACCTTCTTGCTTGTGTAGCATAGAAGTAGCTCCCTTACGTGGTTAATTTGGTTTGTGTAACCTTATTAATTACATTGCTTAGTTTGTGTAGCTAAGTATTTGCGCTCTCTAATTTGGCATTGGTTGTCTTATTATTAAGCATTGCTAGTGAGCTTAGGAGCTTTGTGCTTTTGGTTACTATAATTGTATAGGAGCTCCCTTGTTGCTTGAAGTACTAGTGGCATCGGTTTGTGTGACCTTTGTTTTTAGAATTGGTAAGGTGAGCTTTAGCTATCCCGGCACCTTAGTTACTTAATTAGGATCTTTCCAAGGTGTTAGAGAACATAGATAAAGGGATGTAGTCTTGGCTAGACCGATTATTTTAATTCCGTATTTATTTCGGTTAGCCGACGTGACTAAATTTAGAAACGACTATTCACCCTACTCTTATCGCCATCACGACCTTTCAACTATTTCCTCCTCTAGTCCTGTCATCTCGACCTTTCATCGATGCATTCGATTGTCCAGGACGAGAGGCAAAATGCAATGGTCATGTGCACTGGGATGGCTAAGAGTGTAACCTTGACGAGCGTCGTCCTGCCGACGACGTTAAGCATGTTCCCCTTCCACCTTGGAATGCGGGCGGCAATTGAATCGATGAGCGGCTGCTCATCTCCCTTCTTCAACCGGAAGATGGACAAAGGAATCCCTAGGTAATGGCTTGGGAATCCCTCAATATTAGATGACAGGATGTCCTGTACCCGTTGAATGTCAGCCGGTGTGCAGTGCAACGGCGTCGCTACACTCTTGTCGAGGTTTGCAAAGAGGCCCGACGCACAGCCAAAGATTTGGAGCACTGTCTTTAGTGCGACGAGATCGCTCTCCATGGGCACCACAAATAGGATCACGCCATCGGCGTAGATGCTGGTTCTCTGGGTGATCGCTGCTGTCCTGATCTGGGAAAGGAGGCCCTCGCTGTCAATCCATCGGATGGTGTGGTTGAGCACCTCCATTACAAGGACGAAGAGCATCGGGGACAGCGGGTCGGCTTGCCTTAAGCCCCTGGCATGGTAGATTCTCCTCCCTACACGCCCATTGAGCATGATCTTTGTGCTCGCTGAGCTAGGAATGATGGAGAGCCAATTCCTCCAACGACGACCAAAGCCCATATGCTGTAGCACCTCAAGTAGGATCGTCCAAGACACGGTGTCGAAGGCCTTGGTGATGTCAATTTTGAGCTGGACGCACGGCCTACGAACGGCGTGCAGTGCCTTGCACGATAGATGCACGGCCCAAAAGTTATCCTGGATGCACCGTCCCTTGATGAACGCACTCTGGTTGCGGCTAACTAGTGCATCAAGCTTTGTTGCCAGGCGGTTTGTCAAGCACTTGGTGATCAACTTGCCAATACTATGAATCAGGTTGATCGAGCGGTAATCACGGATTTCTGTAGGCTGTGCCTTCTTCCTAAGCAGGATCATATAGGCATTGTTTAGGTGAGAGAAGCTTCTCCCATCTTGCGACCAGAATGCATAGAAAGAGTTCATGATGTCAGCCTTGATGATGTCCCAGGACTTCTTGTAGAACAAGCCTATGAACCCGTCAGGTCCTGGCGCCTTATCGTTTGGCAAGTCCATGACAACCACGTAGACCTCTTCCTCGCTGAAAAGCACCTCGAGGTCACTAAGATCGAGCGACGGCAGGCCGATGGCGTTGAGGTGTATTCGTCTGGTGCATTCAAAAGAGGAGCCAAGGATGGAGTTGTAGTGGTCATAGAGCGCCTGCGCCATGTTATCATTAGTGACCAGCTCACTTCCCTCTACCCAAAGCGACTGAATCATGTTCTTCCAACCTCTGTGACACGCATGCAGGTGAAAGAACTTTGTATTGGCGTCCCCTTCTGCAAGAAAAAGCAGCCGTGAGCGCTACCTGGCAATGGTTCTGGCCAAGGAGGCTAGACCCAGGATTCTCAGTTTCAGCGATGAACGCAGCTCTGCTTCCTGTGCAGTCAATTCCCTGCTCTCCCGGGCCTTGTCAAACCGTAGCACGACCTCGCGTGCGAGTGCAAGCTGGAACCTGACACTGCCAATCTTGGAGCTACTCTAGCTCTAAAGTGCCTTGGCGACGCTACGAAGTTTGCAGTCCAGCACTCTGAAAGGGTCAACATCGCTGGGTGGTAGCGACCACGCCTGGGCGACTATGTCCAAGAAGCCTAGCATTTCGACCAGAACGACTCAAACTTGAATCTTTGTTTCACCCTCGGAGCCACGTCCATGAGAAGGAGTGGGCAGTGGTTGGAACAGTTAGACGACAGTGGTTTGAGACAGTGGTTTGGATGGAGGTCGAACCATTCCACCAAAGCAAACACGCGGTCTAGGCGTTCAAGAGTTGGCCTGTCCCATTCACTGGACCACATGACTCGTTGTCCAATTAGATCAATCTCATGGAGGTGCACACGACTAATGAACGAATGGAATCTTCGCATGGCACAGCAGTCTAGGCGATCGTTGTTCTTGTCCATAGCCTGGTAGATCATGTTAAAGTCACCACACACCAGCCAAGCCCCAGCATTGGCCTGCCTGAACTGCAACAGCTCCGCGAGGAACTCCACCTTTTCTTGGTCGTGCTGCGGGCCATAGACAATGGTGATCCACTAGGCGTCCTAGGATCATTGCCCAGCGAGCTTGGCTATCAAGGAGAAGCACCCCTGGATGACCTAGGAAGAGGTCCAGAGTTCCCTGTGCCACCCAAGTAGAATACCATCGGAGACACTTACAACGGGGACAAAGACGTAGTCAAACAAGCTGCCTAGAGTTTCATTAGCTAAAGTGTTACAGACTGCAGAGAGCTTAGTCTCCTGCAAACAAACGACCGAGGCCCGGTGCTGGACCAGGAACTCTCGCACGATGTCGCGCCGCACTCGTCCATTCAACCCACGTACGTTCCACAAAAAATAACTATTTGTTGATGTCATTGGTAACTAAATGGCGACATGGATAGACAGGCACCTAGGGGCCACTAGGCCACATCCCCATCCACCCCGATCATGTCCAAGTTCATGGCTACCGGGTCCAAGTTGCCACCGAATAGCAGCTGGAGGGCTTCTTGCTTGAATGCGGAGAGTGGAGTCTGGAAGGGCGCCTTGTATTTGCGCACCATTTTCGTGTCGACACTCGTCGAAGCCACAACTACACCCTAATAGAAGATTACAGGATCACTAGCCATAGATCTATCATGCCTACCGATATTTGATGAAGTGTAAACCCTAGAACATAAACTAAAACAAGAAACAAAGAGAAAGAGGGAGAGAGAGAGAGAGAGGTTGTAGAGATGCAAACCATCAGCCACCTTCGTAGAAGACGAGCTGGCCATGAGGTTGCTCGTCGGTGGCATGGTGAAGCCCGACGCTAAAGGCGTTGTCACGGTGGCGACGATGTAGAGATGGCGGTGGCCGGTGGTGGTCTTTCCGTCACTGGCAGCACCCCCTCTTAGATCGGTTAGGGTTTAAGGACTATAGGTGGGGGCGTCTGGCGGCTTAGGTGAACCTCGTGCCTTGTGCTCCGGCCCTCACCTCCTTTTTTATGGTGCTGTGCGACAGGGGCTCACCAACCATAGAACGGTTGGACGCCCCCGATCAGGGAGTGGATCATCTAACATTCTCCCCCTTGATCTCACCTTATGACTTAAACTCAACTTACTTACTTTATCTTGTTCCCATTCCATCACAGATCAGTGCATAGAGCGTGTCTCATCGTCATGGTTAGTTGCCATTAGATTAAACAGCTACAATGCACCTCTCTGTTTTAAAACAGATTCTCAACTAGGCCCTTATTATCTAGGAATCATAGGCTTTCCCTTAAACCCATGCCAGCTAAGTGTTCTCTGAACACACTGGGTGGTAAGCCTTTTTGTAAGCGGGTTCATGAGCATATTTTCTGTTCTTATATGCTCAAGACTAATTATATGATCCTGGACTTTATCTTTCACAACATAATAATTTATGTCAATGTGTTTGGCAGCATCACTTGACTTATTGTTGTGAGCATAACATACTACTGGATTATTATCGCAGTATAACTTGAGTGGTTTATGTATGTCGTCTATCACTTTCAACCCGAGCATGAATTTCTTCAGCCAATTCACCTGCCCTGTGGCCTCATAACATGCTACAAACTCGACATACATTATGAATGATGTAGTAACAGTTTGCTCTAAGCTTTTCCATGATATAGCTCCTCCTATGAGAGTGAATATATATTCTGACATGGACTTTCTGTCATCTCCCGTATAATCAGAATCTGTATACCCCTCTATGTGTAGGGAAACAGATCTTCTATACGTTAGCATGAGACCCTTCGTACCTTGTAGGCAACGCAAAATTTTCTTTACTAATTTCTAGTGCTCTATTTCTAGATTACTCTGATATCTGCCAAGTATCTGGTAACAAATGCTAAGTCAGGGCGAGTACACACTTGAGCATACTATAAACTTCCGACAACTGAACTATATGGAACCGTTTTTATTTGATCAATCTCATATTGGTTCCTCGGACATTGAAACTCTCTATATCTGTCGCCCTTGACTATGGGAGCAGGTGAAGACTTCAATTTTGCATACTGTATTTCTTTATAACCTTTTCTAAGTATGCCTTTTGTGATAATCCTAAAACCCCCTTTTCTCTATCTCGGTGAATCTTTATTTCTAGGATGAATGAAGCTTCACGAGATCCTTCATATCAAACTTCTAGGACAAGAACTTCTTTGTTTCTAGTAGTAGATTAACATCACTGCTAGCGAGCAAGATATCATCCACATACAAGACTAGGAAAATGTATTTCTCATTCTAGAACTTTGCTTAAACGTAATTGTCCTCTATATTTTCTTGAAACCCAAACTTTCTTAAACGCAATTGACTTGAAGCTTGTTTTAATCCGTAAATGAATTTCTTCAGTCGGCATCCCATATGCTATTTTTCTTCCACAACAAAACCTTTTGGTTGTGCCATGTAAACATTTTCCTCTAGATCCTCATTTAGGAATGTCGTATTTACATCCATCTGATGTAATTCTAAATCGTAATGTGATACAAGCGCCATTATGATTCTAAAAGAATCATTACATGAGACTGGAGAAAATGTCTCATTGTAATTTATGCCTTCTCTTTGCTTGCAACCTTTCGCCACAAGTCACGCTTTAAACCTTTCTATATTCCCTTTGGAGTCATGTTTAGTTTTATAGACCCATATACAGCCTATTGTCTTGGCTTCTTTAGGAATTATTTCTAAGTTCCAAACACCGTTGGTTTTCATTGATTTCATTTTATCTTCCATGGCTTCAAGCCACTTGGATGAGTGAGCCCTTCTCATGGCTTCTTCAAATAAGTTGGGATTACCCTCTATTTAAAATTCCTCATATTCATAAACTTCATAGTCATCAGGAATGGCTTATCTCCTGACTCTTTGAGACCTTTTAGGGGCCTCGTTAGATGACGCTTGTTCTATATGAGGCTATTGTTGCTCTTCCTCATGTGTGACAATGGGTTCTAGGGGATCCTAAAATATAGGGTCCCTACTTGGACGGCACTGGAGATGGGGAGGAGGAGGCAGTCGGGGCTCTAAAACCCTAGCCGCCGCCCGGGGGCTCTAAAACCCTAGTCGCCATGGAGATGGGGCGCAGCGGGTGCAGAGAGGGGCCGCGGGCGTCGAGAGAGGTCCGGGGGTGCAGAGAGGGGTCGTGGGCGTCAGGAGAGGTCCGAGAGGCGGCGATAGCAGGGGTGTGGGGGAAAAGGTTGGGCAACCTGACGGCGTCGAGAGGAGGAAGAGAGTGCCCAACACATTTTCACCCGTGCGCCCTTGTTTTTATACTCAGGACGATTTGTAGGGGCGGTTCCTGATCCAGCCGCCCCTACAAATGCATTTGTAGGGGCGGTTTCTGATCCAGCCGCCCGTACAAATATTTTCTATTTTATTAAATTATTAATTCTATATTTTTTATATCACAAAAACACAAAGTAATATAAAAACAATTGTATATATGCACAAATATAATATTTTGTATTATTCTATATATGTAGAAATGTATATAAAAACAATTGTAGTCAAAACAATATAGAAAACAAAAAAAACAAAAATTAAAAATTTAAATTTTAAAACTTCGACTACAATTTTATGATATTAAATGAAATAAAATGAAAATGTTGTAAACATAAAAGTTGTATAACTCATCAACATGTACAACTTTTATTTTGGTCATCTTGTCATGTGACTTTGTTTGAACAATTCAAAATTTGAAATTCAAACAATTTCAACTTGAAACAATATTTTGAAAGAGTAAATGATTTCAGCTGAAAAACTCATGAATACCAAAATTGTAGAACTCATCAACATGTACAACTTTTATTTTGATCATATTTTCATTTGACCAAATTTGAATATTTGAAATTTTGAATTTCAATAAATGACAACTTCAAATAAGATTTTGAAACCTTAAATGATTTCAACAATAAAAGTCGTGAACATAAAAGTTAGTTGAACTTATCACTATCTACAACTTTTATTTTAGGTCACTTCTTCATGTGACAAAGTATTAGTAAATATTATTCATAAATTCACATATAACTCATAGTTTCATGAACTATACGAGAAATATGTTGATTTGTGAACAATGTTCACTATCACTTTAACAGATGAAGAAATGATCAAAATAAAAGTTGTAGATCTTGATGAGTTATACAATTTTAGTATTCATCACTTTTTCAGCTGAAATCATTTAATGGTTGAAAATCTCTATAGAACTTGTCATTTTTTAAATTTGAAAATTTTAATTGCTCAAACTTTCTCAAATGAAAAGAATGACTAAATCAACACAGTAATTTGATAGGGCATGATTTTAGAAAATTTTAGGAAAAAATCATCATATTTAGAGTTAGTATGAGGGAGAAAGACTAGTTACAAATTTTACCCAAAGATTATAAAGAAAAATCACAACTTGTAACTAGTTTTTCTCCCTCATACTAACTCTAAATGTGATGGGTTTTTTTCTAAAATTTTCTAAAATCATGCTCTATCATTTTAGTCTAGGCATCTATCTTTGTCACTAATTTTGAACAATTCAAATTTTGAATTTTAGAAAATGATAGCTTCAAATCTGATTTTTAACCAATAAATGATTTTAGTTGTAAAGGTGATTAATATAAAAGTTGTTACTATCTATAATTTTTATTTTGGTCATCTTTTTATTTGATAAAATTTGAACAGTTCAAATTTTGAATTTCAAAAAATGACAAATTCAAACCTGATTTTCAACCAATAAATGATTTCAGCCGTAAACGTGATGAATATAAAAGTTGTATAACTCGTCAAGATCTCCTACTTTTATTTTGGCCATTTCTTCATTTTCATAGTGTTAAGTGATTTCATAAAGTTTTAGTAGTAATAGAGTGGATGTTGAAATAGATTCATCTTGATGTTGCAAAGGGTAGTATCACACACATGCATAAATATAGTCTCACACATATTCAAAAATATATAGTCTTACACACACACTTACACAAACACTCTACGTTCAACAACTAGCTAGCCCGCTATAACGACTTTTCCCTTGACACATTTTCGTTCCCATGACAATATGTCTTTGGGTAGGTTCTTTTCCACAACAGTGATCTTTTTAGGAAAGTCTGTGAATAGCGGCATCTCATTATAGTTATTGTAAGCTTCAACATCATCCACGCCATCAACTCTGATAATGTGTTGTTTTCCGGAGGCAACCACGTGCTTTGTCTTTTTCTTCGGGGGGAGGTTACTTTGTGGGTCAGACATATAGAAAACTTGTGCGACACGTGAAGCGAACACCCAAGGGTCATCTTGGTAGCCTAGATTCTCGAGGTCCAGGACTCTCAATCCAATCTCGTTCAGTTGGTGTTGTTTGATCCAGTGACATCAAAATAGGGCCACCGTTATATCCTTTCCATAGTCAAGTTCCCATATCTCTTCAATGATGCCAAAGTATTGGAGCTTTCGCCCCAATCCATCGAGAGCCTCTATTCGAATGCCACTGTTTTGGTTCACATATTTACTATCCTTTGCCTAGGTATAGTATGTATACCTATTGATGTCATAAGCATTTTAAGATGTCAGTTGTCTCGATGGCCCCTCCACTAACCTACTGATGGTAATAGAGTCTATGGTTTCTTCAGACGGTATGTTTTGGTCCTTCAACCATGTAGTTAGTCATTGCTTGTGTTGTTTTATGACATAATCATCTGAATGATCATTTCTCTCCACCATAATGATAGCCAAGTGTTCATTAATGTATGGTTGCATCAGTTATGTACTCTGCAAGACACTGTAATACGCCCGACTCACCTCTTTGTAATCATGGTCGATGAACACTTTTCTACCACTAATGCCCTTCCCAGCCAGCCTACCCTTATGACGAGAATCAGGTTTACCAATCCCTTTATATACTTTTAGGTACTCTTGACAGCCCTCGACGACTTCTTCAGTACTGTAACCCTCTATCATGGAGCCCACTGGGTATGCTCGATTATGCACATATTAACCTAGAACCGACATGAACCGCTCGTAGGACTATATTTCATGCAAGTAGCAAGGGCCCAACGTCTATATCCGATGAACCATGTGAATCATGAGATGTGGCATTATATCAAAAAAGCAGGAGGCAAACACATCTCTAGTTGGTTTTGTGTCTCCACTAAAATTCATGTAGGTCACTTAACTCTTGCTTGCCAATCGTCTTCTGTGAGATCTTCAAAAAGAAGTAGCACAAGTGGGTGATGGCCATTTTTAAAAACTCTGACTTTATAGTCCTGATTGCAATAGGTAGAAACACTGTCAGCATCACATGACAATTATGAGCCTTGCAGTGTGTTATTGACAAGTCCTTCATCGACACTAGCTTCTTCACATTTGCTGAAAACCCAGTGGGGACTTTGACTCCCCTCAGGAAAGTATGTATAGCTCTCTTCTCGTCTGATGTTAGGTTGAAGCATGCCGCGGGTAGAGTGTATTTTCCATTAGCTTCAGGTACTGGGTGAAGCTGTGGCATCACGTTTAGCTACACCATATCTTTTCGTGCTTTCAGACCATCCTTTGACTTGTCTGTGTCCATCAAGGTAGCAATGAGACTATCAAAGATATTCTTCTGCATGTGTATAGCATCAATGGCATGGGGGACCTCCAAGTCTAGCCAATAAGGCAGATACTAAAAGAAGATCGACTGTTTCTTGAAAGGTATGCCTTCGAAAGAAGGTGTGCTTCTATCTCTGTTCGTTCTATCTGAATTCTTCTTTCCATAGATGACGCGTATGTTTTTCACCATTCTATACACGTGTTCTTCGTTATGACGCCTCTCCGGAGGGGGTTCAATGTTCGAGGTGTTGTCATAAAATCTAAAGAATAATTTGCTGTTGTACTTATGACTTATCTTTAAAAAGCATCGGTTCCTTAGGTAAACTATCTTCTTGGATACATCTAGGTACACCCATGTAGTACCATCCAAGCAAACCAAGCATCCCGTCTTCCCTTTGACATGGGATAATCATTAGTAGTAACAAATATTATTACTCTACATATAAAGTCCTCCTTTCGGAACGCATCCTACATCGGCTCCCTATGCATCCATAGCATATCCGTTTCTTACATCAAAGGCTTAAGGAACACGTCTATATCAATGCCTTGTTATTTAGGGCCAGAAATAAGAATAGTGAGGAGAAAATACTTTCTCTTCTGACACAACCACGTTGGGATGTCGTACATGGTCAAGACCACTGGCCAAGTGTTGTGGTTGCTCATCCTCTCATTGAAGGGATTCATTCCATCGGTGCTCAAGCCAAACCGTATATTCCTTGGGTCATCGCTGAATTCTTTGTGCTTCTCATTGAACCTTTGCCACTGACTATAATCAGCCGGGTGTGCAATCTTATCATCATCCACCTTGCGCTTATCATCCCACCATGTCATGAGTGTGGCTTCTTTAGGGTTTAGGAAGATACGTCTCAAGTGGGTCGATCACTAGCAGGTACCACATTATTAAGGCAGGAATTCTTCTCTGCTTTGCATCGTTCCTTAAAGGAGTGTCCTCTGAGGGCTGAGATTCTTGTACCACCTTTTTTGCACCCTTCTTATTCCTCTTTTTCTCCGTGGATGCCTTGTCCCCACCGTAAAGGTCATTGTTCTTGTACCGGCTGGCCCCACACCGGGGACATTTATCCACTGACTTGAATGTTTCGCCACAAAAAAGTATACAGTGGTTGGGGCATGCATAGATTTTTTCAACCCCCATTGTCAATGGACTTATGACCTTCTTTGCTTGGTATGTGTTAGGGGGAACTGAGTTTGGTTGTGGCAGCACCCATGACAGGAGATGCAATAGATTATTTAAACTACAGTCTGACCAGCTGTACTTAGCCTTCAGGATGAGTAGCTCAAGCACAAAACGTAGCTATATCCAATGTGTCGAACAACCCTTTTTAACACCATACACAGTCTTCTTTGATGCTTTTATCATCCTTTTCAAATTTTCTAGACCATTCGGGCTATGTAGTAAAATCTCTGGTCTAAGGGCTCGAATCATCTTCATCCCTGACACGTGCTCCACCATCATTATTGGCATCACCTTCATCGCTACCATCCCAACCACCAGCATCACCACCTTGTTCATTGCCAAACTTTAAATCCATTCATGCATCAAGCTCTACTGAATATTGGGACAGGGATTCTATAGTTTCGTCGTCGTATTCCTTCTCATCATCGTCGTTAATAATAATCGTTTCACCATGATGAATCCACATTGTGTAGTCCTCAACAAATCCTCGCATAATCAAATATGATCTGATGATAGTCACATCTGTCCATGTCATACAATTCTTACAATCTTTATAGAGACAAATATTTGTATCGTTATTCTCTGTCAATGTCATTGCATGCTTCTTTGCAGCCTCAATAAATTTATCCACCTCTTCACGAAAATCTGCCTTGAACCTTAACGAACCATACATCCAAGAGTTCTTGTACTCCATCTTTTACAACAACAACAAAACATACATAAAGGACTACTTATTTAGATATATACAAAAAATGAATTAAATTAATAATTACTTGAGAATAAAATGTATATACTTCAGATATATATGAATATAAATCAAATATAATTACATGAAGCATACAAACACACCATGGTAGAAGAAAATTAATTAATGGTCTATTTATCCATAAATAATTAAAATACATATTTATTGATTATAATAAATAATTTCAAAGACAACAATTATCAACAATTATATTTTATCCAATATCTTTCATGTAAACCCTAGTCTAATTTCATCAAACACAAATTTACAAAACCGAAATTAATAAAAAAACCAAACACTAGATCTAGATCTACATGCACATGAAATATCCATAAAACTAACTAATTGTTCACTAAAATCAAGAAACATAGACTAAATAGGGTATGATCTTGTTCTCCTCTCTAATTTATCCTAGTACATTCAAAATTTAGGTCTAATTTGCTTCATAAGTAGCTTAAACACCATAGAAGAGAGAGAAAAGCAAAACTCTAATTACTCACTAACCAACCATTAAAACTTAAAAAAAGTGTGGAATATCATTTTTTTACCGTCTACGACCTCTCCACCAAAAAAAATTGAGACCAAAACATTTTCCTCTTAGTAGAACAATTTTTGGAAGGTACCCAAGACCTCTTCACTTTTTTTTCACGGGTTAGAGTGAGTGACCCGAGAAGATAAAAGGTGTTGCAGTTTGTTTTATATGTGGGTCATTTGTAGGGATGGCTGGTGATGGAACCGCTCCTACAAATCGAAAGTATTTATATGCGGGTATTTGTAGAGAGGCTCAATCACCAGCCGCCCCTACAAATAGCAATACCGGGGGCGGCTGGTGAGTGAATCGTCCCTACAAACTCGACCCATTTGTAGTGGTGGCTCGTATGACAGCCGCCCATGTTGTTTCATTTGTAGGGACGGTTAGTCTCTAGGTTCTCGAGCACATCACTGTAGGGACGGCTCCATCACCAGTCATCCCTAAAAAAAATTTATCCCGTTGCTACAAGCCGTTTTTTACGCAGTGATCCACCCATCCCATCCCACAGCCTGGCGCCACATAATCGTTCTGTTCGCTTGGACTTATTTGGCTTATAAGCCGTATTTTTCAGTCAATGAATAATATTTTTCTCTTACACTAAATTAGCTAATAGTATTTTTAGCATGATTTATCAGCCAAATAAACTCAAATGAACAGGACAAAAAATGCAATTGCATACGTGCCAAGCCACTTGTAGAATTAATGGCCAACGCTGGCGCGCCAACCATCCGTCCCGTCCGCATCCCGATCTACACGGTACACGGAAGCATGCAGATCTTCTATAATGAAGCTGCTGCGCTGGCTGAATCGATGTGCAGCAGCAGCGCACACGCACGGTGGACGGCCCCATCTACAGTCAGAATAAGGTGTTTTTTTTAGTTCTTTAGTTTCTTCTAAATTTCATATCACATCGAATATTTAAATACTAATAAAGAGCATTAAATATAGATTAATTATAAAACCAATTACATAGATAGAGACTAATTTGCGAGACGATTTTTTAAGCCTAATTAATATATCATTAGCACATGTTTACTGTAGCACCACATTGTCAAATCATGGACTAATTAGGCTTAAAAGATTCGTCTCGCAAATTAGTCGCAAGTTGTGTAATTAGTTTCGTAATTAGTCTATATTTAATACTCCATACATATGTCTAAATATTCGATGTGACAGTAATTTTAGGAACGTTTGTAGAAACCAAACAGGACCTAGGTGTCTTTCGTGTCTGTGAATAATGGCTGTGTTCGACTGGTATTATTCTGGCACTAGTTCATGCTTGGAATTTACTGTTCATGCTGAAATGTTATGAAGCGAAAACACCTGCTCCACCTGTAAAAAAAAAAGCGAATCAACCAGCCGAATATCACCAGCCGAACACTGCCAATACTTAAAATCTGTGGGAGGTTGAAGAGCAAATTTAGGAAAATGTTTCAACAAGTAATTTCACGGTAACATAACTTTACTACAAAACAGGGCTAGAAGCCGAGGCTTTTTATTTGTAATATGTGGCTCTTTGAAACAACGCTAGCTCCTCTATTTTTTTTTTGCTGAAAGATGACTTCTCCTACAAAACTGTTTATTAAGACTTCTTCGGAGGAGTCGCCATCTGAGGAGTGCTTTTGTGAGGTCCATTGAGGTTTCAATATACTCCCTCCGTCCCTATTTAAACATCGCCATAGGATTTGTCCTAGTCAAACTTTCTTAAATTTAACTAAGTTTAGAGAAAATATTAACAATATTTGTATCTTCAAATAAATTATTATAAAAATATATTTAATAATCTGTAATAATATTAATTATGTACTATAAATATTAATATTTTTATATATTTAGTCAAAGTTAAATGTGTTTCTTAGAGAGTGAGAAAGATGGATAAAAAGAGACCAGGAGTACAAGTTTACTAGATATGTAAGGCAACATTTTTTATATCCGTAGCTATTCTTTTCTTACTTATGTGTTATGTTCCTGCTAGTTCTGATTTTGTGAAGCATGATGGCGCCTCTCAGGGCGTCCTGCAGTGGACCCCTTCAAATACCAGAGGAGAAGTGTTCGGCTGGTATGGAATTATTTACTATTTATGCTGTAAAACACGGTTTATGTTAGAATATTGTGAAAGAAAAACACTGTTCTGACTGAAAAAATAAGCCAAACAGGTCGACTTCTTTCCCAACCGAACACAGCCTTAAAAAAGATAGAAGAAAACACTATATATACACAGTACATGATAGATGAAAAGGGAGCAGAGCGTCAGGCCGTGAGCTTTTGGGTTTTGTGCGAGCCTGCTGCTTGGCGAGTCACTATCAAGTTCAATTTTTGTGTTCTCCCTTGTTCTCGTGGAATAAAATATATTATGTGCTAGCACTTTTACTCAGGGCGTTTGGCATACAGCTACTAAAATTTAGGAGGTGTATCAGGAGGATAATGTTGTATGGGGTGTTCGGATACTAATAAAAAAATAAATTACATAATTCCGTCAGTACTTTACAAGACGAATTTTTTAAGCTTAATTAATCCATCATTAGCACATGTTACTGTAGCAAAACATTGTCAAATCATAGGCTAATTAGGCTCAAAAGATTCATCTCACAAATTAGTCATAAATTATGTAATTAGTTTTATAATTAGTCTATATTTAATACTCCATGCATGTATCAAACATCCGATGGGACAGCGACTAAAATTTAGAAGGGGCAACCAAACACCTCTCTTAGTGTTGGAGACATCCTTATACTACCGGTGGCAGTGGCAGGTGACCAACCATTATCTGTTCGCTTGAACCTGTTCGCTTGAACGTTTATTAGTCATGATATAATATTTTTCTCACAGTAATAAATTAACGAACAGTATTTTTCAGGCCTAGCTTATCAGCCTGACTTGATCGTCTCTTAATAAGCATGTAATTAATAAGCATGAGTAGTATAAAAAATGTCCGTATAAGGACAGTACAAAAGATTAGAAAAATCAGTTGTTCTTCATTGTGATTAGTACCTCACTTTACTTTAGCATTTGTAATCATGTATTACAAGGGACTATTGTAAGGAGGTTAGTGCCATAAGGAGCTACTCCCATTGGTAGAATTCACTATAGGCGTATCGCTGTTGACGAAAACATCGATTACCACTAAAAGAACAACATCATCAAAAACCATAGAATAAATTCAAAAAAATACAAAGCACCTACATCAAGTTGAGGACTTGAACCTAATGAGAAGATTCCATCACAAGAAGCATAACCATCTAAGATATGCTCGGTTCGTAAATAAGTAGCAAACATGACTACGAAGCAAATAAATCACAATAATTCCAAATAGAACACCAACATGTGGATCATATTTTTAGAAATACTTTTATTATGGTTTCATATTTTTATGATTGAAAATGAATTATTTATGAATTTCTAGAAACTTAACTAGATTTATTTTTTCAAGAGTAAATGGTCATATTTTAAACTAGCTAAATAGCCAAATTTATCTAATATTGATAGCTTGATGATCAAAGATTTCTAATTTTAGAGTTATATGTCAAAAGCATATTTATTCCAAATTATTAACTCCCACTAAAATGAAAAAACCTTGTCTTTAACAAGCGAGCATAAAGTGCCTATTTCATTGATTGACAATGACAACTACTACGAGGCAGTGTCCCTACGAGGATAAATGCGTAATAAACTGAATAAAAACTTTACGAAGTCTATGTAGGCCTCGCGTTAAATTTCATAACCTAGTACCATATCTCAGCTAGGCATCTTAGAGCATCTCTAGATAGCCGTCTTCTAATATGATCTTGTCCCCATAAAAATATCATAGATGAGAAGATACGTTTGTTTGCTTAGTCTATCAAACCCCTGATGGTTACCCTATAAAACCCCTAATGGTTCCTTTTTAGTGACTACCGATATCTCTTTCATCTCCCCTGATGGTTTCTTTTCAGTGACTACCGATATTTCTTTCATCTCCCTTGATACAAAGAGAGAGTTGTATCTCCTTTATTAACATGAGCCCCACATTAACTATGACTTATTTTTCCTTGCATGCTGTGAGACATGGCCATCACCTCCGTCCAAGGCTCCAAGCCTCCCACCACGTCCCTCCATCATCATTCGGACAAGTCGGCGGCTAGAGAAGTCGAGCGTGGGTGAGCGGTGGATCACATAGCTGAGAGCCTTTGACGTGGAACCAGGAACGGGACGGAGGACTATGGCCCTGTTCGTGTGCTCCTAAACCCCGGCTTGATCCTGCTTCTTTTTTCATCCGGAACCGGTGTTTCCCTCTCACAAATTCCTCCAAATTCCTCCGAGAGTCACCGAGGGAGAAAAGGAAAGAAAAAAGAAAAAAAATAACAAATAAATTGATATCTGACGTGTGGGTCTTTGTATCGAGAGAGGTTGGCCTCAAAAATATAAATGTAAATATGGTACTTAATCACTCCATTGCCACCTTGTACCTCCGCTGCAGCGGTGCATCGCATCGCATCGCATCCCCTCTGCTGGCTGCTGGACTGCACTGCACTGGTCTGCGGTCTGGCCGACGCGAATAAATGCGACGCCTCACCACAAAACCCCCCTTCCTTCCTCTATCTTTGCGGCTTTGCAGTCTGCACACGCTGCCACAAAGATGGCTTCCTGTTCCGCATCGCCAAGGCGGCCACCCATCCCTCTCCTGCTCCTGCTCCTCTTCCTCCTCCACTTCTCCGTCCTCGCCGCATCAGCTCCTCCAGCCTCATCACCACAACAGGTACGGCTCACTCCTTCCTTCCCTGTCTCTCTCTATCCCTCGCGCCTGTGTGGGGACTAGGGGTTGGTTGGCAACACGTTGTACCAACGTTATTTCCCTTCCTGTAGGCTGGTACCGGCGGCGGCGGCGGCAATGTGACGACGGAGGCGGCGGCGTGGACGCCGCGGCTGAGGAAGACGTTCTTGGACGGCGGCGGCATCGAGCACTGGCGCGGGCGGCGGCTGGTGGGGCGGTTCCAGGTGTGCGCGGTGTGCACCTGCTGCGGGGGCCCGCACGGGATGTGCATCCCGGCGCCCTGCTGCTACGCCATCAACTGCAACATCCCCAACCGCCCCTTCGGCGTCTGCTCATTCACCCCGCGCACCTGCAACTGCTTCAACTGCCACCTCTAGCCTAGCCTCGCCTAGCCTAGCCGCCAAGGATGCATGCTGCAGCAAAGGAACCAAGGTGTGGCGAACTGCTGCTGCTGGATCCATGGTTCTGATTGTTTCCCTTTTTGATTGGGTTGGTTGCCGATGGAAGGGAAGGGATTCGTGGTGACAGATTCGTTAATTTGGGGACCGATTGGAAGAGTTCATCAGCGTCGCATAATACTAGTACCTTTAGTAGTAGTATATATACTCCTGTCCTACATTGTAGCCATGACTCATAGTAAGTAGCAGTATGGTGATGATGGTTGGATTAATTCAGCTTTTCTGCTCTTGCTTGGTGCTCTTCATCTTCAATTGTGGATATAATCAAGTCCTAGTATCTTTCTTTGCTTGCAGTATGTTACTTGTACTGTATTTTTTTGCCTCATGGTAGTAGTCATGACCTCTGTTCTTGGATTTTGTCAGTGGTGTGCCAATTTCCAGTGAATTTGAAAACGATCAGCCACAATTTTTTTAGACATTTCTGAATTAGAATTCATAAATATCATTTCTGCGATCATCGATTGCATCATGGATTACCATTTTAAATCCTACGCGCTTTCTGTCCCAGCCAAAAAAAAAAAAAACCGAACAGACCGGTTTCTTGCTCAGCCGAACAAGCTCCTAGTCTCTTTGTTTTATGATTCTTTTTTTCTGCACATGTCATCACAACTAATGTGGATTTCCTCAATTTGGCAGTGCAATTTAAGGCTGGTTTAATCTGCGTTTAGTTCGCGAAATGAAAAATTTTGGATGTCATATTGGATGTTTCGGGGTTATCGAAAGGGGTTTTTGATACTAATAAAAAAAACTAATTACATAGCTCGTCTATAAACCGGCAGACGAATTTATTAAACATAATTAATCCATCATTAGCGCATGTTAGTTACTGTAGCATTTATGGCTAATCATGGCCTAATTAATCTTAAAACATTTGTCTCGTGATTTTCAATCAAACTGTGTAATTAGTTTTTTTTCGTCTATATTTAATACTCTATGTATGTGCCGTAAGATTTGATGTGATAGTTTGGGGTGAAAATTTTTGGAACTAAACCAGGCCTTAGTTCCTCCTCTAAAATTTACTCTCTGTCACATCGGATGTTTGACATATGCATGGAGTATTAAATATAGACTTAAAAATAACTAATTACACAGATTATGACTAATTTACGAGACGATATTTTTAAGCCTAATTAGTTTGTGATTTGACAACATCGTGCTACCGTAAACATGTGTTAAAGATAATAAATTCGTGTCATGGTTATCGAGGACTTCTGAAATTTATTTTATTATTATTTCTAGAACATTCTTATGTGAGACCTGATGTAATATCTCTAAATTTTACTCTCTAGATTTAAACACGACCTTAATAAAATTATTCAGGTATTTTAATCAGCATTATTGTTAAGATTTTTATTCGAGGAAAACTTTCAGATCAATCAACACGAATGGAAATGGTCCACTAGCAGCTAGCAGCCTATTAGTTGTTATGAAGAGCACTAAGGTCTAGTTTAGTTCCTAAAAGTTTTCACCCTAAACCATCATATCGAATCTTACGACACATGTATGGAGTATTAAATATAGATGAAAAAAATTAATTGCATAGTTTGATTGAAAATTGTGAGATAGATATTTTAAAACTAATTAGTCCATGATTAGCCATAAGTGCTACAGTAACTAATATGTGCTAATGATGGGTTAATTAGGCTTAATAAATTCGTCTCGTAGTTTCTAGACGAGCTATGTAATTAGTTTTTTTATTAGTATCCGAAAATCCCTTTTGACGTCCTCGAAACATCCGATATGACATTCAAAAATTTTCATTTCGTGAACGCAGCCTAACCAGTAATGCGTCTTTAATGGGAAAAAAAAACAAATGAAAAGCTAGCAAGAAATCATTAAAAACAAATGAAATCCGGTATCATTAATGAAAAGGTTCGCCTATCTGTAATGTTTGCTTAAAGTGTCCTCTGCTCTTGTTGTCCTTAAATTCTTGTACCTACAAGCCTGATCTCTTCTTCAATGAAAGTCAATGGCGTGGTTGCTCAGTGCCTGTTTTAGGTCATGTTTGGTTTATACAGTGTCTCTTAAAATTTCTGTTACATCGAATATTTGGACACATATATGGAGTATTAAATATAGATTAATTACGAAACTAATTGCACAACTCGCGACTAATTGCGAGACGAATCTTTTAAGCCTAATTAGTCTATGATTTAACACCGTGATTCTACAGTAAACATATGCTAATGACAAATTAATTATGCTTAAAAAATCATTTCATAAATTAGCCTCCATCTATATAATTGGTTTTATAATTAATCTTTATTTAATACTTCTTATTAATATCTAAATATTCGATGTGACGTAAATTTAGGAGCGACTAAAGAACCAAACGTCGCCTTTCACGCTTGTTGTCGTCTCAAGCCCTTTGTCTCTGTTGACGATACGTTCGTGCTTTCAAGGCACTGTCGTTGACACACCGCGTCCTGGACCGGTTTCTATCCTATTCATCTCTTGCTGCCAGTTTGCATGTGTGTGCATTACACCGGCCACATACTACAAGACTCCTGTGGTCCTGTTGCCTATTGGCATGTGGCATATGTTTTTTTTTACTCTGTTCGTGACTCCCTTTGATACCGGAATTGCATATTAGGACACGAATAAAATCTTTACTGTGTGTTTTCCTTTTTTTTAAATCATAGATATATGCATTTATGCATATACGCATACTCTTATGAAAAACATGCACACACACCCTTGCTGCATGAGTGCATTCAAAACATTGAACTGATTTTGAAATTTACTTCATACTCCCTCCGTCCCAAAATAGATATCATTCTCGCTTTCCGAGAAGTCAAACACTTTTAACTTTAATCAAATATATATATAAAATATTAATATTTATAATACATAATTAGTATCATTAGGTAGATCGTTGAATATACTTTCATAATAAACTTATTTGAAGATATAAATGTTACACGTATTTTTTACAAATTTAGTCAAAGTTGAGAAAATTTGATTTGCACGCATCCCATAACGACTTCTATTTTGAGACGAAGGGAGTAGTAGGCATAGCCTACCACTAAAAATATAATGCATTAAATTCTAGAATAAAAAACAATACATTAAATTGTAGAATGAATCTAGGTAAATACGAGCACTCATATCAAGTTAAACAGATGCTCAGTCCAGGACATACGTCCATCAGGACGGCCCCGTTGGTGGGCCGCGATGCCCACGAGGCTCTCTTATCCGCTCCCCTTTAGACACTGCAATTTCTTTAAAAAAATCGCCACAGCGCCGCAACTACTCTGCTGCCGTGCTCCGTCGCGCCTCCCGCCTGCTTTCCTCTCCACCGCCGCACCCCGCCACATCCTGCGCTGCTCCGCGCCCCGCGCCATGCACCCATCCACTTTGCCCGTTGTAGAAGAAGAGGCAAGGGAGGCTGCGCCCCCATCCAGTGCACCCATTGGTAGGAAGCGGAGGCCTTCGTGCTGTGTCTAGGGTGTGTACTGCTGGACCAGGTAGGTTGTGCCCGCCAGCGACGTTGTGTTTCAAGTGTTTCAGGCATTTTAGACTTATGTTTTAAGTGTTTCATCTGAATGTTATAAATAGATCTTGGATGTTGCATATATTGCAAGCCTATGTTTTAAGTGTTTCCGGTGTTTTAGACGTATGTTTCAAGGATTTTCGTCTGAATGTTGCATATGTTTCTATGGCTCTATATGCATGTTTCAAGCGTATCTTTCAAGTGTTTCACATGTTTCAGACTCATGTTACAAGTGTTTTACCCGAATGATGTAAAAGTAGATCTCGTTGTTGCATATGTTGCTATGAATATACACACATGTTTCAAGCGTATGTTGCAAGTGTTTTATCTATTTCAGACGTATGTTGCAAGTGTTTCATCTAGATGTTTCAAAGTAGATATGGGAGAGCACATGTTTCATCTGCTGCAACCGCCCTACTGCTACTGGGGGCGCCGCCGTGGGTCACTGTGCGAGCGCCTAAGGCCGGCAGACACCTCCACGTCCCGCATCCACAAGTAGGGCAGGTGATTGGGACCCACGTGGGGCCTGGGATGGGCGCGGGACGCGGGATGGGCTGCTGGATCACGGGATGGGCGCAGGTGTGGCATTAAGACGCGGGGGCACTAATGCTGGATGGGATGCGGACTCGGGTTGTGAGGTGCGGTGCGGGATAACACGTGGGAGCTGCTCTGGACACGCCGTCCGCCCGAACCTCTGGGCGATAGCCCTTCCGCAAGTCAAATACTTGAACAGTGAACAAGTTCCAGCACAATTGACTGTAGTTTCTCGACAATACAATATTTAAATGGTAAGAGCTTACGCTATCCATATATAAGATTTTTGACGACTTATTAACAGTTATAAAGTTTTGCTTAGGCCAAACCATGTTTACGATGGAGTTCTGCTGTATAGCCATGTTGTCCTTTTCAGCCTACATCTCCTCTATATGTATATAACAATTTTATGGCTACAATATAGGGCCAGATTCATACAGATTCACCCTGGTTCTAGCTCTGGCTTCTTCATAAGGAGCCGAAGTTAGTTATTAAGCCAAAAATACTAACTTCACTAATTTCTAGAAAAGAGACAACACCTTTGCTATGGTCCTGTTTGGAGATTCTACGTATAAAGTTTAGTCACTAAATTTAGCTCTCTTGAGGCTCTAAATAGGTAGATTAAAGTGTTGCCTAAAGTTTAGCCAACCTCACAAAAAAAATATTTGTTTATTAGATCTCACAAATGTGCTAAAGTGGCCATTAGTTCATTAGGTCATTAGTTTAGTATGAAACTAAACTTTAGACCGTGAGATTTAAACTGGACCGTAAAGACGTGTTTGCTTATTTCTGATTAAAATTAGATTCTAAATGAAAATAAGTGAAAAATCCCACCTAACACCTAGATTTTCCTTGATTATATGGGAATCGGGTGGGAAAAAGGATCGAACTTGCATTACATCCCGTGTTTTCGGTACCGCGGCCTCCCACTCGTGTTTCCTCCACTGTGAGCTGTTTTTCACCATTTGCCCCTTCATGTCCGCTCCCTCGCCGTCTCGCATCTGCATCCTAGCGTCGCCTCCCTAGCTCAATCGCCCATCCATGCCGCCAGGGCCACGTGGCGCTACCACCACCACTCCTTCATATGGGAGGCGGCAGCACAAGCAGGATCAAGACTGAGGCCACTGCCGCGCTTGGCCTAGCTACAGTTGGAGTTTGCGGTCCATGGATACGATATAATTGCGGAGTGCGCGCGAGGTCAGTTGTACCGTCGCGGGTCATGGCGGAGATGGCAATGCCTTCAGGATCCTGCCACAAGGGCCTTGCGTCGAGAGCCCTCATGCTTGATCAGGATGTGGGATGCGTTCACCTTCTCCTCTATCGAGGACAATGGGCGGTGGCCGTGGTGGTGGTGCCCTGCTCCCCTCAGCGATCCTGCTTCGCTGGACGGACGGATCGGAGTAGAAGAAACGGATGGCAGTCTGATGAAGGTTAAGAGGGTTATTAAGGTCATTTTATCCTCTAGATTATATGCCAATTAGGATTTCCAAACATCTAGATTATCTAGATCGTAGATTTTTCGAACTGCGGCTTATCAAACAATCCTTATTAGATACAATCGATTTTCACGTAAGCGGTTCCAAACAGGATTATTATATAGCTACAGTGCAGCAAAAAGCCAGTGATGGTGTTGCAAACCTTGGCTTCTCGTTGTGAACCAGCCAGTGATAGATGATTGATACCTTTAGTGGTTTCTTTTTTTTATTATTTTCTCACTGGTGATAAATCAATGACACCATTCATGTGACGAATTAATGTCAAGCTCGCTTGAACCACTGGTCAAAGATTCAAGTCGAATTGTTGTAAAAAAAAAGATTCAAGTTGAACTTTACTTGGGGAAGGACCACAACCAATTTAGACTGAACGAGAAGTTCGTCACCGGAGACCAAGGAAATGAGGAGAGTATGGAAACACAAATAGTGAAGAATTTCAAAAGAATTGGTTGGATTGAAATGATAGATAGAAAACTCGCATATCGATTTATTCTATTCTTAAAAGGGCTGGAAAATAAAGAAAGGAAACCTTATGTGTTGTCCCAGGCCCCAGTCCCACGCAACGACGACTGCAGCCTGATTGGCTGATCCGTCATCGGCCAATGGCCAATGCCAATGGCACCATGCAGGTCAACAGCAACGCCATGGCGGTCTCCAGCCACTCACTGTTGTGTTTCGGCGCAGCGCATGCAGCCAGCACCAGCATCAGCATGGTCGTCACACTCACAGCCAGGTCTACATGCATGCAGGAGGCGCTAGCTCACCCACATGGCTCTCGCAGGCGTAGGACTCCTCGGTGGAGACCATGGCCATTTTGCGTTTGGTCTTTTGTCCAGACCAGACGCCAAGATCCGTCACATGCCCAAACCTCTCACCTCATGGCTTGCTTGCATTGAGATGCCTCCAAATCATGTCCGTCATGTCTCATTTTTCTCCAATTCTCCATGGACAAACAGATGCTGTTTTTCAAATGCCTGATCTGTCGATGCACTTGAAGCACCGTTCGGTTCAATCCTTTTTCTCTCTTCTCATGTCACGGCTGCCTACAGATGATGCCCCGCGATTTCAGGCGCCTGAAGCAATAGGATTACGGGGAGTGGGAATGCAGTTTGGGGCTGCCGCCGCCTGTGCCGTGGCAAGCAGAGCAGGTGTTTACTTTGGCAGGTCGTCGTTGTCTCGCCAACCAGAAATTTGGAGGGTAGTTGGGGGTTGCGGACGCTGGTGGCGGAGGGCAGCGTTGCGCGCTGCATTGAACACACGCCATTGATGCTTCCCGCTTGCTTGCTTGCGCAGGGCATCAATCAATCATCCATCCATTCATAGATGCAGGGGGGACCGACCATCTCCGTCCGTCCGAGCGAGGCTGCCCTCCTTTGCCGGGCTGGCTGGGCTGCCCATTTATGTGAGGCCTAGCTAGCGCTAGTGGGCGCCCCTGCCGCCTTGCCTGATTGCCTCCCATTCATTTGCTGCCCCCTTCCCTGCCCTCCTCCGTCGGCATCAGCCGGTTTTAACTTTTAATGCACCCACTGCACGTCCTTTGAGACTTTTGGGGGACGCTACGGACATGTGGATTGGGCAGGAGTATTGGTGAGGCGGCTGATTCGTAGCACCGATTTATTGCGAAAGAAAGATACCGTTTTCATGACTAAAAAGTAGAACTGATTTTGGCTGATAAGCTCAAACGAACATGGCTGATTTCCGATACAATTTGACATTTTTGGTATGGGGCCTACATGTACTTTTTTTTTTGCTCCCTAGATTGATATGCTGCAAATCCGACGGTGACTCTACACACGAGAGTCCAAAGTTTTTTGTTTTAGGGATATAAACCTAGTGATTAGTGAAGAAGCCTAGTCCCAGGACTCAAGAACCGAATCAGAGTGCTTTTTCCTCGGTCATTAGTCTACCGGAACCGGACCAATAGTAGGTTTTTGGGATGTCATATGTCATGGACCCAGCATCCCAGCCAACTTCCATAGGGAAACTAAAGCATGGAACTATGGAAGCGAGTCTCCCCACATGGATTTGCAAAGGAAAAAAAAGACCATCTCAACTATCACAAAAGAGGTCATCTCTCTCATCATATAGAAAACCATATTTTTTAGACTCTCTTAATTTTTGAAACCATCCGATTTACCTCCACGAGTGATTTTGACTTAAATGATACCATGTCTACTATCTTATATGTGGCAACTTTTCCAGAATGCTATTCTCATGAAAGATGACCTTTCAAAAAGTAATTGGAAGTGTAACGAGAACCGTTTTGCACAGAAAAAGAAACAATGGGTCATCTATTTTTTAGATGCAGAATAGCCAAATGTGTTTAGAGTCTGACTGCCTTTTTGCTATAGAAGTTCATTGTAGATCATGCAATTTTGAGCAATACTGGACTTTGGATCAAATTAAATTTACCCAATGGAGAACTTGTATACATGGTGGGTCTTGCAGCTTTATGTTGGGTAGTATGGCGCATAAGAAATGGTACTTGTTTTGATGACAAACGAATCAAATCTTCGAAATAATTTATTTGATCTGCCGCTCTGCACAAGCCTTAGATGGAGAAACAAATGGTGAAAGGAGCAGAAGAGTTGAAATCAAAGGCGTTGTTCGTTCTTCCACAAGCAAACAAGATAAGGAGAAAATTGATGAGAGGCAGCTCATGATCTTGGACAATCGTTCAGCACGTGTAGCTGTGTTTAGCCAGCTTGTATGCTGTCCGTCGAGTCGGGCCTGAGGCCTTTAATGGAAGTCTTCTTATTATCGTCTTTTGAACGCTTTTGGCAACCTGTGTGGGTCGGTAGGTAACCTTGGTTATCACCAACCTCTCTAACCCCTTGGTGCTCTGGAGCTTGGGTTGAAATGCTGTCTAGATCAGGAGGGGATGTCTTTGAACCTATGAACTTTGTATTTCGTTATGTGGAGTAATGAAATTCAATCTCTACCATTGTGGGAAAAAAAGTCTACCATCCTACGTGGTGCTATATCAGCAACAAGGGAGGTAAATTAGATTTATGTTGCTAGTTCAGGGTCAATTAGGCTTCATTGAACAAATTAATTTTAAAAAATTATCAATATAGTCTTTGAAAAAATATGCATTTAAAACATAATTATGATTTACACTTGAAAATTCATATATATATAATGTGCTTTAGCTCTAAAAAATACGAAACTAGCTTCATATTTTTCCTAAAATCATACTCTATTAAATTTCCTAGCTTAGAATTATTTAAACTTTATATGGTCTCCTAAACTAGGCCAAAATTTAAAATAGATGATGCAGGGAAAAATCCTTACAGACCGCGGCATGCATTACCAAGCACCAGCCGTGCAAACTACAAACAATGTTTCGTTAACCCCAACATCTTATTTAACCGTCAAGACATGCGCGGAAATTTCCATACAAAACAATAATTCAAATTCTGATTACATATTAAAAACATGTATCATGTGGTTTAAATAATTTTGCATCCATAGGACATTACCATGACGCGTGCAAACTCACCGGCCCATAAATGGTAGCTGTCGCGACTTCACAAAAACTTCCGAATCGACATCTGTGACTTGATCGGCTGCACCCGGACAAATGCAATGCAACCCCTCCTCGTTTGTCGTCGTTGACCCAGCACGCGGTGCAAGTGCATCCACATACAAGAGCTATCCTCACCGAGATCACTGTCTAGGCCATGGACGGTGGGGCCCCATCACGGTGCACGAACGCTGGTCGTGTTCTTGCACTACTAAAAAAATGTTTTTTAGGTGGCTCGTAACTCTTTGTAGAAGCGATCTGGTCGACCGTCCCTATTAAACCGTTTCTATAAATCATGTATTTGTAGGGATGGTTCTTAGGTCGTCCCTACAAATCGATTTGTAGGGTATGTTTTTCCATAAAAAAAATCAAATTTATAATTCAAATTCGACCAGAACACTGTTTGTTTTCACGTATTTCATCCAGCGTTCACATTGCCGAACGCCCCACGACCAACGTTCCGAACCGCGTTCGCAAGGATATATAAACTACAATTATAAGTTCAATTCACAAGAATATATACAATCCATCATTAAATAGACATAATTCATAAGGTAAAATCAATGTCAAATTCCATACACATTGTTATCAATGTCCTAGAGTTAGTCTTTCAGTCTCACGAAGGTGCTGGTACTAAGGATTACTACCTAAGTCAGACTCTCGATCATGGTAGACACCTTTAACGTGTACAATCTGGTCCAATATGAAGTTGCAAAGGTCATCGACGAGCTCTAAGAGTTGGTCATCCTTGTATGGTCTCTTTTCATTTCTCTCTCTTCTTTCCACTACAAGAGAACAAGTTTCGATTTAGTATTTTATACCATGTACGAAGTTTTTATACTACGGGTGAAGAGGTTCAAACTTACCCTTAAGGGGTGTCTCCTGTAGGCACCGTTGTTACTTATCATAGAACATATATAGTATCCACAATGTACACTCCTAGGCTTTTACTTGGGGCACTGTGTGTTTCACATATGAAAATGTTAAGTAATGCTTTTAACAGTCATATAATGGAGTACTGAAGAAGTAAGTTACACTTACCGCATATAGTGTTTTTATAGCCAGCTTTTTCTTTCTTGCTGGATCATGCATTCCGTGATGTATAGTGACATAGAACCTAAATGCCCTGTTCAAATTATTTTAGCAAATACAACTTGTTAGTATCCAAAAGTAAATGTTATAAGTATGTATACAAACATATAAGCTAATGAGGATTGTCGATATGTATACATCTTGAGAATCGATATGAAGTCTTTGTATGTCACCGGGTCCCTATCTATTGAATCAAAGACCTATGCCATGCTCCTCCCGACATTGATGGCTATACAAATCCAGTGGTTGTTGTATGGATTTAATCATAGAACTAGATAAGCTCTTTGCATCGAAATAAAATATATCGAACAAAGCTTTAAGTATAGAGTTGAACTTACTCGAAGTTGTATAGTAGCCATATAGTAGAGTACTGTTGGAAAATTTTGAAAGCCAGGGCAATGTATGCTGCAACCTTAAGGGACTCTTTCCTTAGTTTCACCGCACAGATGTGCTCTTTCTCCCTAAGAGTCTTTACAACAGCTAGCTCTTTGGCATCTAGTTTCCACTGTTTAGGGTAATTAAAATTTGTTTGGGCTATAGCTTGAGGGTCTATATACCCGGTTTCACACTTGGCATTTATTTGACAATGTGTATTTGCATTCTATAAATCACAGCATAGGTTAGTTACAATAAAATTCAAAGATTACATTCATATCATATCGGGAGGACAAGGACTTACAGGCACCACGTGTGAATTAGATTCATCTCTATTGCTCCTAGGTGAAAGCATGTCTGCATGTCATTGAAGTCAAAGACAATTTTCCCGATTGGGTTTTCAAATGTGTCGATGGGAAAGCATGCTTGTATAAGGTCTATGCTCGTTGGGAGAACACGCAAGTACCAATCATGAAACCTTTTCATTTCAAGTGGTAGGCGCTGGATATCCCGGTTTGGTAGGAAGGGCTTGCCTCTTTCATATGTTTTCAGGCAATCCTTTGACCATTTGATGGCATCAATATTTAGATACTGCTTTGCAATTTGGTAGAGTTTGCTAGTGACGGCCTCCTCAGAACCCCTTGATAAGATTTTTTAACTTGGTTCTCAGGCTTGAACTGGTCATGGGAATACCACTTGGACACCGATGAGACGTCTTTCATCGGAACATAAACTAACCTTATGGTGATTGGATGCTTCTTTTGAAGTTCCCATTCAGGCACGTCCTCATCTTCTTATGCATCACCATCTTAGGAGACACTCGTTGTTTATGTATCGACTGTGCTTGTTGAGAAGACTATGGCATCTCATCATGCACTTGCTCGGTATGAGCTGGAGAAGGTTGTGGCATCTCATTAGGCACATGCTCGCTAGGAGGCGGGGAAGAATGTGGCATCTCAGGAATGTGGTGGTCATGAGACGGTGAAAATATCTCCCCGACCTCAACTCGCTCCAAATTTTGGAGAGGAGGATGCGGCGAAGAAGCAGTCAATATAATGTCCCATTTGTGCCAGAGGATAAACTGCCCAATAATGTCTCTGAGTAACACCAGCCTCTGGGGAGTTATGTAGTCTATCCTCCACTGCATGAACTTGGGCTTCACGGTATGCACCTCGACCCTAGTGTAGTCCGGCGGTATCTTATTATTGTGGTGTAAGCCACTAGGAGGATGTGCCACACCCGTTGCCACCTCCATCATAGTGTTCTGCCGGCCGCTGAGAAACACCAAGGTGTAACTAGTTGGTTCCCGTATGCGATCGACGAGGGTTGTGGCTATAGTGAAACCTTAGCTGCTAGGAACTTTTGGAGGGCTGTCAACTAATACCATTTCTTCCGGCAGCGTCACTAATATCCGTGGTTCCATAGACAGTCCTTGCTCCTCCAGCGCCTTCGCAACTAGAGCCTTCACTTGGAGCTCAAAATTAGTCTCCCGATCTCTGCCATGTTTCTTGTATATGTGTCTGTCCTCTTCGAATCCTTGCTTTCAGGTCATCCTTTTCTCTAGCCCCCCTAGTGCGGTCTATGTGCTCCTTGTTTCCCAAGCCAAGGCTAAGCTCGTCCCGCTCTCTAGAAGGATTAAATGAGCCTTTCTCCTTATCTTCAGCATATTTTAGTATCCTTGATACTGCCTCTTGGGTCTCCGGCTTATCAAACTTAAGATTACCGTCGGATGATTCTGTACTCCTCGCATATATCCAATTCCTTAAGTGTACCTTCAAATTCATCACATCGATATTCCCAGCAGCTGCGGCCTCTTTATCTATCTTTCTAAATTGCTCTTTCTTGGCATAGTAGCCACTAGGGCCTAGATGGTGGTGGTGTTTGATCCTCTTTACTAGCTCGGTGTTACGAGCACTGAGCTCCAATGCCTCTGGTGAAGTCTTTTGAGCCACGAGCTTCTTCCATTGACTAGAAGTTATTTTGCTGAACTCGTTGAAGGGAGTTAACCTCTTTTGTATATACTTCGTGTTGAGCTCCAACCTCCAACATCGGAATGACTCTCCCATCATCCTAAAAGCATTTTTTACTAGTTCTTGCTTACCCTCCAGAAATCTAAAATTGAGCTTCAACTGCCTATCCTATAGTTCATTCTTTTTGTTCTCTAGTACCTCTTTCCAGTTAGGGATTGCTAGGTTCAATTTATCTCTTACTAGGGCCCCAATCGCATTACATAATTGTCCTCTTAATTCCTTTGGGTTAAGGATCCCCCCTGCTGGCCCGACCTCCATTATCACATAGCATGCCTTATCTGGATATAGATTTTCTTTTCTATTCCCTCGTTTCCTCTTAGGCTTGGTAGTCGTGGTTGTGTCTTGAGGTTGTGGAGCAGAGACATCGTGATCTGTCTCTGCGGCTGTTGCCTCCGCTCTCCTTTCCTCTACTCCGTCTTGTCTAGCGAGATGTCGCGGACATCAACATCGTCTTTTTCGAGTTTCAGGAGGGACCTGTATATACGACAGGTCAAAGTGTTAGCAGAGGTAAAATAGCCAAAGCTTTAGCAAAATTTACAAGCTAAGGCTTTTTCCCTACCTCCTCGTTCGGATCAAAATTCTTGTCCAAATCTTCCTACATTGGCCTTCTTCTGGCTTCATGTGGGAAAGGATCCTCGGAACTTACATATCCCTCTTATGAGTCATCATCATCAACTTCTTCGCCTTTAGCAGCCTCTCCTGCTCTTTCTTCTGCTCCCCCTTCCTTCTCGTCACACTGCTCCTGAGTAAGCATCACTTCTAGATCATTTTCTATCTCGTTATCAAACTGCTCCTGAGTAAGCTGGTCCTCTAGTACTTGCTCCTCATAGGTTGGCTGCTCATCATGCTCGAGGCATCGGGCTGCACTGTCTGGTGTCCGCGATATTATTTTGCGCTTTGTTCTAATAGATGCAAGAAAGTGTGCTTTAGATACACGGGAAGGTATAAGAAATTAAAAAGGTCTATAAACCAAAGTAGTCCTATAAAACAACAATATATAAAAAATGAGTAGTAGCAGTGGTAGAGGCCTCATAAACATATCAATCATCATCTGATCTTGAACTTGGAGCATCAAGGCATCATAACAGAGAAGAGACGAGAAGGTAATGTAGGGGCGGCTGCTAATGATGCCAAGTTCCTCACAAGCAATGAGACTCTCAAAGACATTCTTCTACACGTGCATAGCATCAATGGCATGGGGGCCTCCAAGTTTGGCCAATAAGACAGATACTGAAAGAAGATCGATTGTTTCTTGAAAGGTACGCCTTCAATAGGAGGTGTGCTTCTATCTCTGTTCATCCTATCCAGATTCTTCTTTCCATAGACAACGTGCATATTTTTCACCATTCTGTACACGTGTTCTCCGTTATGACGTCTCTCCGGAGGGGTTCAATCTCCGGGATGTTGTCATAAAATCTAAAGAACAATTTGCTATGGTACTTATGACTTATCTTTAAGAAGCGTCGGTTCTTTAGGTAAACTATCTTCTTGGATGCATCTAGGTACACCCATGTAGTACCATCCAAGCAAACCAAGCATCCCATCTTCTCTTTGATCTGTCTAGACAAAGCAAACAACGCGGGGTAATAATTGGTAGTAACAAATATTATTGCTCTACATATAAAGTCCTCCTTTCGGAACGCATCGTACATCGGCTCCCCATGCCTCCATAGCCTCTCCATTTCTTACATCAAAGGCTCGAGGAACACGTCTATATCAATGCCTGGTTGTTTAGGGCCAGAAATAAGAATAGTGAGAAGAAGTTACTTTCTCTTCTGACACAACTATGTTGGGATGTTGTACATGGTCAAGATCATTGGTCAAGTGCTGTGGTCACTCATCCTCTTATTGAAGGGATTCATTCCATCGGTGCTCAATTTAAACTGTACATTCCTTGGGTCATCGCTGAATTCTTTGTGCTTCTCATCGAACCTTTGCCACTGACTACAATCAGCTAGGTGTGCAATCTTATCATCATCCACCTTGCGCTCATCATCCCACCATGTCATGAGTGCAGCTTCTTTAGGGTTTAGGAAGATACGTCTCAAGCGATCGGTTACTGGCAGGTACCACATTACCAAGGTAGAAATTTTTCTCTACTTTGTATCGTTGCCTAATGGAGTGTCCTTTGGGGCTGAGATTCTTGTACCACTTTTTTGTACCCTTCCTATTTCTCTTTTTCCTCGTGGAGGCTTCGTCTCCACTGTAAAGGTCATTGTTCTTGTATCGGCTGGCCCCACATTGGGAACATTTATCCAGTGACATGAACGTTTCACCATGAAAAAGTATACAGTGGTTGGGGCATGCATGTATTTTTTTAACCTCCATTGTCAATGGACTTATGACCTTCACTTGGTATGTGTTGGCGGGAACTGAGTTTGGTTGTGGCAGCACCAATGACAGGAGATGCAATAGATCGTTGAAACTACAGTTTGACCAGCCGTACTTAGCCTTTAAGATGAGTAGCTCAAGCACAAAACGTAGCGACGTCCAATGTGTCGGACAGCCCTTTTCAACACCATATACAGTCTCCTTCGATGCTTTTGTCACCCTTTCCAAATTTTCTAGACCTTTTGAGCTATTTAGTAAAATCTCTGGTTCAATGGCTCGAATCATGTCCTTCGAATCATCTTCATCCCCGACACGTGCTCCACCATCATTATTGGCACCACCTTCGTCGTTACCATCCCAACCATCAGCATCACCACCTTGTTTATTGCCAAACTTCGAATTCATCCGTGCATCAAGCTCTACTGAATATTAGGATAGGAATTCTAGGGTTTCGTCGTTGTATTCCTCCTCATCCTCGTCGTTAACAATAACTGTTTCACCATGATGAATTCATACTGTGTAGTCCTCAACAAATTCTCGCATAATCAAATATGATCTGATGATAGTCACATCTATCCATGCCATATGGTTCTTGCAATCTTTACAGGGATAAATAATTGTATCCTTATTCTCTGTCAATGTCGTTGCATGCTTCTTTGGGGCCTCAATAAATTTATCCACTTCTTCACGAAAACCTGCCTTGAACCTTAACGAACCATACATCTAAGAGTTCATGTACTCTATCTTTTACAACAACAACAAAACAAACATAAAGGACTACTTATTCAGATATATATAAAAATAAATCAAATTAATAATTATTTGAGAATAATTGTATATACTTCAGATATATATGAATATAAATCAAATATAATTACATGAAGCATACAAACACACCATGGTAGAAGAAAATTAATTAATGATCCATTTATCCATAAACAATTAAAATACATATTTGTTGATTACAATAAATAATTTTAAAGACAACAATTAGCAATAATTATATTTTACCTCAATATCTTTCATGCAAACCCTAGTCTAATTTCATCAAACACAAATTTATAAAACCAAAATTAATAAAAAAAACTAAACCCTAGATCTAGATCTACATGCACATGAAACATCCATAAAACTAACTAATTGTTCACTAAAATCAAGAAACATAGACCAAATAAGGGTATGATCTTGTTCCTCTCCCTAATTTACCCTAGTACATTCAAAACTTGGGTCTAATTTGCTTCATAAGTAGCTCAAGCACCATAGAAGAGAGAGAAAAATAAAATTTTAATTACTCACTGACCAACCATTAAAACTTCAAAAAAATGTGAAATAGCATTTTCTTACCGTCTACAACCTCTCCACCAAAGGATTTGAGACCAAAATCTTCCCTCTTAGTAGAGCAATTTTTAGGAGGTCTCCAAGGCCTCTCCATCTTTCTTTCACTAGTCGGAGTGAGTGACCCGAAGAGGAAGAATGTGCTGCAACTTGCTTTATATATGGGTCATTTATAGGGATGGCTGATGATTGAGCCGCCCCTACAAATCCCAGATATTTATACGCGGGCATTTGTAGGGACGGCTCAATCACCAGCCGCCCCTACAAATAACAGTACCGGGGATGACTCGTGAGTGAGCCGCCCCTACAAATCTGATCCATTTGTAGAGGCGGCTCGTATCACTAGCCGTCCCTGCTGTTTTATTTATAGGGGTGGCTGGTCTCGTGGCTCCCGAGCACGTCACTGTAGCAGCGGCTCTATCACCGGTCATTTTTATAAAAAATTTATCCTGGCGACAAACCATTTTTCACGTAGCGTTGATCGGCTGGTACATAGGAAAACTCTTCCATGTCTTCCCCCGGCGCCAGTACGGCACCGCATAGAGCTGCAGCGGCGACATGAGCCGCATCGTGACCAGCGTGGCCTCATGGTGGCTTGTAAGACACACTTCTACACGAGCTGTCATGCCACACGACCCTCAACCTCACCAAGACCAATGCTGCAGGGGGGCTAAGTGCATTGCTTCCGCCACGACATCATGGATCATATGCACACCTGGATCACATGATCAAGCGGGAAAACAACTTGAACAGGTGCCCGTGTTCAAGTGTTTTCTAGAATCATGCTCCATATTATGGTGCCTGCTTGGAAAAGAGATAGAGTATGATTTTAGAAAAAAAAAATCTAAAATGGGTCTCATATTTTTCTAAACTAAAACAAAATTTCTATGATTTTTATAAGATTGCTTCATATTTTAGATTTTTTATTGCATTTTGAACTAATATAATTTTGTATGATTTTTTTATGATTGCTTCCATTTAAAAATTTTAATTGTGTATTTTTTGCAAAAAATGTTTTGATACATTTGAAAAATATATTTCTATGATTTTTTATTTAAAGTCCAAATTAACTTTTTTTGAACTCGAAAATAGTCCGATTTACCTTTCTCATGGTTGACATGGCACCACGTCAGCCAAAACCACTTCTAAGACCTTCGTAAATTAAATCGGACAGTTTTAAAAGTTGGGTGAGTTGAAATATCCAGATTTCTGATTAAGGGAGGCAAATCGTACTTCACAATAGTTGATGAAGGTTAGATAGATATTTTTTTCATTTGCAAATCACACTTGCAGTGACCCTTCTGCCCTTTACTGTTCTGCAGGTGAGGCCCATCCATCCCATAGAAATAGACTATTGATGTTGACAATTTCTCATAGCCTTATTTGAAGATCTAGCTAATTTGAAGCTTTCGCATCGTTATACGCCCTACGTTCAAATTATAGTTCATTTTTTTAGTCCACTTTAGTTTTGTAGTTCAAATTATAGTTCACACTTTGGTTTTGGCGTAAGTCAAATTTCTTTAAATTTGATGAAACCTGTAGAAAAATACATGAACATTTACAACATCAAAATGTTTTCACTAGATTCTTCAAAAAAAAAAAATTAGACAGTTCATTTATTTGAAGTTGTAGGTGTTAATATATATTTTTTAAAATATAGTCAAAACTAGAAAAAAAACCACTTAGAAAAAATTGGAACTAGTCAAAGACAAAATGATCTATAATTTGGAACTAGAGCATTTCTCGGCACATAGCCGAAGAGTAGTCACGGCTGCAGGATTCTTAAAGCACCTGCGTTTGTGTGATAATGTAAAAAACTATTTTGTTGAGTCAAGAGAAAGATGTAAATGTAGGGTGCGACGCTTTGCCTATGCAACTGAAAACACTGCTTCTCCTGCCTGAGAAATCTCTCACCATTATAGCCGAAGACTGTTTATTAGCTGGGGCAACTGAGACATTACAAAACAAAAGTGAAGGAATCACCTCTTTCGGATTTTTTTCTTTTAGAGGAGTGAATTATTTTCTCAGTAGTTACCCTACGTGATTATAGTTCTTCCAAGAAAACCTTCAAAAGAAAAAGCATAATAATATCTTCACCATTCCAATTTATATTCACAATCTTAAACATGCCATCTTATACTACAGACTAAATGCTTGCTTCGAGTATACATCCCCACCATATCATCAGAATGTTTACAAAATATTCTCTCCGTCCCAAAATAAGTGTTATTCATATTTTCTGATGAGTCAAACGATTTTAACTTTGATCAAATATATACATGAACATATTAATATTTATAATACATAATTAGTATCATTAGATAGATCGTTGAATCTACTTTTATAATAAACTTATTTGGAGATATAACTGTTGTTAATATTTTTTTTTATAAATTTTATTAAATTTAAAAAAATTGACCGGCACGAATATCATAACGACACTTATTTTAGGATGGAGGAAGTACGTATAAAATGCAGGAATCAATCTAACAGCTTTGTATTGTACTCCTTTGTGACAGTTTCATTAACAAGGCCTTGTCTGGCTTGTGTCCTCATCCAGCCAAACAAAAGTCTTGCGTGACCCATGCGTAGTGTAGCGGATGATTTGTCCACCGCACTCTTGTCGAGCTGCAGCGACTATTTCGAACTAGAAACGAAGCACAAAGCACAATAGGTTGTGCCAGGCAAAGTTGCACGAATCAAAGACCGGCCTCTGAAAGTGTGGCGCACCGAACCTTAGCGTGGTAATTTCAGGATGCGAATGTACACAGCCTAAAACTCACTTTCCTAAGGCACTCATAGACTACCACATTTTCCCTGCATCCACCATGCATACTTATATTTTGGAGAAAAAACTCAAAAAGTATATTCTAACAATTAATTTCTTATATTATAGTGCCAGTTTATAAAAAAAATCTAAAATTATTTGAGAGACAAAGCATATATATATAATTTAACGTTGGCTACGATTTACAGATTGGAATTCATTTCCAAAGTAAAATACACCGTACAGCATTGGACAGAGGGAGCACATTGCTGATGCCATATGGCATCACACAAACCCATCAACAAGTTGGCCATCAAAGTAGCACGGCACCAAACATACAGATCACGAAATATAGAATGGCTAAATCAATATTCATTGAACTCTGTGTTTTATCAATTTGCTGGGGGAATATTCCCCACAACCAATGTATCGACCAAAATGCAAACAAAACGAAAATAAAAGCTCAACTCCTTTTACCCTAACTATTTTTTTACAAAGGTAGCAAAAGAATACTCCAAGCTATACAACAACACCCTTGGAGTAGTGTTTGAGAAATTATCAAGATTGTAGTGAGACCAAAGAGACAAATTCAGTGCTCAAGCCCCCACCTTTCCTAATGTTGATCACAAAATGCTCAGGGTACTTTCTTAGCAGCAATGCAAGTCCATGCCATGGTCTACCATCAGTTTCAGTCTCCGGAAAGTCTTCAGATGTCAGGTATTTTCGCACCCTGCTGTGGTGCCACATATTGCCGTACTTATCAAACATCTAATACAGCAGAAAGATTTGTTAGAAATAAACAGAAGGATATAATAAACATGAAAGAAATGCTAAAATAGAGCAAACTACAGGAAATCTGATTAGGACATAAGCCACAGGAAGTAAACAATAATTGCAACAAGAAACTGTCAAGCACAAAATAGGAAACAGAGCAGGGCACCAAATGGTCCTTGATCATGAGACACTGGTTGTGCCCAGACCTATTAGTACTGGAAAAATAAAGTGGCAACTACCGGCTTCTAGAAGATTACAACAACCACATTTTGATTAAAAAAAAGATCACATATGGTTTGTTTTTTTCTTTTTTTATGAACCCCATTTGGATTTGGTAGTACAGAATTTGCATGGTTCAAATTTTGAAATACTACTAACCCATATACCATTGTATGGAAGCTTTCAGCCTACAACTAGTAGAAAGGTGACTGACTATGTCCAGTTTCAGTAGATCTCAGTGTCTTGTTTAAAAAATGTTAAGCACAGTGGAAATTACCAGTAAAATTATATATTAGAAAAAACATGTATTTATCAGATAGCATTGCAAAAGCTAGGATCCAACTTACTCAAGCAAAACCTTAGGCTGTTCAAAAAACAACTGAGAAGCTTATTCTACAGAAATATTACCTCCATTCCAAATCAGTTCACTTTAGCTTTGTCCCAAGCTAAACTTCTCTAACTCTGACTTAGTTTTTAGAAAAGTATACTAACATCTACAAGTTCAAATAAATGCACTATCATGACATTTCATAGAGAATTTAATGAAACTAATCCGATGTTGTGAGGGTAGGTACATTTTTCTATAAACTTCGTAAAAGTTGGAGAAGTTTGACTTAGTGCAGTTAAAGTCAGCTATAATTTGGAACAGAGGGAGTACTATCTTTTTTTTTTCGGGACCAAAATTGGCCCATTTCCACTATCCGCGAACTGAAATACAGATGTTCGAGCAGACATATCCGAATTCTGAAGGGGCAGAAAAAGGGGTGGGTGGGTGGGGGTGGGGTGGGGTGGGGGGGGGGGGGTGGATATTGCCACACAACTAACGTCTGACAGCGCAAGCCTGCTTCAAGCTGTCCCAGCTGCAAGTGGTAGTAAAATTATCTGGTACTCCATTATTGTTATACAAACAAACTTGCATCAGCAGATTAGATTTTAACTCTACTTGGATCATGAGGTCAATCCTTATTGATCAAGGAGCTTAGATCAACCTATGCAAGGTTCTTTTTTACTGTATTCTATAATCTATAGATACCCTTAGCATAGACACGAAAATGGATGTATGTGGGCACCATAAATCATTTCGTCAAAGGGGGGACAGTAGAGGGGTAAGGGTTACGCTCAGGCTATCATAATGCAAACATACAGGGAATGGAAGCATCCATAAGAATAAGATTTTAGCTAAAACAAGGGGGACAGCAAAGAAATAGCATCTATTGATACTTCTCCATGAGGAAAAAAACTTCCTTACCACTTCATGAAGCTTGTTCATAGAAATCCATTCCTGAGGTCCACAGAGATCAGACAAGATAGTAGCAGCAGATGAGATGACATCTTTCTCTTCCAACTGAAGCAATAGTTGATCATCTGCTTTCCTGTAAGATTTTGATCCTGCAGTGCAATAAAACAGTTATTTGTCTTCAACATGCTCAAATTATTTTGACAACAGTTTGGAAGGTATTATATATGAAAAACATGAGTGCACACAGGTTCCATGGAAAAAGCTTGAAAATCTACTAAAAGTGATGAACCAAGTAGTAAAGTACTGATAATGCAATATCTAAAGTAATAGAAACTAGGCATTTCATGATACTTAGCATGCACCGATGCTCTTAGCGATCTTTTCTTTTTCGAACACGCAGGAGAGCTGCGTATCTTTGTATTAAGAAGAAAAAGGGGCAAGAGCCCTTACAACACACACCCACACTCCTAAGCTCTTAGAAAAACACACGCGCCTTTTACTTAGACAGAAAAAACAACCTCACCTGCACAAAAGGACCCTACTGGCTATCTACAGGCTCAAGAGAAGGGAAGGAGCTTCCCTGAGCCTTTGCAAGACTCCAGTAACGTTGTTCCTCACTTGCGAGCAGCAATGCTCCAGCCAAGTTAGGAGGAGTACCATAAAAAAACACATCAATTTGGTTCCAAATTGCCCATGCCCCAAGGATGATAAGCGAGTTGAGTCCTTTTTTTGTGTGAACCATCCATTCTTGACTCTGGCTTGGCGCTTGGCCCACCATTCATCAAAGGAGGGTTCATCCTCTTAACGATCTATAATGAAATGTTTTACACTACAGGCAACAGAAAGCTATCTGTGTTTGCATTCTAACAATGTTTCAATCTTCCAGATCAAACATAGCTCTCGATTCAGATATTATTTCAAATAAAAAGATGGTGAGAAATGTATGCATTAGCTATGTAGACATTAGCCCCACCAACAGCACAGTCCAAAATTATTGTTCAAAAATAAATAAATTTTGTACATGTTCAGGAATTAGGATCTAAGAAGCAGATGCAGTAGGAAGGCAACTTGCTATTCTGTCAGTAGACCAGAAATACAGACAACACTCACCATGGAACTATGATCAACAAAGAGCTATAGATAAGTTAGGAAACCTCAACAAAAGGAACAAGAGTTTTTCAACTGCTCTTAGTACACAAACAGAAAACCTAAGAATCATATACAGGTTTACTGAAATGCCTAAAAAGCCTAGACCTGCGAACTTATATCCCTTATTGTGTAAGGTCTAAGGACATGATATGTCTTGAAAAGCATACACAGAAGTATGGAGCTAGGAAATCAAGGAAATATATTTTCCTGCCATTACATTAAGAATCCTAAAGTTACTGAAGACCATATTTTGTCTAGCTTGAGGGAAGAAATCATATTGGATATTGATTTCATATATCTATTGTATCTTTCCTGACTGCAATAACTGCTATCATGTGGCATTACTGACACAATAGGCTGTTACAGAAGACTTGAAAAGAAAAAACATTGGCAATCCAAAGATTCTGGCAATTGTAGGATAATACCATACACAAAAGGGGGTTACAGAAAGATCTGAACATGCCCCACAATACATATTACACTGCTGTCACCATTAAGTTTGCAATAAGATGTAAAGTTTGACAACAACAATGAACTTTAAATCCTTGAGCTGGCAGGAACAGTAATTTCACTAGCATCAAAAAATGCAAATGACACTAATCATCTCCTACAATTGTTGCAACACAAACCAATGTCCAGCCAAAGAAGTAGCAATACCAGTTGGCAGACAATTATCAACAAAACTGAACCACATTAATCCCTCCTTCCTCCCCCGCCTCTTGCACATCCATCGGGACAAGAGCATCATCTCAACAATGAAACTTAGGATTGCCACCCATTCAATGAAAAAGATATTACACTGTCACTACGCAATCCACTCTCCTCATCCAATTGGCAATCATAAGTGCAGCAACTCAAACCCAGCAATCATCAACAAACCAGTAGCGAACAATACATAACAACGTAAAGACAATAAAGAAATGAAGCGCTATTACCACCAAATTCACTGCATGATGTATCACCCATTTCATTGGAATATACAGAAAAATTACAGCAAAAGCATGAAGAATGAGCTCGTCACCAATCAAATGAACTTGATAATGTAATCCCAATTCTAAAAAAAACAAACTCTATGTACAATCAGACAAGTAGCAACTATCATTTCAGTATTTCACCAATCAAATGAACTTGATAATGTAATCCCAATTCCCAAAAAGTAAATTCAATGTACAATCGGACAAGTAGCAATTCTTCAAATCCAACAGAGATCAAGAAATGCAAGAATTAAGTACCGTTATCCCCATCCCTACGACGCTTCGCCGCTGCCACGGCCTCTCCCTGTTCATCCTCATCCTCGTCGTCATCAGACGGAGGCGGCGGGATCGCGCGCTGGACGGCGGAGGCACGGCGCGGGATGCCGGCGTCGAAGACGGAGCGGGAGGGGAGGAGGAAGTAGAACTTGGCGTCCCCCATCTGGAGGAGGTCCTGGGAGTCGAGCTTGACGGGGGCGGATCCGGGGACGTGGTGCACGCCCTCGACGAGGCAGCCGTTCTTGCCAAGCACCTCGAGGGCGAACCGGCGGCGCGCGAAGTCGTAGAAGATGCGCGCGTGGCGGCGGGAGACGTTCATGCCTCCACCGAGGGCGCCAAGGTCCACGTCGACGCCGTCGTCGGCCTCCGGCGGCGCGGCGACGTGACCCTTGCTGCTGCGGCGGCTATGGCGACCGAGGACGATGGAGTAGGTCTGCATGTAGTACTCGAAGCACTCGCCCTGCAGCTTCGCGAATCCTACCTCCCGGTCCGACGCCGCCGGCGAGTCGGCGGCTGGGCGCCGCGCGTTCCACATGTGTGGCCGAGGAGGGGTTTGGGGTTTGGACCGTTTGATTCTGATTAGGGCAATGGTGCGAGGACGAGCAGAAACATCTTCTCTCTAAATTGCACTGAGATTAGTACCCGCCGCCGGCGATCTGGCGATGGCGAGAGTCTATAGGACCAAAACCTTGAGCGAAAACTAGCTATGTTGGGCTGCAACAGGAAATTAGGTCGGGTCCATATGATTACTAAGATACGAGCGTCGGGGTGGTGTAGCACTTTGATATTTGTTGAACGAGGAAAATACGCGGCGGCTGTGAGGCCCCGTTTTACAGGGCTTTTTCATCGGCTTTAGGAGTTGTTTGGAGCCGTTTTCTATTAAACGGGTAAAGTAAAATAGATTCACTTGTGAAGCCTCTAAAAACATGCTCTCATAGTGATTTGGGGTGGGATGGAGCTAAAAAAAGTGGCTTCTCCCGGCTCCTTCTCCAATCCCATAAAAACATGCTCTCACAGGGAAGCCATTTTACCAAACGGTTTACCAAAACCGCTTCAGCTTCACCGGTGAAACTGTTCGTGTAGCTGAAGCAAAAAAAAAATAGCTTCACTAGTGAAGTGAAGCCCTGCCAAACGGGTATTATTTCTAGATCTATAAATTTAGCTCCGGATATCATCTAAATGGATCCTAACCCGTTCCATGATTGTACAGTCGATATATGAGACCCACTTATGAGGCTTCTCCTTTATCTCTCTCCTCTGTCTCGAGCTCTCTTCGTCCAGAAAAACCGGCCAGGGGTGTCGTGGGTCACACACACTGGAGCCTACCACGTCGCGTACCTGATGAAAATCGTCAACGGTGGCAACAGTGGCAGAGCGTGAAGCCTAATATACGGGGCCATTTGTCAAATCCGAGACAATATACAGAGAAGTTTCATAGAAATAAGTTTTGGTTCTAAACTACATAGTCTATGAAACAGAGCCAAACGAGCGTGGGCGTGGGGGCGCCGCCGCCGGCCGGCCGGGACCGATGATGAGTCGGCGAGTCAACTGGGAAGGCCGCCGCGAGGCATCGACAGCTCCAGCCTCTGGCTTCCGGCTCGTCGCCTTATCGTCGTCTGTGAGCCTCCACTGACCGTCTTGGGCACTCGGTGGATGTTGATTATTTTCTTCTCCTTTGCTTTGCATGTTGAGCAATGCCAGGTCCCAGGTGCCAATAGTCATGTGGCTCCTACGTGCATAATGGGCTGGCTTGCATGTGGCCGGTGGCCCATCGCCTATGCCTTGTGGGCTGAATTAGCTAGCCTAGCTATCCAGACTTGCACAACAACACAGATACGCTGCAGCATAGATCTTCATTTCTTTTTTTGCGTGGCAAGGGGGGGGGGCCCTTTATGGTCATAACGTGCCTCCGCCGGTGGGCGGCAACAAACTTCCCAGCGACATAGCCGGATCCCGCAGCTGCGAGCCAGCCTAGATGCTGCTACTGTAGAAAGTGCCGGACGCGGGCACAGCCTTGGCCGGCAAGGGCGCGGGCACAGCCTTAGTGGGCTCAGTGCCTCCTAGTGGCATGCTCGGCAGTGGAGGAGTACTGCGGCGATGAGCAGCACCAACAGCCATGGCGCTGGGGCAGCATCTGGGGCGATCCTCACCGGCCCGAGCGCTCGTGCTGGCCGGGGCACGAACAGAGGACCACGATTCCGCGAGTCCGCGACTAGAGGAACGAATGGGTAAAAAAGCGACGTGAAAAAAAAGAAAGATATATTCCAACCTGACATGTGGGTCCCACATGTAAGGGCCATGTCAAGCATGCCACATCAGCTTCTAGAATGGGTTTGGACCCGTTTGGAACTTGATGACACCCAAAGCAAAGTTTATGGGCCCAGAATTGGCATTCTGAAAGTAGAGGGATATAAATGGCTCCCCTTGCCAAATTGAAGGACCGGCCATGAATTTTCCTCTTGTTGAATTTATTATGAGCTACTCCCTCCGTTGTAAATTAATAAGATATTTTGGTTTTTCTAGATAATATTTTTCTATATACTCAAATATATACTATGTCTAGATACATAGTTAAAGCAATACATAAATAAAAAGCAAAACATCTTATAATTAAAAAAGGCAAACTTTAGTTACAAAATTATTTTTGAATGATTTTGTTTGGAAATTATCCACTGATCGTATAAAATGTATATGGTAGAAAACTTGGCCTTACATTTGCTACAATAAGAGGAATGATGTTAAGGAGGGATGTGCAATCTTATTTATATAGACAACAAGTTATTGTTTATGAAATGATTATTAGTTTGAGGATTTGAAGAATATCAATATATGCTTTATGAGGAAAAAATAAGGGCATGTTTAGATGAGACCCAGTACCAGGCACCTCGCCCAGGCAGCGCATCAGGCCCGGGAATGATGCATGTGCCATACAAGTTCCTCGGTCGTCAACCCAAACACACCCTAAGAATGCCTCAGGCACTCACTTCCCAGATATCTTCCAATATATGCGCTAATTTTGGAAGAACAGGAAAGAGCAAGAATGGGAGGGATAAAAAAGGACATGTCATAAGAATCAAATTGTAACAATTCTAAAGATAGTGACAATGGTTCTATAGTGAATAGGAAGGAGAGGAAAGAACTAACCAAAAAATTGATTGAGATGGAAAGAAAAGGACTGACCCACTGAGTATTGTGAAATTGGCACTAACCTTGACCATTTCGTGAAGGTTGAAATAGCCTTGCTTCCTCATATATATGATATTTTCCTTTTCGGGCTTCCTTCTTCTGAATGCATTCATTACTTACAATCATAGCCATGTACATATCTATATCCCATACGGTAGATGTGTCGAATATGTATATAGTTTGGTTACACTGCGACTTGAGTTGTATTAGGTGCTAGGATAGAGTTAGAGTCGAACTCTATTCCTAGGGGGCCATAAATATGAGGCAACTCATATTGTAACCATTAGACGACTTGGTGGCTGGTTTGGGCAGCGACAAGGCTGTGAGAGCGCCCTAGATGCTAGTGTAGCTATTGTTTATAAGGAGGAGTGCTCAGTAGTCACGCTCTGAGGATGTAGGCAAATTGTCGAACCTCTTTAAAAAACATCGTGCTTCGGTGTTGTTCTCGCTTGCATATTTTTTCTATGGTGTTTATGCTTCTGTATTCTTCAATTAGTAGATTCGTTTTGGTCTGGATCTAACCGTGTAGTGTAACACCATATTTCTTCTTTGCTACTTGGCTGAGCAATGGTTCCATAATGGTGCTACATGGTATTCTTCACCCTTTCGTCATACTCGACATCTACCCTTGGATGAAGTTGTGTTGCCATTTGTCCTCCTATGCAAAACAACACCAACAAATCAAATAACCATATCGACTAAGAAACCAAATAACCATTGACTAGAACAACATTCAAATTGAAAGCATGCAAAATGTCAGGTTACTATATAAAAAATGACATGTTACCTCAAGGTGACGCCCTAATGAAGTGTCTACCTGTGTGCTTAATTTCCCAGCATACCTTCCTCTATGATTACAAGCAATGTGGCAGCATAGTTGAGTTCCCCTCTCTTCTCTACACTCCTGAGTGATTGACATGTCCTACACATATATAAAAAACCCTAAGCTCCAAATCAAATTTCATGAATCTGGACACAAATAGAATGTAATTAGTGCTCCAAACCTAGGCTCAACCAACATACATAGCATAAAACATTATTGCTTGAAAATCATAACAATAACCCTAACCCCAAAATAGCATGAGTAGACAGGCTCAGCCCCAAAAGGCCAAGATGCATCTACAACTTTAGGCCCAATATCAAATAAATAACATAATCGTAGGCACTAAATAAATTGAATAACTCAAACTTGGACCCCCGAATTGGTTCCAAACCTAGGCACTAAAAGCATCTAGGCCCCTAGCTGGGTTTCGGTGATTAATGATAGCACAAGATTACTTGTGACTAACGTGTGTTTTGTAAAGGCAATTTGAGTTAGGTCATGGTAATGATGATTGCTTGGGCAGTTATGGTTTTCATGCCCCTATCGATGGAAATCGTTTCGGTTTTCAAAGGATGGACGACAAGGTTAAGGATGGACTAGTTCTAAGTGTTGTTTGGCATTGGAGAGACACTTAGAGTTATTTAGGACTTTGTTTTTCCTTTGGTCGTACTATTAAGGGGGGTATGAACTAGTAGCTTGACCTAGGTAAGTCTAATGGTTTAGGTGTGGTGCACACTTGTCAAACTTAGCACTAGGTAGCTCAGGGTTTGCCCTAAGATCGATTGGAGACAAACTCATTCACGAAGATGTTGAATTCGAAGTGAATGGAGTGCTCATTTACTGACTGAACAGTGTGAGTCCGGTCAGTTCATTTGCTTGGCAGCAGAAGGCAGACTATGACCGGACGCTGAATAGTAATGTTCACCGAACGCACCGATGATTAGAACTGTAGCAGCGTGGACTTGCTATTGACTGGACCGAACACTGGCAGGTAAGTGACCAGATGTAGGGCTTGCAGAGACTGGCCAACAACAAAGAAGGTCTAGAGAGGATAATTCTTGACCAAACACGTCAGATGGACGCTGACCAGCGTTAGGTCACTCTAACTGATCAAGTCTGACAGCTGACGTGTTCGTGGCCGTTGGCCACTGATCGGCGCGTACGGTCACCTTGACCTGCGCGTCCGATCACCACATAATGTGCTAAGTTGGACGGTAATGGTCATGTTTTGAAGTGGGAAGTATAAATACTTCTCCCACTCATCCAACTTAGCTCTCTTGCCCATTTGTTCAGCTGAGAAACACCTTTAGAGTGCAAGGGAGAGCAAGAGCCTAGTGGGGTGATTGAGATTTGAGAATCCAAGATTAAGGACCGCATTAGTGCATAGGGAGTAGCAAGTGTGCATCCACCTTTCTCATTAGGTTTGTTTTAGTCAAGTGAGAGTTTGTGCTTATTACTCTTGATGATCGCCATCACCTAGATGGCTCGGTGGTGATTGGAAACTTGGTGATCATCCAGTGGAGCTTGTGGATGACCCAAGTCATGGTGTGAGAGATTGTGGGTGATTCACCGCTGATAGAGTGTCAAAGAATCAGCCTGTAGAGAGCACTTGATCTTTGTGCGGATCAAGGAGAAGCTACACCCTTGCGTGGGTGCTCTAACGAGGACTAGTGGGGAGTGGCAACTCTTCGATTCCTCAGAAAAACATCGCCGTGTTCCTCTCATTCTCTTTACTTTGAGCATTTACATTTGAGCAATTTCAATTCATATCTTTACGTTCTTAGAATTCCCATGCTAGAGTAGGATTGAAATCTAGGGTGCAAAACTTTTGTGCGGTAGAACAATAGAATTACTTCTAGGTACAAAGGGGTGAAATGGGCTAAGTGTAGAACTTAATTATTGGAAGGAATTTAGAATTAGCCCAATTCACTCCCCTCTTGGGTATCTTGATCCTTTCAATTGGTATCGGAGCCTCGTGCTCCTTAAATTAGGCTTAACCACCTAGATCAAGATGTTCCATGGGGATGGACCCCCTCTCGTCTTTGAGGGAGATGATTTTTCTTATTAGAAAATTCACATAGAGGCGTACCTAGAGGCTTTAGATGTCGGAGTGCTTAAAGCCACCTCACAAGGCTTCGCAAAACCTATGGATCCCGCCAATCTTCAAGGTAATGAGGTTCACTACGAGAAGTGGAATGCAAAGACTAGAAACACTCTTTTTAGAGGCCTTTGCAAGGATGTCTTTAATCATGTGTGGAACCACAAAGACACCCATTCGCTATGGTCAGGACATTTGTGCGCTTCATGAGGGAACCAAGAGTGAGCGTGAGGAACGCTATCACCTTGTGATGAAGAAGCTTAATTCATTTGAAATGCTTCCTAGTGAAAGTGCTAATGAAATATATTCATGCTTGAATATTATTATAGAGGAGGTCAATGGGCTTGGACTCACTCAAATGCAACCATTCGATGTTGCGAGAAAGATCTTGAGTGTTCCTCCCCTTTGACAAGTATGGTCATATTATGACGGTGCTTCATCAAGGTGATCTTTCCACCGCTACGCTAACTCAAATATTAGGGAAGATCAATGCATATGATATATACATGCACATCACTCCACAAGATGGCTCTTCTTCCACCAAGAAGAAAGATTTAGCATTCAAGGCTAGCCAAGAGAAGAGGGGCAAAGCAAAAGTTGATCATGATAGTCAAGTGATGATGAGATTGAATGATGCAAGCCTTGCTCTCATGGTAAGAAGAACTACCAAGATGCTCAAGAAGCTAAACAAGAATAGTGTCAAGTTTGATGGCAAGAAGAAGAAATTCTTCACTAGTAGTAGAAGGAAGCCCATCTCCGAAATGGATTGCTACAATTGTGGAGATCTTGGTCATCTAGCTCATCAATGCCGCAAACCAAAGAAAGACAAGTATAAGAAGAAATACAAGGGCTAAGAAAGATGACTCAAGTGATGATGATGATGAGAATAAGAAGAACAAGCCATACAAGAAGGAGGATGGCAAGAAAAAGGAATTTCATAAGAAGAAGAAGAATGCAAGGCCTATATTGTTGGTGATTGGCTCATGGACATTGAATCATCAAGTGGCTCATCCAATGATGAAAGTGAAAATGAGAAGTAGAAGGTGGCCGCTCTTATGATTGGCTCTTCACTATCTCCACCGACACCACCTATCATCATCCTTTACACACCTATGCCTCATGCCCAAGGGTGAATGAAAGGTACAAAATGATGATGATAGTAGTGGTGATGACAATGGTAGTGATAGTGATGAAGAATTTGAATCACCTTCTTATGATGATCTTATCAAATTGCTAAACTAGTACACTAAATCATTGGAAAGACAAGAGCTAAAAAAGAGAAGCTAGAACTTGAGAATGACTCACTCTTAGCAAAGTATGACATAGCCAAAAAAGCTAGTGATGAGCTTAGAGAAGAGAATAAAATTATGTCATCCAAACTCAAGGAGCTCAAAACCTCTAAAAGGGAGCTTAGAGAAAAACATAGATAAACTTGAGGGGATACACAATGAGCTCACCACTAGTTACAACTTGCTAAAATAAGAGTACATAAATCTCAAGATTAATCATGACAATCTTGTTTTTTCTCATGAGTTATTGTCCAATAAGCCGCATGATGCTACTAACAATGTTGTTAAGATTGATATAGTCACATCATGTGATGACTTGATTGTTTAGAGCATTGAGCAAGGTTCTAGTAGCAAAGGCAAGAAAGTGGTTGAGTCCGATAACTATTATGATTATGTCAAACTCAAGAATGAGAATGAAAAGCTCAAGAAGGATCTTGAAAAGCTATCAACCACCAACACAATTGTGATAGAGAATCTTGACAATGATCATGATATGGCTCTTGAGAATGAGATGCTTAGAGAAGAGAACAAGATACTCAAGATGGAGAAGAATCATGATGAACTTAGGGAAGAAAACAAGAAACTCAAGTTGGAGAAAGAACATCTCAAGACCGGTTTGAGCAAGTTCACAAGAGGCCAATATCTTCAAAGTGAGCTACTTATGACCACCGCGATGAAGATGGATAGAAGTGGTATTGGGTTCTTGGCAAATCAAGAGAAGAAAGCTCAAGCTCAACATCAACAATAATACAAGTCAAAGCCTAAGCCAAAGAGATGCTTTGAGTGTGGACAAGAAGGTTACTTTGCTCATGAGTGTGAAACTCCACCACCACAACCCTTGCCCAAGCATGCTAGACCCTTTGCCTTCAATGCTCACTACATGCTTAGAAAGGTTTCTAGTGGAAAGATGAAAGTCATGTTCTTAGGTCCACCCAACAAGAATAGACCTAAGCAAATTTAGGTTGAGTCACTAGTTTATAAAGTCAAGGGCCCTCATCAAGTTTGGGTCCCTAAACAACAAGCTTGATCTCTTGTGTGTGTAGGTGAACTACAAGACCGGTGGAATCATTGGGTTATTGATAGTGGTTGCACTCAACATATGACCGATGATCCTCGTATGTTCACCTCACTAGATGAAGAAGTAGATGGTCAAGAAAGGATTACATTTGGTGACAATTCAAATGGCAAAGTACAAGGGTTGGGCAAAGTTGCAATATCAAATGATCACTCAATATCAAATATGCTATATGTTGCTTCATTGAGCTTCAACTTCCTATCTGTTGGTCAATTGTGTGATCTTGGCTTTCAATGTTTGTTCACCGAGAAGGAAGTGGTTGTGTCAGAGAAAGATGATGATCAAGTTATATTCAAGGGCTTTAGATACAACAACCTATATCTATTGGATTTCACCTCTGAAGATGCAAACTTGAAGACATGTTTATTCACCAAAACATCACTTGAGTGGTTTAGGCATAGAAGACTTGCACATGTTGGGATGAGCTCACTTCAAGAAGTTAATAAAAAATGAGTTGGTGAGAGGTTTGAAGGATGTGAAATTTGAGAAGGACAAGCTTTATAGTGCATGTTAAGCTGGCAAGCAAGCTGCAAACACTCATCTAACCAAAGCTTACATGTCCACAACAAGAGTGCTAGAGCTTCTCCACATGGATCTATTTGGACCAACAACTTATAAGAGTTTGGAAGGCAACCTCTATTGTCTTGTGATAGTTGATGGCTACTCTAGATATACTTGGGTGTTCTTCCTTCATGATAAGACCGAAGTAGGCCGCATGTTTCAAGAAGTTTATCAAGAGAGCACAAAATGAATTTGAAGTGAAACTCAAGAAGATAAGGAGTGACAATAGGAAAGAATTTGACAACATAAACATTGAAGCATATTGTGATGAATTTGGGATGAAGCATGAGGTCTCCGCAGCCTACACTCCTCGACAAAATGGTGTAGTAGAGAAAGAACCGGACACTAATCACCCTTGCAAGAGCAATGCTTGATGAGTACATTACACCTCAAGATCTATGGGCTGAAGCCATTCAACACCGTATGCTATGCATCCAACCGCCTATTTCTCTAAAAGTTTCTTGGCAAGACCCCTTATGAGTTGCTCAATGGGAAGAAGCCAGACGTCTCATTCTTCTAGATATTTGGTTGCAAATGCTACATCTATAAGAAGCAGCAACACCTATGGAAGTTCTAAAGATGTTATGATATTGATTTTCTTGTTAGTTACTCATCAGAGTCCAAAGCATATCGAGTATTTAATCATGCCACTAGCTTGGTTGAAGAAACATATAATGTGGAATTTGATGAATCTAACGGCTTCCTAAAGAGCACATGAGAATCTTGATGATGTAGGTGATGAACCATTGAGGGAGGCCATGAAGAATATTTCGATTGGAGACATCAAGTCCTAAAGATGATGAAGATAAAGTGCATGTGATTGATCCACCCACTTTATCAAATGTGCCATAAGATGATGATAAAGATAGGAGAGTAGAAAATAAAGATACGCATGTCTCTCATGATCAAATGGTGGCACAAGCTCAAGATGTTGATGCTCCACAACCTCCCCCCAAGTGGTTGATAGAAGAAACTCGCCTCTACTTCAAGCACATCCACAAGATCTCATCATAGGGAGTCCTTCAAAGGGTGTAATGACTTGCTCTCAAAAACTTACTTTATTTATTGAACATCACTTGTTTGTTTCTTACATTGTGCCTAAGAATGTAGAAGAAGCTCTTCAAGATCTAGATTGGATAAATGCTATGCATGAAGAATTGAATAACTTCACCAGCAATGAAGTTTGGACACTTGAAGAGCGACCACAAGATGCAAGGGTCATTGGAACAAAGTAGGTGTTTCGCAACAAGCAAGATGGTCAAGGCATTGTTGTGAGGAATAAAGCAAGGCTAGTTACAAAGGGGTTCTCTCAAGTTGATAGGTTAGATTTTGGAGAGACCTTTGCACCAGTTGCAAGACTTGAAGCCATTCGTATCCTTCTTGCATATGCATCTCATCATTAAATGAAATTATATCAAATGGATGTTAAAAGTGTATTTTTAAATGGCTTCATAAATGAACTAGTCTATGTTGATCAACCTCCTGGGTTCAAAGATCCTAGATATCCTAATCATGTTTATAGGTTGTCCAAGGCGCTATATGGGCTAAACAAGCCCCAAGAGCTTGGTATGAGTGTCTTTGGGATTTCATCATTAAGAAGGGCTTCACCATTAGGAAGGTCGACACCACACTATTTACCAAGAAGCTTGATGGAGAGATCTTTATTTGTCAAGTATATGTTGATGATATCATATTTGGCTCAACAAATGAAGACTATTGCAAAGAGTTTGTTGAATTGATGTCAAAGGAGTTCGAGATATCTTTAATTAGAGAGCTTACATTCTTTCTTGGTTTTCAAGTCAAGCAAATGAGAGAAGGGATTTTCATCTCTCAAGAAAAGTATACCAAGGATCTTCTCAAGAGGTTTAAAATGGATGAATGTAAGCCAATCAAGACACCAATGCCATCTAATGGACATCTCGACCTAGATGAGGAAGGTAAATCAGTTGATGAAACTCTCTACCGTTCTATGATTGATAGCTTGTTATATTTGACCGCATCTAGGCCCAACATTATGTTTAGTGTGTGTATGTGTGCTAAATTTCAAGCTAATGCTAAGGAGGCTCACATGGTTGCCAGTTAAAAGAATCCTTAGGTACCTTAAGCACACACCAAGCATTAGTATTTAGTATCCCAAAGGAGCTAGATTCCAATTATTCCGATTCAGGATTATGTCGGTTACAAAATTGATAGAAAAATTACATCTAGAGGGTGCCATTTGCTTGGTAGATCATTAGTGTCTTGGATCTCTAAGAAGTAAAATAGTGTGGCCTTGTCCACCGCTGAGGCGAAGTACATTGCCAGTGGGTGCTTGTTGTACACAAATCCTTTACATGAAGCAAACTCTTCTAGACTATGGTGTAGTTCTAGAAAAGATACCTCTTTTGTGTGATAATGAGAGCGCGGTAAAACTTGCTAATAACCCAGTAAAACACTCTCACACCAAGCACATAGATATCAATAATCATTTTTTAGAGATCATGTTACTAAAAATAATATATCACTAGAAGGTGTAAGGACCGAGGATCAATTGACGTATATCTTCACCAAACTACTAGATGAGGCTATATTTTGTCAGTTTAGGAATGAGCTCAATGTGCTTGATCTAAGTAACTTCACCAAAAATTGAGCTTGTGTTGTCCCTTGCATTGCATTGTAATATAAAACATGTTTATCTTTTAGTAATGAACTGAGGGCTTGTCTAACATGGTTAAGACTAACCGCCGAAAAGTGTGTAAAAAAGCTTAATCTTGGATCAATCTTGACAAGCAACTAGATTTACTTTTCTTGTATTGCATTGCATATGCAGTGAGTGTTGCTTTGTTGTTTCTTTTTGGTTATCTTTTGAGCAACTACTATGTTCGCCCACAAATAGGGAGAGCGTTTGAAGTTCCTAATGGTTGAAATCCCTATTGTGTGGCCACATGTTGCGTCCGATCATTGGGTCTCAAACGTGTCCTGATCGTGATTTGAGGCTTTTTAGACCTCTCTGTTATTGATCGAACTCCAAGGGCGGAGCATCAGGTCATTTTTCATCAGGTGCGTCTCATCATTGCAGTCACAACAGAATAAGATTCAAAATCCAATCTGACACTTGGAGCCCGTACTACTCCTTCCCATTATGGCAACCGTCTTTGTGCTTACTCCCTTTTGTCATCTGAGGCCCATATCTTCCTTCCTTTTCCCATTCGACAACCACCCATGCCCATATCTTCTTGCATCCATATGCCGTGCCACCTGTGAACCCTTGCGCTGCACCACCACCGGCAACCGCACACCTTCATCGGCTCGGGCCACCTCATCTGCCCAATCTCGCCTGCACCACCGCAACTGCCTATGCCCGTGCGCCCACGCTCGCACTGTCGCGCCGTGACCTCGCCATGGACACGCCATCACCACCGCCATCGGGATCTCGTCTTCCACTGTGCGGCGGCCCTCTTCTTGACCTAGGTGACTTTGTGTCTTTGGCCTCGACCTCCAGAGCCACTGCTTTGGCATTCTCCTTGCTCGATGCTCATTCCTCCAGGGTGAGCACCACCACCGCTCGCCAGGTGTTTGACGCTTTACCTAAACCAACTTAGCTTCACTATTTGATCAATTTCCACGCTAATTTTGTTGTAGTGCCCTACCTTGACGTCCAGCAGCCATGCATTGGCATTTCCGTGACTTGCAGCGCCCCCATCTTGTATTGGTTGCCTTGATCCATGGTGCCCCTGCGTTTGTCAGTGACTTACCTTTAAACAGGGATTCTTCTCATTCTAAGGTAGTAAGCCAAGTTCATTCTATTCGTACCTCATTTGCTTGCTTCTGATTATGATCTCGCTCATCTCTAGAAAATAATGTGATGCTTATATGTATTCCATCTATTTCTATCCATGCAGTGAGACACTATGTTTGAGGTTACTTAGTAGCTAACAGTGGCTATTGAATCTAGGGCTAAGCCCATGGGTATGGATTAAGGCCAAGCCTCAATGAGTGTCAGCGGATAGTGGATGTTAGTGACAGTGGTTTTCTTGTCAGTGGAGTAATGGGTAGTTGATCTTATTTAAGTTTGTTAGTGACAGTGGGAGCTCTTGATTGCTTGATATTGTTCAGCAGCAGTTGATCTTTGTAGTGTCAGTCATGGCTCATTGCAAGAATGTCAGGGGTGGTCCCAATGATGATGAGAGGCGTCCGCCTCATCTGATAGAGCAGGAAAAGGCAAAGGGGCCAAAGAAAATAGTTACAAAGAAAAAGCGCAAGCATGGTGACATAGAGGCAGAGAGAGCAGCAATAGTGCCTGCAGCAGCAGAGCATGCTGAGAGAGGAGGCCGAGGTAGTGGTGTTCACATTAGCGAGGCTTAGTTTCACCCTGAGGGCTAAGAGCTAAACACTGAGGCGATAGAGTAGTCAACGATAGAGGAGCCTACTCCATAATCTGAGGAGCTGGCAGAGGAGGTAGAGCAGGCAGAGCAGCCATGGCTTAAACATTCTAGTCATACTCGCACCTAGGTGTCACCTGAGGTCTAAGACATAGAGACGTAGTTCTGATCCACCTCCCAGACCATAGGGTCCACCTCAAGTGATACACTTGGACTTGAGGGCAGCCACAGCTAGGCAGGTGCATCAGCTCTATTTTGTGGGGTTTGAGTAGTGGTTTCCACCGAGTGGGATGAGCGAGCTTCAAAGCAGTTCTACATAGTGTTGTAGGAGGACTTCTACAATACCTACCTTAATAGTGGTGTGGCATTCAGGTCTCGAAGAGTGTGCTCCTTAGAGGCTATAATTGCAATTACAGGAGAGTAGATTCGTCCCCACCTTAGCTATCTACCAGGTCTGGTAGATCTCTTAGGATGGACTGGTCGATATGTTATGTAACACCCTAGTGTTAAGCTTGCACTTTGCACTTGCATTTGCATGAGCATAAGCATCACCCATTCATTCATGAGCATTAGCATATGAAATTTCATTTCATTCACTCTATGTTATCACATGTGATGCTTAATTATATATGTATATGCTTATGACCATGCTTGGCTGATGCAAGTGATTGTTGTTTGGTCACTAAAACACCTTAGACACACTTAGGATGGAAAATGGAACCAAGTTTATATTCATGAGTTGGTCCAAAAATGCTTCTAAGTGTAGGTACCACTAGAAATGTATTTATTAAGTTAATTGTTTGACCTAACTTGACTAATTACTTAGAGAGATTGCATGGTAGTGGGCCTTAAATAAAGTTGTAGTACATGTCATGTAGAACAAACTTTGTTTAAGGGCCAAGAGCTAAATCAATGCCTAAGTTGGTCAAACAGGGCTCCCTAAAATCCAACTTAACGCTGTTTTGAAACTTGAAAATTTTTCTAAGTCTGAGGCTGACTTACAGTTTTTATGTAGCACACTTTGGGGATTTTTAGTTTGAAAACCATTTCAAATTAGATGAAACTTCCTTAAGCAAACTTGGAGTACTCCTGTAGCTCTACCAAGTGGTGAAGTTGGTTTGCCAAAATTCATCATGGTTTAGGTGTTCTAGTGGTTCAAAAATTGAGTTTCATACGCTATTTTAGGCCTAAAACCGGCCTCGCCATGTGCTATGGTGGCCGACCAGGCGCTAGGCTGCACGTGCCGCATGGCGGCCTGTACATCGGCACTAGCCTGCCCTGCCACACCAGAAGGGAGAGCACTTAATCACCCACACCCTCACTGCGCTCACTCAATCTCTCGCTCTCTCTCACGCCGCACATAGCTCCAAAATAGAGCCCAAGCAACAGCCGTGCTGCTGCATGCCTTTGCCAGTAGCGCCCACAATACACACTGCACCGCCGTTTGATTCATGTCGCATGTAGCTTCGCCATGACTCACTCCACCTTCCTAAGCAGCTAGCGCCACCATTCTAGCATAGGTGAGGCTACATTGCGCCATCACCATGGTCACCATGGCTGTAGTGCACCATCGAGCTCGAGCTCGCCGTGGCCAGGGTACCTCGTGCCTGTACTGCACCCTCTCTCTACTAGTTCTGTAGTCGCTAGGTCTAGTGGATGTTGTAGCCACTGGCTTTTAGCCAGTGGTGACCATGCCTAGAGGAAGAATGCCGCCTCCACCGCCATGAACTGGCTACGCTGACACCATGCGTGCCACCATGGCTGTGCTCGCCTAGTCCTCTTCCTCTCTCGTTGTTAGGCGTTAGAGCATATCCTTAGGATGGCGAAGCTCAACGGGAAGATGGATGCCCAATGCCATCACCCAACTCACTAGAACATCATAGCACCACCGTCACGCTTGTGCCGCCATGCCACCATGCATGCGGCCATGTCTCACCACGCGCATCCTAGAGCCCAAACCCTAACCCAAGATCTCCGCCGAGCACCTAGGAAGCTAACCTAGGACGTAGCTACCGATGCCATGGCCAGAGATGGCTGGAGCGCCACCGCGCCACATGCCGCCAAGCCACCATTAGCTCTGCTTGCCATGCTTAGTCACCGGTAGAGCTTCGACCAAGTAGTTCGTTGGGTGTGGGATGATGAGGAGAAGCCAACGGTGATGGCCGTGTCGCTAGAGACCTCACCGTCAGTGAGTTCTTCGCCTACCAAACCACGCCCCTGTTGTGTGTGTATGACACATGGGGTCACACTAATCACAGGGCCTAGGCGTTAGTGGCAGCGGGTGCGCTGAGCTCGGGTGCACATAGCATTTAACTGATTTTGATATTTTCTTAAATATTTTCCAAATTTTAATGCAAACTTCAAAAATTCATAACTAATTCTAGGAGTGTCCAAATTGAGTGAACCAAATTTTGTTAGCTTCATCTTGATGAGTACTATCTGTTAAAAATATGAAACTTTGTATGTGCTACAGTTTTATACCCTGTTTAAATTATTTTGTTTATTCCTATTAATCTTGAAAAATGCATAACTTAAGTTTGGGAGATGCTAAAAATGTGATTCCAATTTTGCTAGTCTTGTTTTGACATGCTGGAGCTAGGAAAAATGTTAAACCTACAGTTGGCAGGCTTAGAATATGACTTCTCATTTTGACTTAATTAAATGCTAATTCTTGTGAAATTAATTGTGGTAGATATAGGTAACCTATGGACATAAATTAATTTTCATAGTATACTAGTATTATGAGGAATGTAAGAAAAATATGAAATCTATTGTTTAACACTTTTCACTATGCTAAACATAATTAAGTGGCTATAAAGCATGTAACTTGTAATTTTTGTAGAGGCTGCTATAGATATCCAAATAGCATGAAATTTTAACAGTGGTCTCTTGAGTGCATGTATGAGTTGTTGTAATTTTTCTAGAATTTTCTATGCACTAGAAGTAGCAGTTCCAATTTTAACCTAGCTATGCTTAGTGAATTAATAAATGCTTTTAAGAAATTGTTAGGGCTTAACCATGATACTTTTGGCATGTTTATGATGAGTGTAATCTGCTTGTACCATTAGTTGTGCCCCAAAAGGGAGGGATTTTATGTAGCTAGATAATCATTGCACTATAATTCACCTACATCAATTTATCTTGGCTTGTTGCTTTGAATAAGCTTAGGATTGGTAAGTAGAGGCTTAAGCTAATTAAAATAAGTTGTTAGCTATAGGTGATAGACATCTTAATGATGATGAGCAACTCAATCTTAGGTTGCTAGAGCATGGTGAGTGTATGTTACTTTACTAGAGAAGAGATATGCACCTACTTAGTAAAATAAAGTATTGCAATTCTCTTAATAGATTGTTCAGATGCATAGCTGAGTACTTCATCCTGTCATCCATATCATCACCTATGCATTTTTTGTATCTCATTACGTGCTCATGCATATAGGATCGCCGGAGGGAATAACGCTTTTGGAGTTTGAGGCAGTGGAAGAGGAGGACCAACAGGTGGCCCAGTAGCCAATAGCTCCAGAAGGCGAAGGATAGGTCCCAAAAGATTTGCCTGAATGCACAAACCATAAGCCGTCATCTTACTTGAAAGGCAAGCCCTAGAGCATTCTAAGCCTCCCATGTTTTATAAATATCAACTTGAGTCCTTTATGTTTGATGCATTATGTTATAAGAATTGATCAGAAACACAGTGATGCATATAATTTCCTTGTCCATAAATATACCTTGAACCCTATATAGGTCCAGGATTGAATAAATGCTTAGCAATGCTTAATCGGTAGAAAGTCGGGTGATTTCCTATCACCTGTGAGATATAGGTGGATACATATTCATGGTTGGCTATATTTGCTATCATGTAATAGAACCATGGGATGATGTAAATGAAGGCTGGATGGAGTCTATGTAGTAGGGGGACTCATGATTCCATCTGTGCCGATTAAGGACCATATCATTGTTGGTCCTCGGTCATTTTGAACGCATGCCTCTCACTTAGCTAGGGCCGGATAACTCATTCCAATCACAAAGCCAAGTAGCTCAACTCAGGTCGGGCCCCATTCTATAAGAGTGTGCACATTAGATGTAGTAAGGATGTGCGGGGAGCCAGACATGAGCCCAAGGGTAGACTGGGCCTGACCTGTCCTAGCAGTTGGTTGTCTCAGATTGTGCGGTGCTGATAGAATCCACGACATGTGTACCTGAGTTGTACCAAAGGTGACCTAAGACTGCCTTGGTGCAGGTATGTCTGAGTTTTTGTTAGGCATACTACCCAGCTGATTGCAATCGATTTGAATCACCATCTCTCCCGGATAGTGAGAAACTTGACTAAGCTTCCTTCTATCATAGTGATTAATGGCAAGTGGAATGGTTCTGAGAATGGTATGATAAATGGCAATGGTTACTATTGTAATGTTACTTAATTATATAACATATGTTTGGCATAGGTTAGTTGCTAATCTAGAGATCAATAGCTATAATTAACTTGGTGACTGAATTATAAAATGTGTAGTTCAACTAGTAGCTTTTTATGCAAAATGATGTCAAGCTAGCCCCACTTATAAAGCCTTGCATGGTCCTTGGTGTCACTTTATTTTTGGTTCATGACGGGTATGTCTAGCTGAGTACCTCCTCGTACTCAGGGTTTATTTCCCACTTGTTGTAGATGGTACTGTATACCATGGGTACTGCAAGAATTGCTTCTCTCCCGCCATGGATGAGGAGTAAGGCCATGGGCAAGGCTCTTCTATGTGGTCTTTTCTATGATGTTTTTGTTGGACTTGATCACAAACTAGCATGTATTTGAACAAGTGTGTGTGATGTTGGTTTTAAAACTATATTGCTTTCGCTATTATAGTTGAACTTGGTATTGTAATAACTATATTTGAACTCCTAATGTATGTTGAGGTACTTGTGAACTTATGTAACATGTGGCTTGTATGTTGAATCATGTATGATCTTGGTTGTATGTTGGGGATTATTTGAGATCCTTCGTGATACTCGACGGACTATCGGGTTTATATGGGCTCAAGTATGATAGTGTGATCGCTCTGATGGTTGTCATTGTACTTGTGTTCTTATAAATTGGTCTGTTCTGCTACATGTTCTATCATGGGTTAGAGAGTTTTATGATTCTTTATGGATTGGCCTTGGGCATAGGTACATTCACTTTGCTTCTAGAGGTCAGTGACTACAGGCTACAGAGCTTGAGGGCTAGAGAGATACTAAGGATTCTAGAGTCTTTTATTCATATTCACTGAGATTTGCTATGGAGAGACAGAGCCACCGAGACACCCTCACTGATGGACGAGTACCACCCATAGACTTTGTTAGAGCTTGCTTCACTGAGCCATTTGGAGAGGGATAGAGCCACACACCGTGTGACCTTACACCTATAGCTCGTATCCTAGACTTAGTCATGAGGAGGTATTTGCTCCCAAGGGGTGGCTATCATGAGGGATTGACATGTATTCAGCTTTGGTTAGTCCACCACTTGATCTCTTAGACTGTGTTTGATATTTAGGATGTGATGCTCTCAGAGATGGAGGACACCTTAGTAGAGGGCTTTCAGGGGCCATCGTCAGTTGCCATATGCTCACTAGATTACCTTTCTTATTTGGAAGACAGTCTCACAGATGTCCCTAGAGACAGTGGCTGAGTGGAGTGGTGCTACTACAGAGTTCCTAAAGTACAACATGAGCTAGCTATTATGTCATAGTCATGAGAGGACTCCTAGCCGACCGAGCCATAGACCAAAGGTGATAGAGATTGCTAGCTGAGTAGGATGAGGCCATTAGGGCCATTGCCGAGACTGAGCTAGAGTAGCTAGAGGCACTAGTAGGAGGACGTGGTCGAGAGTGACCCAACCTGACATCTCAAATAAGGACTACCAGCCTATCCCATATATGCCACCATGTGCACACGACAGAGAGGCCGATGGCTCTAGCTTAGCTCCACCACATCCACTGTAGACAAAGCCTACCTTGCTAGCTATACTTGAGCGCATGTGGTAGGACCAGGCTCGTTAGGCATAGGAGACAATAGCTACCATTGCTTAGGTGCAAGGCATGTTAGGATTAGTTCTAGCAGCAGCAGTAGTCCATGCAGCAGTAGCAGCAGCTAGTCACTCAGCAGCAACTTCTTAGTTTCATGCAACATGTCCTTTCGGCTACAGGGATTGCTCCTTCCTAGCCCACATTGTAGCTCGGTCAGACTATTACTACTACCCCAGTGACTCTAGCTATATAGCCCAATGGGTTTCGGAGTCAGGGACAACCTGGTTGCATAGTTGGCCTCACCTTTTGAGCAGGTGTCCTAGTGGTTTGATTCACCAAGGATGAAGTAGGCTTAGAGCTTCACTCCTATAGTTACAGGCTTCACTCCTACTCAGTCTAAGTCAGTGCTAGTGAGAGACACTCCAGTCTCTTAGAGTTTGGGTGCTACTTTTAGTGAGCTCATAGGACATCCTACACCTTCTTAGTTCTGAGTCCTTCCTCCTACCATAGCTGCTCTGGTCATAGGGACTACTGAGATGATCCCATCTTCTATTGCTTCATCCAAGCTACCTCCGATAGTCACTCCTATACTTGAGGTTTCAGCGATAGAGACAGTGGCAGTTGTGGCTCCACTTGCTATAGAGACACCTTCTAAGCCATAGGGTCAGGCTACTACCATAGCTTCATTGTCTCCACAGGCTGACCTAGCTACCGAGTCCACCGAGCAGACCCAGACTGCTTCATGTACACTTCTAGTGATAGAGGGCCAGCTTTAGTTCACTCTAGAGGGTCCAACTGCTCTGAGTTCATGGTCTGAGGATGATGCAGCTTAGTTTTAGATCTCTCACCGTACCTCAACTGCCTAACTCGTCTACTCCTATCCCGCTTGTCCGACCCTTAGGTTTTGGTGCTTGACGCCAAAGCGATAGAGAGGGAGCATGTGTGTTAGACTTAGGCGGAAGTGTGTGAGATGGACTCATTCTTTTACGTGCTACTTCATGCATTCATGTTTACTTTGCATGCATTATGATATATGTGATATGTGTGTGATTGTGAGACTTATGTGACATGTGTGCTCTCTACCTTGATATATTTATGTCATGTCACTTGGTTATGCTCATTTGCTTAGCTTCCAAGTTCTACTCTAATTCAAAAGAGCTTTATATTTCATACTCATGCTTAATTCATATCTTATGAGTACATTGTGTTGGCTTGGGTCATATAAGCATGCCTAACCCCCATGTTCTTATTGTCAAATGCTTATATGAACCAAGCATGTTGAAAACCTAACCCATCTCACTTAAGGTAGTGTTGTCATCAATCACCAAAAAGGGGGAGATTGAAAGCATCGAGGCCCCTAGCTAGGTTTTAGGTGATTAATGACAACACAAGATTACATGTGACTAACATATATTTTGCAAAGGCAATTTGAGTTGGGTCATGATAATGATGATTGTTTGGGCAATTATGGTTTTCATGCCCCAATCGATGTAAATTGTTTTGGTTTTCAAAGGATGGATGATAAGATTAAGGACAGACTAGTTCTAAGTGTTGTTTGGCATTAGAGAGACACTTAGAGTAGTTTAGGACTTTGTTTTTCCTTTAGGCCATACTATTAAGGGGGTATGAACTAGTAGCTTGACCTAGGTAAGTCTACTGGTTTAGGTGTGGTGCACACTTATCAAACTTAGCACTAGGTAGCTCAGGGTTTGCCCTAAGATCGATTAGAGACACTCATTCATGAAGATGTTGAATTGGAAGTGAATGGAGTGCTCATTTACTAACCGGACAATGTGAGTCCAGTCAGTTCATTTGCTTGGTAGCAGAAGGCAGACTGCGATCGAACTGCTGAACAGTAATGTTCGCCGAACGCACCGATGATCACAACTGTAGCAGCATGGACTTGCTATTGACTGGACTAGACACTAGGTAGGTAAGTGACCTAGACGTAGGGCTTATAGAGACTGGTCAACAACACTGAAGGTCCAGAGAGGATAATTCTTGACCAGACATGTCAGATGGATGCTGACTAGCGTTAGGTCACTCTAACGGTCAAGTCTGATAAGCTGATGTGTTCGTGGTCATTGTCCACCGACCGGTGTGTCCGGTCACCTTGACCTGCATGTCCATTCACCACGTAATGTGCTGAGTTGGACTGGTAATGGTTGTGTTTTGAAGTGGGGAGTATAAATACTTCTTCCACTCATCCAACTTAGCTGTCTTGCCCATTTATTCAACTGAGAAACACCTTTGGAAGTGCAAGGAAGAGCAAGAGCCTAGTGGGGTGATTAAGATTTGAGAATCCAAGATTAAGGACCATATTAGTGCATAGGGAGTAGCAAGTGTGCATCAACCTTTCTCATTAGGTTTGTCTTGGTCAAGTGAGAGTTTGTGCTTGTTACTCTTGGTGATCCCCATCACCTAGATGGCTCGGTGGTAATTGGAAAGCTTGGTAATCATCTGGCGGAGCTTATGGATGAGCCTAGTCATGGTGTGAGTGGTTGTGGGCGATGTACCATGATGGAGTGTCAAAGAATCAGCCCATAGAGAGCACTTCATCCTTGCATGGACCAAGGGGGAGCTACACCCTTGTGTGGGTGCTCCAATGAGGACTAGTGGGGAGTGGCAACTCTCTGATACCTTATAAAAACATCGGACGCGTTCCTCTCCTTCTCTTTACTTTGAGCATTTACATTTGAGCAATTCAATTCATGTCTTTACATTCTTAGAATTACCATGCTAGAGTAGGATTGAAACCTAGGGTACAAAACTTTTATGTGGTAGAATAATAGAAATACTTCTAGGCACAAGGGGGTGAAATGGGCTAAGTGTAGAACTTAATTATTGCAAGGAATTTAGAATTAGCCCAGTCACCCCCTCTTGGGCATCTTGATCCTTTCAGGCACAACAAGAATTACTAACCATGACATTTAGTTGCCATGCCATGCTCATGATCCTTGTGTGAAGCTACTTGACATATATTGCCCTTTTCGCTTACCACTCCTTCTCTCCTTTAGTTGGCACCATCGCTGCACTTAGATTTAATAAAGGTGGTGGGAGGTGGACGAATGAGTGGTTGTAGGCGCAGTGCGATGGGAATTTTAGGGTTACTATATGAGGATGCTAGTTGGGTTAAGACTTGCGAGCTGGGCTAGCCCAGATTGGCCACTACAAGGATGACCACCATGGGGCATGGGTCTAGGTGTGAGTGTGCGACATAGCAAGGCAAAACAAGATGGGCATTTCTATATTTAATGCCTACCAGTTTACCCTATGCAAGGATGTGCTCCAAGTGGTATAGCCCTAGGTGCGATGTGGAAGGTCATAATATCACTACTAGGAATCTGTTGCTACATGACGAACAACTTTCATCACTGAAGAAGCCAAATTCGTCATAATTTTAGTTTTATGATGAATTTATGATGAAAAATGCTTCGTAAAAAAAGTCAGGTCATATTGGTACATGCTAACGAATCTAAAAACTTTGTCATAGAAGTGGTTTGATCTGTGATGAAAAACTGACTGTCATAGAAATATTTTGGCATGCGTGGAATGGGGCTGCCACACTAGTGGGTGCTTCTATTGGAGATGCTTTCCACAGTGTACATGTTATAGCCGGTTGCATTTGAGATGGTTCGGGTATGGGTCACCTTCTTATTGGACAACGTACTAGACCACTGTGTCAGGTCCCTGTTGTTCCACGTGTTAGTTGTCTATTGGCACTTGTGTCGTGTTCTGGTTGGATCACATGTCACTTCTTGATTGGACCATATGTCATATTTTTATTGGTCCACATGGTAGTTTCTTATTCGACCACGCATCACGGTGTTGTCCATCCACATTTCATTTTTTATTCGGCTACGTGGTTTGAAGACATCCTTCCACTTGTTGAATTTTTAATAGCCCACGTGTCGTGTTCCTAGCTATTTCACGTGCCATGCACTGGTTCATCCTTGTGTCACTATTTTTATTTGATCACATGGCCTGTCCTAGTTCTACCATGTGTAGGGCAATCAATTCATCATAAAAGTATTTCAAGATTGTCACTATTGCATAGATTGACTACATAATTATTCAATGAATGTCTATATAATTATTCAGATGGCAATCAAATACAACAAATTACAATTCACACATTAGCAGCAAGCCACTGACAGAGTTTCACCACATCAAACTGGCACATGAGTACACACATCAAACCACAAATTTTCACTGACATCAAGCCAACAGAGTTGACGACTAAGAGTTACTAGAAGAAGAGCTAAAGCATATGATATCCTCACATAGCATATTGTACCGCTCCTGTTGCTATATCTTGAACTCCTCAAACTCTCTTTCACTCTATTCTGGTGGAGCTTATCGGGATACCAGCATTCTTCAAAAAAGGGTGTTGTCGCTGACCTAGGAGTGGACCTAGCCCTCGGAGAGGTAGAGGACTATGGAAACAACATCAGCAATAGTCATTGGTTTCGTGCCCATCAGAAACAAGTCCTGCTCACATAGTTCCATAGCTTCCTGTGAAATTCAAGCAGTAAACATTAGGTTACAGATAGTGGAAGAGGACTTTAATTGAAAACCCAAGAGATTAGTTCATTACAGGTAACATAGGTTTCATATTGATATGGATTACATAAGCACAATGCACATGTACTAATATGGATTACATACTATGAAATTCAAGCAGTAAATATTAGGTTATAGATATAGATTACATAAGCACAATGCTACAGGTACCATATTGATTGGTGCAAAATTGCAACTTCAAAATTAAATGATAATGGCAAATTTAGGCTCCTATCACTTTTAGCTTCTATTAACAGTGCACATGAGTTTTTGTTTATACAAAAGCAAGTGTAACAATAAAAACAACCGTCACTTACAAATGATTGTAGCTGTATAACTTAGGAGCAAGATCCTATAGCTTGGGGGTACTTCACTTTTGCACGATTTTACTTGTTTTTTAGATCAATGAGTCAACTTTCCTAGCCATGTTGATTTCACTCTCTTGGACTGCCTTCCTCTAGGGCTCATATCAGTGTTGCCTTTTATCCTACTGGAGGAGCCTCCTGTATGGCTTCTTTGACCCGGACGCTAAAATTGGACAAAAAAACTTAAGCAGCAAGCATGTATAAATTGCATTGCTATCCAGACAGCAAAGCATTGCATTGCAATCTACAACCCCCTCCCCCCACCCATCCTGTCCAAACTTAATACAAGATAGAACATGCACCTCAATTGCAAGGGTCACTGGCTCATCTTCTAAATCTGAATATGTCTCATCTGTATCAGCAAATCCCTCAAATAATTCCCCTGGTTGAGGTGTATATTCCAAATCTTACACCGTGTCTACCAATTGTGCTTGACTTTTTACCTTTGGAGACACAGGTTTTTGGCCCACATGTAGCTCAAGTTCTTCTATCTTCCAATGATTCTTTGCAATTTCTGCCTCCCGCTCTCGTTCAAAAGCATTTAGTGGTTGTTCATCTAGATTACAAAGGTATTTAGTAACTAATATAAAGCTTCTACTGAATGTCAACATAACAGAGCAAGAGTATGCAAATAAGCGCCTAACTAACTACAGTTGTTGGTTTTTGAAGGAGAATTACAATAGTTTTGAAGGAGAATGAGGGTGGAGTAGTTGTTGGTTTTTTAAGACAGAAGTCATCATCATGAGCTAATGGTGGATTTGAGTTGGTTCTTGAGTTGAAAGCAGCAATTCCATTAGTAGCAACATGTGTAGCTTAAACATTAGTGGCCTCAGTCATGTGAATGATGGATAGAAAGCATTGATTTGCTTTCGATGCCTTCCTCTTGTTTGGAACCAAATGAAACTTGGTTGTCAACAAGGAGAAGATATAGAAAGCAAACATATGAGCTGCATCCTAATACATCCAACAACCATATAGACATAATTGGCATAGAAATGTGGCCTTAGATATGTTACAAGTTCAAAATACCGTAAGGACTCACTTGTGGCACTAGAGCATACTGAAACATAAATGTAGAATCAAGTAAACACTTGACAATTAACAAGCCTAGTTGCACATAGACATTTATAGTAAGAGCACTGAAACATATGCAAAAAACCAAAACATCATTAAAAAACTAACCAGTGCCATCTCCTAGTTCTTTTCATCATCATTGGCCTAACTAGATCTCCAATGCTAGAATATTTCTTGTATATGTCATGTTCAAGCAAGGACATAAATAGTGAAGCGAACTAGGAGAAGGCAAGAAAGGAGACCAGCAGATCAGGATTTGTTGCCTTTGCCATGGCATACAACAAACACGGACACCAATGTCGCGCACTCCACTAGAAAGGCCCTGCCGCCTAGCCTCCAAAAGGTCACCTAAGCCTCCATAGCACACCGAGGGATCCTCCGCTTCCGCCGCCACCACCACAAGTCCAACAGGCAGAGATTTGTTTCCACTTGTAGGGGATATCCAATATATAGGTCAACCTATTGCATCCACATAGAGAATATGTACTACTATAATGACTTCAAAGACATGTCAACACAACTAGACGTCTAGCGCAATGGTAAAGATGGTCCATTCCTTGCTCTGGGTCCCAGGTTCGACTCCTAGGTATCATGGTTTTTTTGAATTTATTAAACCCCATGGCACACAAGGTATAAGTGACACGTAAGCCGTCGGGACCCATAGGTCAGATGGAGATGGAGAAAAGTCCCATAGGTACACGTGACACGTTAGCTGTCGGGTCCGACAGGTCGGATGGAGAAGGGTCTCACAACTACATGTCCGATGGTAAAAGGACCGAGCAGAGACTTTTATGATGAACTGCAAGCATCACAGATGAGTAACTGTAGGTCCCATAGGTATAGGTTGGATAGAGAAGGGTCCCATAGGTACACTGTTGGATGGAGAAAGGACCGAGCAGAGACTTTATGACGAGCTACAAGCATCATGCATGAGTGACTATGGGCCCCATAGGTACACATCAGATGAAGAAACGGACAGTGCAGAGATTTATGACAAAGTGTCATTCATTATAGATCGAATACTATTCTTCACTGATGTGTAATTAGTTCAATGATGAAGCCCTGGTCATCATTGTTCTAAAGAAGATCAGTCACAGATGAGCAGGAATAATCACGCGAGTGATCTGTGATGAAACCCTGTACTATTCTATGATGTTTTTTTGTGACGATACCTGATTTCACCATAAATAGGGAGGGTTGGAGGATCATCACCACTGATCTATGATGAAACAAAAATATTCGTCATAGAAAGCGATCTTCTATGATAGTTTTGGATTCGTCATTAAGATTTTCAGTCATAGAAGTGGATATTTCTACTAGTATATGTTGTCTATCTATATATATTTATGGACAGGTGACCCCCTTAGTTAGATCTAAGGAAGTTATAGTTATCCCTTACAAGGAATCACACTAGGATTATTAGTTCTTAAAATAAAGGTCTTTCATTAAACTCTACCAAATAAGTGGACAATGATATGTGTTCTATATATAGGTGGCTACGTGCTTTGATCTCCAACCTAAATCATTAGTTTGTATTGATTTATAGGTGAACAAAGGTTTTTATGCCTTCTAATCACTTTAATTTCCAATACTAGAGAACTTACTTACCCCAATGAACTTTTCTAGATAAGGACTTACACCATTGAACTAATGAAATGGGAGATATTACGCCCCTACACTCATTGAAGATGGTTTTCATCTAACATGTCAGTTGCTTTTTCCTAGTGGACCTATATGTCTAGCGATTAAACAAGTCAATTAACATCAGCATTAAAATATTTAGGGTAGTTCTAATCACGAATCACACTGATAATATAAAGGAACAAACTTAGAAGACATTCAATATTTAAGTGTAATCCAAGTTTAAGGTATATGGTTGGCATTATTATCAACAAATATCATTTCACCAGAACAAAACAAAACTAGTGAGCTCACTAGTAGCAAGTCTAACTCTATGCTCTTTAATTATGTACTAATTAAGTGAGAATTAATTTTTTGTTCAACAACAAAAGTATGCCTCATGATTGTAGCACCAACAAAAGCAAGCTGTTGTAAACTTGGCTTTAGAAAAGGGATCATTTTACCACAATCGATATTACCTCTCATCCCATGATGATTATGATGTAATATTTTCGACAACCATGTGTTGGTTGCCTCATGATGTGCACTAACATCCTTATCACCATTACCATCGTCTTTAGCCTTCAAGTCATCATTGACAACGTCATCGTCATATCTATTTTGGTGTTGTTCAGGTTGTTGATGCTCAACATCTTCAATCTACTTGACCAAAGTGTTGATAGTATGCATGATGTCATTAAGCTTTCCATCAATGAATGTGCGCTCATTTTGAATAAGCTTTTGGAGGTTGTCCTTGGACACACACTCATTGAAATCAGTACGAAAAGCATCTTCCTTAATCCCTTTACCTATCATTGTTAGTAGAAAGAAGAAGGCAACACAAAAATATTATCCCTACCAACTACTAAGATGCGGTGAAAGAAGTAAGGCAATAACTCTCAAGTGTCTTACCACTAACAAGTGTTCTTACCAATGTAATAGGTGGTGCAACCAACGGCTGGTTGTGATACCTGATGTAGAGCTTGAGGGTAATAGATGCAAGGTGAATGTTGAACTTGGACAAGCACCATATTGTAGCAATGCATTAGGCCATAGTCATAGTAGATTCACAAAACTGAATAAAGATCCAAAGTACTAGTCATATCTGCTAGTTTAAGATGCATCCTTAGACAAAGAACAACAAGTTGAAACAAAGGACTAAGAAAGGATTCAGAGATAGTGCCAAAAGAGTGCTTGTTCTACCTCTTTGTCTGTTTTTCCAATGTTTTTGTTTGGTTTTTTCTTCTATTTTTTCTTTGATTTTTTATCTTTTTTCCTAGGGTTGTACAAAACTGAGAAAAAGGGAGCAAGAAAAAATTTAAGAGGCAAAAACAAGAAAAACTAGGAAAATGAGATTTCAACTTTTAGGGCCATTTTGAGAACCTAAATAATCGATTTTAGGGGTCAAAATACCCAATAGGTTTTTTTTTCACAGCGGCCTTGAACTTATCTTTTTGGGAGAGAAGAATGTCTAATTTTGACTTCATTTGCAAAACTTATGTTCAGTTTTAGTAAATAGTGGTCAAGCAAGTTTTCACGACACATACCTCGCTTCAATCTTGGGGTCAGGCAAAGCTTCCCTATTACCCAAATTACCCAACGTAGATCATGGCTGAGCAAAACTTGTCAACAAGAGAAACAAACCTAGGGAAAAGCTTCACATATATATGAAAATTGAACAAATTAGGTTTCACTAGATGAACAAGGAGGGCTATGATGCACAGACAAAGAACAGATGGTGGCTTGCAACACCTAACTAGGGCTTATGGAGTGAAAATTTTAACACAAGGCGACTTGTGGGGGCAAGTCAAGTGAGTGGTGGCTTGACTTGTTGTTGGGGAGAGTGGATACGAGACAGCGGCATGAAGCAAAACAACACGGGTGGTTGTACTATATGACAAAAAAGCACAAAACCAACAACTAGACATGATCACAGACATAAACCCAACAAAGTGAATGCAAAACAAAATTTCAAGGCAACAAGAGGGCTATAGTACAGGAATATGTGGTTGTTTCCTCTATATTTTTGTAGAGTCTAGGTAAAGGAAAAACATAACCAATCTAAAGACAAAGATATACCTAATGTCCAACCTAAAATTTGATAGCACTTGACGAAGGCGTTGGGCCAATATTTTGAGAGGTATGATAAGTTGATTGGTGGAGAACTCGAGATTCATGTTCTAGGATTCTAATCAAGTATGGTTCACTGTAGCCGCTACACCACTATTCTCTTGGTTATCAAATCATACACAACTTGATTGACCATGCCAAGAAGGCTTTTTCGACAAGCTAATCAAGAACACAAGCAAAATGTAAAAGGATATAATCCAATATTGCAATCAGAGATGAAGTGTATCAAACTAAATGGTTTAAGTTCTTGAATCAAAAGGACTAATCGATATAGTCAAAAAAGAGCAAGAATGGGGTCCTGATTCACAATAGCAAACTTGGCGTTGCAAGTGCCATGAAGAATGTCTATTTCACGAGTAAAATTAGAACTTAATAAAACCCAAACCATAAGGAAAGCGATGGCCATGAATTATAAGGTCTTAGAGAAGGACATAACCCCTAGATGCACCGCTAATAGGCTCCAACATGATACATGGGGCAATGGCTCAAAATATAGTGAGTCAGTAACGTAACTCCATGACTGATTATGCCCAATTCTTTCGACGAGTCCCTTTGACTCAGAAGACATTTTGACTTAATTTTGGTTCCATTGCAAAATTTATCTCTTTAGCTTTCGGTGGATATGTAGAATGTCAAAACTAGAGTCTATATGCATCGATGTGGACTCTAGCTCGAGTTGGATTGTGCCTCCATCATGACTTGGACTCCCACATTGGTCCTCTCCACCTCCAACACCCCTCCATATCCTTTATGATCCTCTCCAATATTTCTAAGAAGAAAAACATCGTTAGGTAGTAATCTTTTCTCATAAATCATGAAAAGTATCACTAGGAACAAGCTCACCTATAGATTTAATTGTTGCACTTGAGCTCACCTATAGTATCACTTAGTAATGTGTCCTTGCATAGTTGTTAGAGGAATGACATTTGTATTCGAATGAGTGATATCCTCATTAAAAGGCGGGTACACTCAAATATTCAATGGCCATGGAGGAGTGCTAAGGAAGTCGCCTGAGTTGTGGAAGAAGTGGGTGAGGATAGGGCTAGACTTGAGGAAGAAGGGGATCCCTTGCTCTAGGCCATCGGTAGAGGGGATCCCTAGCTCCTCAGTTGCACACGCCAGTGGACACCTGTGCCGAGCGCTCGTCCTCGATGGAGTTCCATAGTACATTGGCGTCAAGACCTACGTCGATGGTGACTCCACCTAGATCCCACCATCATCCACTGTGCCCGCCTCCTTGCTCTCCCCTAGTCCTAGTGGCACCAATAGGTTCTTGGGTGGCAGAGTGTGGATCCATTAGAGGTAGGGCTAGTTGGAGGGGTTAGCGAGTGATTTGTATCATGACAGTAGGGGTTCTCTAGTGGAGGTGTCTAGTGTAACACCCCTGGTGTTATGAGCTTGCTTAGCACCAAGATTAAGACCTAAAAGAGATTAGCAAAACAAGTTCGCTGGGTTTAAGAGTTTAAAACTTACCTGAAATGATAAACAAATTCTATGTGACTCACTTTTGTGGTTGAGAAAAATCAAAATAAATATTGCTAACTAGTGCTCTTGGGAGCTCAAAAATCAAATTTGAAGTTAAGATAAGCTCTTTTTGTTAGGACGACAAACACTTGAACTTACGTCTAAAGTACTATTTTTGGTGATTTATTGTGGGTGAAATAATTAATTAATGCTTAAATATTTTGTTCCTATGGGTTAGTATGAAGTATGGACCATTGCATGAAATACTTGTGGGTTGGAGTTAATAGGGTTTAGGCCTTTTAAAAATTGTAACAAAAGTGTTAATGGCTGTTAGTTCGAACTGAACCTTAACTTTTCTAAGTATGGGAAAAGTAGTAAGACAATGCTATCTTGACATTTAATTTCTAGCAAAAATGTTTAAACACTAGCTTCATATTCTTGCATTGTTGGTTGCTCCTATGTGAGCACGTGAGCATGGTGTAAGTTTTAGATGTGTTGTGTGTCGCGTTGTCCACTTAAAAATTGTCCAAACATCATCAGAACGCGCTGTAAACCACATTGTTGGTGCTCTGTTTGTGAACCGACACTCCAGTAATGACCCATGTTGGCATCCTTTTATCTCCCTCTATGGTTGCTCTATGGTCATAACGATTGCTTCGCTAGATAGCTGGTAGTGTTGTCTTTAGGATTAGTGGTTGGGTTGAACCTTAGTCGAGGTAAGCGGTAACCTTTGCTGTGCTTTAAAACTCATGCACATCACTAGTTACACTAGTGCAGCCTAAGTCCTTGGTCACCACAGGCGTGTGGGCGCTGCTGGTGCTGGGCTCAAGCCATGGCTAGGCGGCTGCCGCTGGCCAGCTCGTGTGTCGGTCGGTGCCATGTAGTGGCCATGGCCTAGTGTTGGCTAGCCCTAGCTAGCTAAGGCCTGGCTCCTAGTATTGCATGCGCACCACACTCGTGTGGCTGGCCGCTATGCCGCGTGCTGGGCTGAGCCGAGCCTATGGCTACTATCGCTCGGTCGACGTGGTGTCCACCCCACCCTTCTATTCACCTACCATATCATGCCCTTGACGTATGCCACTATTGCCATGTCTGGTCATTGGCCCCGGTCATAGTGGTAATGGGATGGCCCGCTGCCTCACCTAGGCCTCGCTAGCCGACGCCGGCGAGACCCGCTCGAGCTTTGCCGCACCATTCAAGCACGTCGTGACAAGCCCCATGAACCGCCACCTATGTGCATGTGTTTGTGCTACCGCCATCAAATGGAGCCGCCCATCTTAATCTACTCGCCCTCACTCAGGTGCCCTCTCTACGACATGACCACGGCTAGAGATCCACCTTTTCCGCTCTCCAATTCACCTAGCTTAGGGCTTCACAGTTCAATTCCTCACGCTAGTAAGTGGCATAAGAGGTCAACTAGGTGCCATGTCTTCCCCATGACCGGCCAAGCTCTACTGACCACTAATTTAGCATTTTTCTCGTAGCCGATCAAAATGCCGCCGTGCCGAGAGGTTTGGGGGTAAGGCTCATAGGGTTAATAGCAGTTCAATTGCTCGTAACCCTAAACTTGCCTTGACTCCCTCCATCCGGTGCTCGCACTATTTTGGCCATGGTGCTCGTCGACTGTAACACCCAGTGTTAAGCATTGAATTTGGCATTTGCATTTCATGAGCACAAGCATCATCCAAGCATTCATGAGCATGAGCATATAAAGTTTCATTTCATTTACGTTCTATTTATCACATGTGATGTTGCTCATATACTTAATTATGCTTGTGATCATATGTGACCAATGCATGAGATGGTTGTGAGGTCACCAAAATACCTTAGACACATCTAGAATGATATTTGGAACAATGTTTATATTCATGACTTAAGCCAATTTTGCTTCTAAGTGTTGGTTTACTTTGTAATGCCATTTTCATGATGCTAGTTTGACCAAAGTTGAATAGTAGCTTAGAGTGTTTGCAAGGCTATGTGACCTAAATAAACGTTGTAGTTCACATCATGGGTAACAAACTTCATTTAAGAGTCATGAGCTAATTCAGTGCCTAACATGGTCAAATAGAGCTCACAAGTTCCAATAAAATGTTGTTTTATGACTTAAATTTTTTCTAAGTGTAGAATGCTGATTTTAGTTTCAAAGTAGCTCACTTTAGAGCTTTGTCATTTGAAAACCATTGCGAATTAAACAAAACTCTTTTAATCAATCTTGTAGCTTTCACGTAGCTCTACAATGTTTATTATGAAAATTTTTGCTAAAGCACCATGGATTAGGAGTAGTTATCTCTTGAAGATGCTCCATTAGTCGGCCTGATGGCCGATTCAGAGTAGCGCCGCACCGACCGTCATGGTTGACCATGCGCAGGCCACGGCCGCCACCTGGTGGCCGTCTGTCGGCGATGGCCCCACCGGTCAGGACAAAGCGGGCATAAGTGGACGTCGAGCCACGCGCCTCTCACTCATGCTCACTCTCTGCCTAGCCTCTCTCTCTCGCTCTCGCGCTCACCGAAGTGGAACTACAGCGCCACCATCATCACTACCGACCTCCACCGATCTCGTGCACCACCACCACAGCGCTAATAGCTTGCGCACACTGCTCGGCCGTGAGCAGCTCCACCTACCCGAACCACCTATGCCACCGTCTGAGCTAAGGTGAGGCCGCATTTCATGTCGCCGTCACCGCCATAGCCATGGTGTGCCACCGAGCTCCAAGCTCACCTATGGCCAGCCCTATCCACCGTAGCTCCTACCTTCTTCTCCGTTGGTCCATCATTGCCCTAGGTGATAGGTGCTCATGCTGTATCCTAGTTCCCCGCTACCATCGCCGTCATGCCTAAACATCACCATGTCGCCGATGTGCTTGCACCACCGCGCCGCCATGCACGTGGCCAAGCCTCACTGATGCTTCACAGTGTCTTGATCCGCGCCGTAGAGCTTCGCTAGGGTTACTGGATGTTGTAGCCGTGCTCGCCTGGCCAGCCATCACCGGAGATGGCCAGAGCACCACCATGCACCACCGCCAAGCCTCCATGCTTGCTAGCGAGGTAGCTCCATTGATCCTATGAGCAAACCTAGGGTACTAGGTGATGCACGTGATGATGGGGAACATAACAACGGTGACCTCGTTGTCGGTGACCTCGCCGTCGGTGAGTTCTCACCGGTCAAAGCGCCGCCTCTGTTTTGTTTCACTGTCATGTGGGGCCGGGTTGACTACGGGACCCGTGCGTCAGTCACAGCGGGGTGTATAGACCGGGTGCACCTAGCATTTAGGGTTTAGTTATTTTTGTTTATTTTTTCATAGATTTGAATACTGACTTGCAAAAATTATATCTGAAGCTAGGAGTTTCCAAATGGGATGAACCAAATTTTGTTAGATTCATCATGAAGTGTAATATTTGATAAAAATATGAAATCTAGTTCTTAGGGTATTTTTATGGGATAATTAAATTAAGCAAAATAAGTGATTTAAATTAGTTTATATCTTGTAAAACGCATATCTTGAGCTATGAAGGTGATAAAATTGTGATTCCAATTTTACTGATCTTGTGTTGACATGCTCTAGCTAGAAAAAATATTAAACCTATAGTAAGCATACTTGAAATATGGTCTTCGTATTTAATCTTAATTAATTGCTCATTTCTAGTGAAATTAAATAGGGTAAAGATACATAACATATGGTCATGCAAATTTTTACACAGTATTCTTGTGCTAAGAGGAAAGTAAGAAAAATATTAAATTTGTTGCTTGACATTTTTCATTAGGCTAAACATTTTTTACTAAAATAATCCTATATAACTTGTCATTTTTGTAGAGGTGGCTATAGTTATCCAAATAGCATGAAATTTGTACAGTCGACTATTTGAGTCATATGTAGTCTACTATAATTTTCTCAGAATTTATTGATTAATAGAAATATTTATCCTTTAAATCCCCTTATTATCTAAGGAAATTAATAAATGAATATAAATGAATTAGTTATGTTTAACAATGATGTTTTCTGTGGTGCTTGTGATGCATATGATCTGTTTTCATGTTATTAGTTCAGCTTAGAAGTAATTGATTGTATGCAATTAGTTAATTATTGCTTTATAATTCAACTAGATGGCTGCATGTATAGTTTCTGTTGTGGTGATAATTTCATGATGATAATGGCCTTTTCTGTAAAACTTGTTAGTAACAAAGTTGTAGATAACTTACTTATCTACCTAGTATTAAATTTTCATAGTCATAGGTCATATGGTTTAAGAATTATGGTTGTTAGAAGTCTGCTATCAGAAATGCTTGCTTTCTGGATAGATCTGAAAGATTAAATTGTTGAACCTAGATAACTGCTGAATCACTTTGAGATGATTAAAATAAAGTGGTCGGCCATTTCATAATCTTTCCAGAAAGTTCACAACCATATTAATTAGATGTGTATAACTCCTATTATGGTCAAAACAAGTGGCTGCTGCCTTGTAGTCCAGATAATGATCTACATAAGTGTTTGTTTAGTTACTAGAGAAGAGATATGCACCTACTCAGTAAAAGAAAATGTAACTTGTTATCACCTTAAGGCAATGCTATTGAGAACAGTTAGGAGGATGCATTTCATCACACTATATCCTATGCTACTTGTCATTATATATGCATCCATGATATCTTATTTCATGCTCATGCATATAGGATCGTCTGAGGGGATCACTCTAATAAAATTCAACGAAGAAGAAGAGGAACAATAGGAGGCATCTCAGCCCATAGCTCTAGAAGGCGAGGAGCAAGCTCTTGAGGACCTACCTGAGTGCTCAGATCACAGGCCAACTTCCTTTATCAAAGGCAGGCCCCGGAGCATTCTAAGTCTCCCATGTTTTACAAAATATCACTTCAGTCTTTTATGTTTGATGCATTAAGTTATAAGAGTTGGTTGGAAACACTAGATGCATAGAATTACCTTGTCTAGATATATACTTTTAACCCTGTGTAGGTTTAGGATCGAATATATGCTTAGCTATGCTAAGATCGGTAGAAGTCGGGTGATTTCCTATCACCTGCGAGATATAGGTGCATACCAGAGCACGGTTGGCTATATTTGCTATTGTGGAAAAGAACCATGGGATAATGTAATTGGAGGTTGGATGGAGTCTATGTGTAGGTTGGCTCATGTGATTCCATCTGTGCTGATTAAGGACCGTACCATTTTTGGTCCTTCTGTTGAGATTGAACGCATGCCTCTCACTTAGCTGGTCGGATAACTTATTCTGACCGTGAAGCCGAGTAGCTCAACTCAGGCTAAGCCCTATTTTGTTAGAGTGCGCACTCTGGATGGTAGTAAGGATGTGCAGGGAGCTAGATATGAGCCCAAGGGTAGGGTAGTCCTGATCGTCCTGGCAGCTGGTTGTCCCTAGTTGTGCAGCGCTGATCGAACCCATAAAATGTGTACCTGAGTTGTACCAAAGGTGACCTAAGGTGACCATTGATCTAGTCTGCCTGGGTTTGTGTTAGGAATAAATTCCTAGCTAGTTGAAATCTGTTTGAATCACCTCTCTCAGAAAGTGAGAAACTTGGCTAGCTCCAACATCGTAGAAAGTGTATTATGGAATGATAGTTATGAAGAACATGGAATTACTACACTGGCTATGGTTATTATTGTTATGGTACTAAATGATATACCATATGTTTGGCACAGGTTAGTTGCTAATCTTGAGATGAATAGCTATAATAAACTTGATGACCGAATTACAACTGTATACTTGAATTGATAAGCTTTTTATGCAAAATGTTGTCAAGCTAGATCCACTTATACAGCCTTGCATAATCCTTGGAGTCACTTTATTTTTGGTTTATGATGGGTAAGTCTAGCTGAGTACCTTCTCATACTTAGGGTTTATTCCCATTGTTGCAGGTAATATGATGTATCATGGTTACTGTAAGAACTGCTTCTGTCCTGCTGTGGATGAGGAGTAGGGCCCCGGGCAAGGCGTTTCTTGTTAATCCCTCCCTTATGCTTTTGTGGAATTGTGATCATGAGCTGGCACCATATTTGAACAATGATGGAGATGTTGGTTTCAAACTCTAATTGCTTCCACTATTATTTTATCTAAACTTGGTTTGTAATAACTTTAATCTACTCTGATGTATGGAACTATATTTATGAACTGTAAGCTCCTTATGCTCACCTGCTCACTTGTTAGTCTTCTTGCTACTCTAGCTCATCGGAACAGTCACGCTGTCGCTATGGATAGTCACTTGCCGCTGCAGTTCACACCCGTGCGCCTCTGAGTCCCTAACCGCCACCCATCCTTGCGCGTTTTGCCGTAGATGGTGGTCGGCCCCTTACTTTCATCGTAGTGAGCCTAGTTTGTCCGGCGTAACCGTCGTTGTCGCTGGTGCGATGCGCCACCATGCACGGGTACACCGTGGACCGCCCCATTACCAAGGCAATAGATTCCAGGGTCCTTAATGCAAAGCGTGAGTCTATAGTAATAGTGCTCTGTTGTTCCACGTGATTATCCAAAAACTTGAGCCCTCTTTTGCAAAACACGAGCGCGCGCAGGCGTCCTGGCCTTGGGCCATGCTAGGCCGTCGTGATGCACACGCGGTCGTGACCCGCTCTAGGGCAAAATGGGTTGTTGCCAACCCTTTTCTTTTTCTAAAGCATTTTCTAATTAGTTTCTAAGGTAAACTTGTAAATGCAATATAAATTTGTGTAGTTGGCCACAAATTGTGAAACTAATTTTGTTAGGTTCCTAAAATCATGATCTATCTACTAGTATATTTTATTCACATAGTTTTATAATATTTTTAGGAGTTATCTAATTAAATTAAGATGCTTAATATTGTAAGATATAAACTTGTAGGAATTGTTGTGATAAATGAGTGATAGTGTTGGCTCTGAAACTTTCATAGTAAATTCCTAACATTATTAGGTGCTCACTGTAATTTTTGTAGCTCCATAATAATTAGTTTGCTAGGGTAGCTAAAGGAGCCCTAGTTTGAAAAAATATATTTAATCAATAAAATGCTAAAACACCTTGGGATTTTAGAACTAAAACATTTTTCCGAAGACAAAGCCTTACTTGACGACATGGATTCATAGACTAGTACATTAGTCATTAAAGCTAGCTCGTTAGCTTGTGGAGCGTAATCGTATTTTAGAGTTGCAGTTGCCGTTGGTTAATTATGTTTTTGTGTTGCATCCACGTATATCATAATAGGAACAACAATGGATCGTGGAGTCGACATGGGAAATAAAAAAGATGGTGCCTCGATGATCATGTCACCATGAAGGAGTGCTAACCTTTGGTTATATCTTACCTAGGCAAGCCTCGGTGCATAACCCCTATTATTCTGTACTTTATTCTATGCTTGTGCATTAAGTTTTAAGGAGTTGGATGAAAACCACTTGCATATATATTCTTACCCTATGAGTACTACTAGTATGTCAGGATCATGTAGATTGCTATGCTATAGGATCCGGTAGAAGTCGAGTGATTTCCTATCACTCGTGAGAGATAGGAAAGATATTATTGTTGTTATTATATTACTATCTCATGGAATATTTATAGATGATAATTGGAGACCAGATGGAAATGGTACTTTGGATATAGACTTGGTTAGGCATTCGAGAGAGGCTCGAGTTGCATTTGATCCACCTGTGTTGATTGAGGACTGTCTGTTGCTGTGGATGGTAGTCAGGTCATAGACTTATTATCCTGAGCACATACTTGCATATGGGAGCGGGAAGGCTCGTTGCGCTCTTGTCGTGGGTTTTGGCTCTTTTCGGACCGACTGATTGGCGGCAGGGAAAGGTGGAGGTCTAAGCACCATATTGAGACCGGGTCTCAAGTGTGGGGGCTTAGAGTCCAAGTTTGGACGGGGACCTGGACCCTATGATAGGAGTGGAATGGGTTGGGCTTATTTGTGCCTAGGGTATAAACAGGGCATGTGTTTCGTGGTACCCAGTTGGGATACATTGGTCGTGAATTGCCATTTCTATGAGATGGTACTACTTGGCTATGGTCTAGCACCGTAGTAAGAACCGGAATATGAAAGATGGTAAAATGGTTCTAACTGCTCACCACCTGCTTGAAAATAGCATAGGTGCTAACATAGAATGGATAGTTAATGGACTAATGATGACTGCTAATAAAATTTAATATAAGGACGCACATTTAGTAATGCTTCCACAGATGCAATACCCCACAAGCAAAATAAGCCTTGCATATCCTTGGAGTCTTTTATTTTCCTCCTGTCAGGTAAGTCTTGCTGAGTACAATTGAGTACTCAGGGTTTTATTCCCTCTGTTGCAGGTGACCGATGGATGGTAGATGACTTTTGTGTGTGGAAATCTCTTGGTGGGCTCAGCGAGGATTTCCTTACGTTGCGGACGTAGAGTTTATTCAAATTTTCATAGAAATGTTTGCAACGGAAAACTTATAATCTATTACCATTCTTTGTATGTAAATGTTCATGTAGCTCTTAACATGTAGTATATGAATTTTTATCTTCGTTGAAACTCTAATCACATGTTTAATTCCGCTATTGTATTATGCAATGTAAGAAATGGCTAAAAGATGTTGTAAGCTTTATACTCTCATTTATGATCCTGATGGAAAAAAGTGGAGTTTCAAGTTCTCCCTAGGATGGCAGGAGCTTGGGTTAGCAGTTACTGCTTCAACACTGAAGGCTTCCCCAAAATCCTATATGCCACCCAGCAAAAGCCTTGGAGTCAAAGATCATCCTATGTATGAGGGTCGTGAGTATGAGAAGCATGGCACTGAGTGATGTGAGGTCACCATCTATATTGGGAAGAATGAAGAGTTCCCCGATATCACCGAAGCCTGGAATGTGACCACAATCGGGTTTCACTTCATCTACACCTACCAGGTTGTGGCCTGCAAAGCCTTGCAATACCTTTGCAAGATCTATGAAGAGCCCACTTCTTGTACCCCCATAAGGTTCTTTCCACCTTTGGAAAAGAATCGATGGGTATGGAGGGCTCGCATGGAGGCTTTGCAAGGGCAGGATGCGCAAGAAGATAATCCAAGGGCAGGATGCACAAGAAGACAATCCAACCATGGTGCACTTAATCACGTACTTGCTTGCTCAAGATGGGCAGTACGACCGGCAAGCCTCAGGGCTAAGGAAGTGCCTCCGGTGAGCCGAGGAAGCCAAGATCTTCTCCAGGATGCTCTAGGTGCAACTCGCTGAAGTGCATGCCAGTATGGCAGCCGCTGAGAGTCATGAGACTGCCATGTTAGAAGCTCTAAAGGAGGCTGAAGATCAGTATGCCCATCACTTGGAGGAGGCCTACCTTGTCACCAGGGCTAAGCATAGGCCGCTGGCTGCTAAAAGGTAGGATCCCTTGATCTTGGAGGGAATCCCTATCCACCCACCAGAAAGATGGAGAATCAGTATTGTAGTACTGCCAGCACCCCCACCCTCAGAGTTTTTAGAAGGAGGGCCCTTGCTTCCCCTCATTCAGCCACTACCAAGAGAGGAAGCAGATCCATAGCCGAGCAGTAGAAGAAACCACCGAGCCCAGGGATGAAGCTGTGTGGTCCGGTGAAGTATATTAGTTGCCTTAGGGAGGTGTAATGGTAGTCTGTGGTGCTTCTTGTCGCTATCCTCTAGTGTTTAATCCTTCCATTGTACTTCGTCTGTAGTTGTTATGATCATCTGGTCATAGGAGGCACGTAATGTGTTGAGAGTGGGCGAGTAAGTGCTTATATGTTGTATCGATATAAGGGCATTTGGAATGTGCATGTTGTTTATTCTGTTGTGTTTGATACGTCAATTTACCCTTAGGTTCCATTCGACTTGCTTAGGGTTCTCATGATGACGTCTAGCAGTTATGAGAGAAGCAACCATTCTGATGCAAGCAGAACAGCTAGGATTAGATAACAGACGACATTGTATCAACTAATTGTGGATGTCCCTGTAGAACATTTGAATTTACTTAAATTAAATCCGTTGTGGGATTTGATTTCCTTGTCCCTTGTTGTGAAAGGAACCCTTATTGTCTAAATCTTCCCTTGTAATACTCCTCTAATTCTGTGGTTTATGACCCCACCGCCTTCATTGCGTGTAAGTTGGTAATAGTTGCCTTGGTTAATAGCTTATGGTGCCACAACAAAATTGAGGCCCCCTATGGAACAGCTACCACATGGTGACGCTGCTCGAAATGCGCTTGGTATCGAGGTTGTTGGCTAAGCACCATTCCCAAGTTACCCCACCATACCGCTCTTGCAACAAAATATTCCCCTTGGGAAAATATCCTTGCGTTCTAATGGGAAATCCACAACTGAGTTAATGGAGTAGTGCTCTTTCAAGTAACTGAGTTATTATGGTTTTGAAAGAAGTGCGTGAATGTCTTGATCTCAGTCCATACGAAAGACAAGCGCATACTATAGTCAAGGAAGGGAAGAAAAAAGAAGAGCAACAAGGAAAAGTTAGTACTCGAGTAGTCTAGAGTGATTGAAGCGCCTGAGTTGACAGTCATGTCCCAATCCCTATGTTCGGTTTGACCATTGCTACGCACACTGAGTTATTGTCATTACGTGCCCTACAGATGCTATCGATACCGGGACCCACTTGCATTCCGCTCTTGTTTGGCTATGCAGCACTCACTTTGTGCACTCGCGTAGTGTGCTTTCTCCCTCTTTTCCACACCCTGTCGACTCTTGATCCTTGCCCTCATCCCCATACCAGACCCCCCTCCTATTTTCCTCTTTTGGGGACACGACCGCTTGCACGCCTCCCCATCAAGCAAATCCCCTTCCCTCCTCCTTTTTCCTCCCTCCACTCAAGTTCGCGTAGGGAGCGTATCATGGCCGACGCTTCCCCCACCTCAGTAAACCACCAGTGGTTCCTTTCCACATTGCCTCCACTTCCTAGTGCGCTGCACCACCACCTTCATCCACCAAGCTATAAGATGCCACCTTGTGCGCCTCTCCTTCATCCCCATCCCCCTCGAATCTAAAGCAGAGTTATGAGAATCCAGCCGTCGCTCGTAGAACTAGGGTCGCCAGTCAGAGGTGGTGGTGCAATATGAGAAGAAGAAGGGATCTAGGTTTTCATCGAAGAAGTTCAAGTCCACCTCTAGTTAGTTTTGGTCTTAGGGTTCATGTTGATCTATCTCTTAGTCTCTTGTTTCTGAATCTGTTGGGCGTATGCCATGTTCTGGATACTTGTTTTCTTATTGATTTTCCATTGTCCCCAGTCTTTGCCGATTTCTAGAGTGAGCTAGTGGTTGTGCTAGTTTTGTTGTAACCATGTAGTCCCTAAAATCCTCGAGTGGTTTAGAGGGCGAAGCCATGCAACCTCCTGTGTACCTTTAGATGTATGAAATGTAATCACGTTTTCCCTTTTGGTTCTTGCTCCAAATCTCAGGATGAGATTCTTTTAAGGGGGGAAGGTTGTAACACCCCTAGTGTTACGAGCTTGCTTAGCACCAAGATTAAGACCTAAAAGAGATTAGCAAAACAAGTTCTCTGGGTTTAAGAGTTTAAAACTTACCTAAAATGATAAACAAATTCTATGTGACTCACTTTTGTGGTTGAGAAAAATCAAAATAAATATTGCTAACTAGTGCTCTTGGGAGCTCAAAAATCAAATTTGAAGTTAAGATAAGCTCTTTTCGTTAGGACGGCAAACACTTGAACTTACGTCTAAAGTACTATTTTTGGCAATTTATTGTGGGCAAAATAATTAATTAATGCTTAAATATTTTGTTCCTATGGGTTTGTATGAAGTATGGACCATTGCATGAAATACTTGTGGGTTGGGGTTAATAGGGTTTAGGCCTTTTAAAAATTGTAACAAAAGTGTTAATGGCTGTTAGTTCGAACTAAACCTTAACTTTTCTAAGTATGAGAAAAGTAGTAAGACAATGCAATCTTGACATTTAATTTCTAACAAAAATGTTTAAACACTAGCTTCATATTCTTGCATTGTTGGTTGCTTCTAAGTGAGCACAGTGAGCATGGTGTAGGTTGTAGATGTGTTGGGTGTCGCGTTGTCCACTTAAAAATTGTCCAAACATTGTCAGAACATGCTGTAAACCACATTGTTGGCGCTCTGTTCATGAACTAGCACTCTAGTAATGAGCCCATATTGGCATCATTTTATCTCCCTCTATGGTTGCTCTATGGTCACAACGATTGCTTCACTAGATAGCTAGTAGTGTTGTCTTTAGGATTAGTGGATGGGTTGAACCTCAGTTGAGGTAAGCGACAACCTTTGCTGCGCTTTAAAACTCGTGCACATCACTAGTTACACTAGTGTAGCCTGAGTCCTCAGTCACCACACGCGTGCGGGCGCTGTTGGTGCCAGGCTTAAGCCATGGCCAGGTGGCTACTGCTGGCCAGCTCGCATGTCGGTCAGGTGTCGCATAGCACCCTTGGCCTAGCATTGGCTGGCCTTAGGCTAGCTATTGCTTGGGTCCCGCTGCTGCGTGCGCGCTACACTTGTGTGGCTGGCCGCTGTGCCACGTGATGGGCTGAGCTGAGCCTACAGCTATCGTTGCTCGGTCGACGTGGTGTCTACCCTACCCTTCTATTCACCTACCATGTCATGCCCTTAGCGTATGCCACTGTCGCCATGTCTGGTCATTAGCCCCGGTCATAGTGGCGATAGGATGGCTTGTTTCCTCGCCTTGCTCTTGCTAGCCGATGCTGGTGAGACCCGCTCGGGCTTTGCCACTCCATCCAAGCGCATCGCGCCAAGCCCCATGAACCACCACCTGTGCACATGTGTTTGTGCTACCGCCATCGAATGGAGCTAGCCCATCTTAATCCGCTTACCCTCGCTCGGGTGCTATCTCTACGGCATGACCACGACTAGAGCTCCACCTTTTCTGCTCTCTAATTCACCTAGCTTAGGGCTTTATAGTTCAATTCCTCATGCTAGTAAGTGGCATAAGAGGTCAACTAGGTGCCCCATCTTCCCCATGATCGGCCAAGCGCTACCGACCACCAATTTAGCATTTCGCTCGTCACCGGTCAAAACGCCGCCATGCTAAGAGGTATAGGGGTTAGGCTCATAGGTTTAATAGCAGTTCAATTGCTCGTAACCCTGAACTCGCCTTGACTCCCTCCATCTGGTGCTTGTGCTATTTTGGCTAGGGTGCTCATCGACAGTGGGGTGACGCATCGATGTCCATCATGGAGCGTCGTCGCCCCGCTTGGTCGCATGTGGCTAGCTCTACTCGAGCCATCGCTGACTGGACCATAACCTTGGACGAGCTCGTTGTAAGCTCCTTATGCTCACCCGCTCACTCGTTAGTCTTCTTACTGCTCTAGCTTGTTGGAACAATCACACCGCCGCTGCGGATAGCCGCTCACCGCTGTAGTTCGCACCAGTGCTCCTCCGAGTCTCTAACCGCCACCCATCCTTACAGCGATTAGCCATAGATGGTGGTCGGCCCCTTACTTCCGTCGTAGCGAGCCTAGTTTGCCCGGCATAACCACCAGTTGCCGTTGGTGTGCTGCACCACCACGCGTAGGTACGCCAAGGACCTGCCCCATTGCAAAGGCAACACATTCTAGGGTCCTTAATGCAAAGCGTGAGTCTATAGTAATAGTGCTCTGTTGCTCCACTGTGATTATCCAAAAACCCTGAGCCCTCTTTTGCAAAACGTGAGTGCGCTGCAGGCGTCATGGCCTTGGGTCGTGCTGGGTCATCGCGACGCACACTCGACCACTGACCCGCACTATGCCAGAATGGGTTGCTGCCTGGCCCTTCTCTTTTTCTAAAGCATTTTCTAATTAGTTTCTAAGGTAAACTTGTAAATGCAATATAAATTTGTGTAGTTGGCCAAAAATTGTGAAACTAATTTTGTTACATTCATAAAATCATGATCTATCTGCTAGTATATTTTATTCACATAGTTTTATAATATTTTTAGGAGTTATATAATTAAATTAAGATGCTTAATATTGTACGATATAAACTTGTAGGAATTATTGTGATAAATGGGTGATAGTGTTGGCTCTGAAACTTTCACAGTAAATTCCTCACATTATTAGGTGGTCACTGTAATTTTTGTAGCTCCATAATAATTAGTTTGATAGGGTAGCTAAAGGAGCCCTAGTTCAAAAATATATATTTAACCAATAAAATGCCGAAACACCTTGGGATTTTAGAACTAAAATATTTTTCTAGAGACAAAGCCTTACTTGATGATATGGATACGTAGACTAGTACGTTAGTCATTAAAGCTACTCGTTAGCTTGTAGAGAGTAATCATATTTTAGAGTTGCAGTTGTCGTTGGTTAATTACGTTTTATACATTGCATCCACGTATGTCATAATAGGAACAATGATGGATCGTGGAGTCGACCAGGGAAACAAAAAAAGATGGTGCCTTAGTGATCATGTCACCATGATGGAGTGCTAACCTTTGGTTATATTTTACCCAAGCAAGCCCTAGGGGCATAACCCCGATTATTCTACACTTTATTTTATGCTTGTGCATTAAGTTTTAAGGAGTTGGATGAAAACCACTTGCATATCTATCCTTATCCTATGAGTACTACTAGTATGTTAGGATCATGTAGATTGCTATGCTATAGGATCCAGTAGAAGTCGAGTGATTACCTATCACTCGCAAGAGATATGAAAGATATTATTGTTGTTATTATATTACTATCACATGGAATATATATGGAGGATAATTGGAGACGTGGCAGAAATGGTACTTTGGATTTGGACTTGGTTAGGCATCCGAGAGAGGCTCGTGTTGCATTTGATCCACCTGTGTTGATTGAGGACCGTTCATTGCTGTGGATGGTAGTCAGGTCACAGACTTATTATCCTGAGCACATACATGCATATGGGAGCGGGAAGGCTCATTATGCTTTTGTCGTGGGTTCTGGCTCTTTTTGGACCAACTGATTAGAGGTGGGGAAAGGTGGAGGTCTCAGCACCATATTGAGACTAGGTCTCAAGTGTGGGCGCTTGGAGTCTTGGATGGGGACCTGGACCCTATGACAGGAGTGGAATGGGTTGGTCTTGTTTGTGCCTAGGGTACAAATGGGGCATGTGTTTTAGGGTACTTAGCTAGGATACATTGGTCGCAAATTGCCATTTCTGTGAGATGGTATGACTCGGGTATGCTCTAGCACCATAGTAAGAACTAGAATATGAAAGATGGTAAAATGGTTCTAATTGCTCACCATGTGCTTGAAAGTAGCATAGGTGCTTACATAGAATGGATAGTTAATGGACTAATGATGACTGCTAATAAAATTTAATATAAGGACGCACATTTAGTAATGCTTCCGCAGATGCAATAACCCACAAGCCAAATAAGCCTTGCATATCCTTGGAGTCTTTTATTTTCCTCCTGTCAGGTAAGTCTTGCTAAGTACAATTGAGTACTTAGGGTTTTATTCCCTCTGTTGCAGGTGACCGATGAATGGTAGACGACTTTTGTGTGTGGAAATCTCTTAGTGGGCTCAGCGAGGATTTCCTTATGTTGCGGACGTAGAGTTTATTCAAATTTTCATAGAAATGTTTGCAAGGGAAAACTTATAATCTGTTACCATTCTTTGTATGTAAATGTTCCTCATGTAGCTCTTAACAGGTAGTATATGAATTTTTATTTTTGCTAAAACTCTGATCACATGTTTAATTCCGCTATTGTATTATGCAATATAAGAAATGGCTAAAAGATGTTGTAAGCTTTATACTCTCATTTATGATCCTAATGGAAAAATGTGGAGTTTTGAGTTCTCCCTCGGGGTGTGCTCGTCAGAAGTGCATGGTTTAGTGTCCTCGCTTGGGTACTCAGTGTCTAATGGAAGACAAGTCCCCTTGAGAGAGCATTAGATTTGGCGGTTCTGCCACAGGTGGTATCAGAGCATAAATGGGGAAATAAAGCTTCAAAACCCTTTTCTAAATTAAAATGTGATAACACATTTTTTCCAAAAAGTTAGGGCATTTGCATATGAAATATATAAGTAGCCCTATTGCTATGGTTAAGTATTTGGAATAGGTTTAACTTGGCTCTCTTTGGTGGACTAACTCTTGCGCAGTATACAATCTTTAGGTCAGTCGTGCTGGTACTACTTCAGTCGTCGTGCCAATATTGCTTACAGGTACATTGCCCATAGGGTCATGTATTTAGCAAAGTGCACAGACGGCCCAATCCTTGTCCATAAATTACTACTGTATTGTGGCTTCATGTTTTGCGTTAGCTTATGGTTCACGCCTGCCGTGACTCACGTCCTTCCGTACTCCTTCTGTGCTTTTGTTGGATCTTTGGTCTGCAGTTGTACTAGTCATTTATGGCCTCGGACACCGCTCGCTTCATCCACATAAAAATCCTGCTACTTCCTTTATATTGGTCTCCCCACAAGACTCGATGGTGGACCACTGCCAGGACCATTGACCGCTCTGCCATTATAAAATGGCCTAGCCTAGCCATATTGTACCACCACTCGGTGCACTCTAGCTCACCTAGCCTTTCTTTTGTGCAAGCTTCTCATTGGATCTTCCTTGTAACCACCACCCCTCCCACCTAGGATGGCAGGAGCTTGGGTTAGCAGTTACTGCTTCAACACTGAAGGCTTCCCCAAAATCCTATATGCCACCCTACAAAAACTTAGAGTCAAAGATCATCCCAAGTATGAGGGCCATGAGTATGAGAAGCATGGCACTGAGCGATGTGAGGTCACCGTATATATTAGGAAGAGTGAAGAGTTCCTCGATATCACTAAAGCCTAGAATGTGACTACAACCTGGGTTTCAGTTCATCGACAGCTACCAGGTTGTGGCCCGCAAAGCCTTGCGATACCTTTGATAGATCTATGAAGAGCCCACTGCTCATACCCCATAAGGTTCTTTCCACCTTTGGAAAAGAATCAATGGGTATGGAGGGCTCGCATGGAGGCTTTGCAAGGGTAGGATGCGTAAGAAGACAATCCAATCATGGTGCACTTAACCATGTACTTGCTTGCTCTAGATGAGCAGTATGACCAGCAAGCCTTGGAGCTAAGGAAGTGCCCCCGGTGAGGTGAGGAAGCCAAGATCTTCTCCAGGATGCTCTAGGTGCAACTCACTGAAGCGCATGCCAGTATGGCAAGCCACCGAGAGTCATGAGGCTACCATGTCAGAAGCCCTAAAGGAGGCCAAAGATCAGCATGCCCATCAGCTGGAGGAGGCCTACCTTGTCACCAAGGCTAAGCATAGGACGCTAGGCCACTGAAAGGCAGGATCCCTTGATCTTGGATGGAATTCCTATCCACCCGTCGGAAAGATGAAGAATCGATGTTGCAGTATCACCAACATCCCCACCCTCAGACATTTTAGAAGGAGAGCCCTTGCTTCCCTTCACTCAGCCACTACCAAGAGAGGAGGTAGATCCAAAGCTGGGCAGTAGAAGAAACCACCGAGCCCAAGGATGAAGCTGTATGGTCCGACGAAGTAGATTAGTTGCCTTAGGGATGTGTATCTGTAGTCTGTGGTGCTTCTCATCGCTATCCTCTAGTGTGTAATCCTTCCATTGTATTTCATCCATAGTTGTTATGATCATCTAGTCATAGGAGGCACGTAATGTGTCAAGAGTGGGAGAGTAAGTGCTTCTACATTGTACTAGTATAATGGCGTTTGGAACGTGCATGTTGTTTATTCCGTTGTGTTTGATACGACAATTTACCCTTAGGTTCTGTTAGACTTGCTTAGGGTTCTCGAGATGACATCCAGCAGTTATGAGAGAAGCAACCATTCTGATGCAAGCAGAACAACCAGGATTGGATAATAGAGGACACTGTATCAACTAATTATGGATGTCCTCATAGAACATTTCAATCTACTTAAATTAAATCTGTTGTGGGATTTGATTTCCTTATCCCTTGTTGCGAAAGGAACCCTTGTTGTCTGAATCTTCCCTTGCAATACGCCTCTGATTCTGTGGTCTATGACACCACCGCCTTCATTGCATGTAAGTTGATAATAGTTTCCTGGTTAATAGCTTATGGTGCCGCAACAAAACCGGCGGTCCCTATGGAACAGCTGCCACATGGTGACGCTGCTCGGCACGTGCTAGTATCAAGGTTGTTGACCAAGCACCATTGCCAAGTTACCCCACCGTACTACTCTTGCAACAAAATATTCCCCTTGGGAAAATATCCTTGCGTTCTAATGGGAAATCCACAATGAGTTGATGGAGTAGTGCTCTTTCAAGTAACTGAGTTATTATGATTTTGAAAGAAGTGCGTGGATGTCTTGATCTGAGTCTATATGAAAGACAAGCGCATACTATAGTCAAGGAAGGGAAGGAAAAAGAAGAGCAACAAGGAAAAGTTAGTACTCGAGTAGTCTGGAGTGATTGAAGCGCCTGAGTTGACGTCATGTCCCAATCCCTATGTCCAGTTTGACCACGCTATGCACGCCTGAGGTACTATCATTGCGTGCCCTGTGGATGCTATCGATACCGGGACCCACTTGCGTTCCGCTCTTCTTTGGCTATGCAACACTTCGCTTTGTGCACTCACGCATTGCACTTTCTTCCTCTTTTCCGCACCCTGCCGACTCTCTATCCTTGCCCTCGTTTCCATACTGGACCCCTCCTATTTTCCTCTTTTGGGGACATGGCCGCTTGCATGCCTCCCCATCAAACGAATCCCCTTCCCTCCTCCTTTTTCCTCCCTCCATTCAAGCTCACGCAGGGAGCGCACCATGGCCAACGCTTCCCCCACCTCATGAACCGCTAGTGGTTCCTTTCCACGTTGCCTCCACTTCCTAGTGCGCTGCACCATCACCTCTATCCACCAAGCTATAAGCTGCCACCTTGTGCGCCTCTCCTTCATCCCCATCCCCCTCGAATCTAAAGCAGAGCTATGAGATCTAGCCATCGCTCATAGAACTAGGGTCACCAGTCAGAGGTGGTGGTGTAATCTGAGAAGAAGGAGAAGGGATCCGGTTTTCATCATAGAAGTTCAAGTCCACCTCTGGTTAATTTTGGTCTTAGGGTTCATGATGATCTATCTCTCAGTCTCTTATTTCTAGATCTGTTGGGCGTATGCCATGTTCTGGATACTCATTTTCTTATTGATTTTCCATTGTCCCCGTCTTGGAGTCCCTAACTACCACCCATCCTTGTGCGTTTAGCCATAGATGGTGGTCGGTAATGGAGATGGGGATCTCGATCTTCCGTCAGGTGATGGTAACTATCGTTGTGGCGGAGAATGACACACCGATCCAGCTTCAGATCGAAAGATCGAACCCTGCAATCTTAGCACCATAGCTCCTTTGGTTATCAACCAAGTCACAGACCAGGTTGACCTCGCCAAGAAGGCTAATCCCTGCCTATGCAACGAAGAACACAAGCAAGAACAAGAAAGAACGCAACCAAATTGCAGATGAAAGATTAATCTCACGAGTTGGGGTCTCACAAACCGAAGAACGGCGAAACTGTTTCTTGACAGAATAATCTAAGCAAAACCCAAACCCTAAAGTAGGTGGTGGCTACTGATTATATAGCCTAAATGACGTCCAAGGATCCCTCTTTATGTCCTAAAGGTGTCCCAACACGTTACAAGGCCCAACGGCCCAAAAGAAGGTGTCACAGCACCCTGACAGATTCTGGACGCTGACTTATTTTGATGATTCCTGTTGATTCCGAAGAGATTTTGATGTGAAACCACTTGTATTGGCTTCCTTATCAAATTATATTTCCATCCATATGTTGATCATCGAAAATGGAGTTCGGATGCGTCCTGGGCGTCCATTTTATTGCAAACTATTCCTGATGGCCGAGGCAGACTCGAACTCGGATTGGACTGGGCCTCTGGCTTGGCTTGGACATCCTTGCTGGCCTCCTAAGGTGGTGGCCAAGGAGGAGGACGTCCAAGGGCTTTCTTGGTGGGTTCTCCAAGTCCTTGGGGTGTGCTCCCACTTGGGCTAGGGTCCCAAGGATGAATAACAAGCCCATAACGACAGTGTAGCTCCTAGCAGAAACAGTGATAGAATATATTGGTGATTTGGAGGCCTTGCTGATGTGATATTGAGATGGAACTAGATCTATTTGAAAACTTATCAAACAAGCTTTCCATCAAGTGCTCATTGACCTCGATCGCACTCTGGATGGATGAGTTATGGCCTTCCCAATGAGGCACTATCGGGCTACCGACGAACCGAAAGTTCAACTTTGATGAACTTCCATTATGAAACACATTTGAACCTACAATCAAATAGTGACATGTACATGTGGAACCAAGTGAATTATAACCAAAGCCACTATGCAAATGTAGGAACGAGCGCACCTTATAATCATTGTTCGTATCCGAAAGTGCCATATCCTCATCATCCTCCCCTTCTTGACAACAAACCGTCCTCGGTTTGGGATTAGATGAAGAAAACATTGTTGGTAGTAGCCAACATTGCTCCCCTTCTTGAAATTTAACATGTTTCTTTATAACAAAACTAGGGGAACTCGACATGACAAGATTATAGCAATTGCAATCCTTTGGTTGATCATACTTTTGCACAATATAAGGAGATTTCAGATTTGAACAAATATAGACACGATGCACCATATACTCTCCTTTACAATTATATTTTCCAATAAAATGATATGTATGTCTAGAGAACCATGGCAAATCAGCATATGCATAAAGTTTCTCCTCTAAAGAACTAAGATTACACGGAACATCAAATTCAATGTAACCCAAAGTATTTAAAGAAGACAATAATTCCAGCTCATCAACTTCACTAGCATTATGAATAACAAGTCTATTTTCAGCACAAGTGCTCATTTTCAGCACACATACAACGTGATCATTCTTCAATGATTGCATGGGTATAACATAAATATCATCATGCAAGTCATCTTCGTCACAAGAAACATCAAGCAAATCATCTTGTGACAAAGGTAAATCAAGCGAATGCTCCACTAAAATTTGCTCTATCATAGCATGATTGGTGGAAAAATTTAGCACATCAAGAGAACTCTCACCTTCTGTGAGTTTAGCATCATGGGCATTACCTTTGCTCTCATGTTCAGCAGGGGTAATAGTTGATGGTTCTAAATTTTCACATGAGGCTGTGAGCTTCTCATTTTCTGTCACGTCATCCTTGCTCTTTTCTACATTGTCCTGCAAAAGGTTAGGCATAGCAGGAGGAATAACAACAGACTCTTCCTCTAAATGGTGCACCTCATCATATGAAGTCAAAACAGGAGGTGGATTAATAAAGGTTTCTCGCATAAGAAGTTTCATATCATTCCAAGTTTGAGGCTTATCAGAAGGATCTAAAGACTCCCACCAAGATAAAGCAGAATGTCGCAAAACACTAACTGCATTTTTTACCTTCCTCCTTGGACACATAAGGCGAGTAGCAAATATGTTATCGATAGCAATTTCCTACTCCATGTACTCATCAGCACCTATACCATCATAAGTCGGTGGATACGAACAACTTGTCATTGTAAACACAAAAACAAGGAAAAAATAGTGAAGGTTATCCCTAATAATCCTACTACGTAGGTGGAGTGGTGCTGCCTCTCAAGATCACAGCAAAAGGAAACACCTTATCAAGCTCTTACAAGGTTCTTACCAATGCAAAGCAGTGGATGGTACAATCGGTGGCTGGTACATGATACCTGTGAGGGTGTGACACCAAGATTGCAAGGGTCTTTTTCTGTACTGATCTGAAGTATATGTGGAGCTTGGGAGGCACGCAAAAGAACAAATATGTATATGTGGCACACAAGTCAGTGACAGACAGCAATATTGAATAAATATCCAGAGCACTTGTCCTAGTTGCTGGCCTATACGTGTTCCTATCACCAGTTGTGATAAACAAGAGAGGAAACAAGGATGAAAGGAAACAAGTATTAAAGGTAGCAACGGATATGAACAAGGCAAAAGGTACCACAAACAATAGAGCTATTGAGTGTTCCTTATGTGCTCCTTTTTGATATCTTCTATTCTCTTTTACTATTTTTTTCTTTTATTTTTTTGTCCAATCTTTTTTTTTCTTGCTTTTGCTCTTTTGATATTTTTTTCTCAACAAGGAGCACACAAGAATAAACCACAAAAAAATTGAGCTCAATTGAATAAAAGATGTGGCCTATAGAAAATTAGGACTGTGCTCTAAAAAGCATACCAAAACTTGTGGGCACAAAAACTCAATTTTCCTAATCGAATTTTGCAAATCTAATTTTTGCGAACCCAGCTATGCTTGGATGAAATAGATCTAAAATTTTCTGGCGTTCTCCGTAGATATAAAATTTTCCCCGTTTCGAGTTCGGATGTAAAAGTTATGACTGTTTTAAGGAAGCTGCTTGAATAAGGGTTTTAGTGGACACAAGATACAAACCGATGGTGATACGGAATAGCGGCGGGTAGAGGGATCAACACAAACTAGAAAAGAACACAATCTAAACCAGCAACAAGACTTTGACCTAGGACACAAACTCAACAAAGCGGACTCTGAAACTGAAATATGCAAATGCTATGACGCGGAAGGTTCTAGGACAGGAAAAACAAGTATGGCACTGGACTATGGGACGAATGCGAAACACTCAAACGAGGGAATAAATGTGAACCTGACGGTATACCTTAGCTCTGATTACCACTTAATGGAGACAGGGATCCCGATCTTCTGTCAGGTGATGGTAACTATCGTTGTGGTGGAGAATGACACACCGATCCGGCTTCAGATCGAAAGATCGAACCCTGCAATCTTAGCACCACAGCTCCTCTGGTTATCAACCAAGTCACAGACCAGGTTGACCTCGCCAAGAAGGCTAATCCCTGCCTGCGCAACGAAGAACACAAGCAAGAACAAGAAAGAACGTAACTAAATTGCAGATGAAAGATTAATCTCATGAGTTGGGGTCTCACAAACCGAAGAAAGGCAAAACTGTTTCTTGACAGAATAATCTAAGCAAAACCCAAACCCTAAAGTAGGTGGTGGCTAGCCTAAATGACGTCCAAGGATCCCTCTTCACATCCTAAAGGTGTCCCAACATGTTACAAGGCCCAACGGCCCAAAAGAAGGTGTCGCAGCACCCTGACAGATTCTGGACGCTGACTTGTTTTGACGATTCCTGTTAATTCCGAAGAGCTTTTGATGTGAAACCACTTGTATTGGCTTCCTTATCAAATTATATTTCCATCCATATGTGGATCATCGAAAACGGAGTTCGGATGCGTCCTGTGCGTCCGTTTTATTGCAGACTGTTCCTGATGGCCGAGACAGACTTGAACTCGGATTGGACTGGGCCTCTGGCTTGGCTTGGACATCCTTGCTGGCCTCCTAAGGTGGTGCCCAAGGAGGAGGACGTCCAAGGGCTTTCTTGGTGGGTTCTCCAAGTCCTTGGGGTGTGCTCCCACTTGGGCCAGGGTCCCAAGGATGAATAACAAGCCCATAACGACAGTGTAGCTCCCAGCAGAAATAGCAACAGAATATATTGGTGATTTGGAGGCCTTGCCGATGTGATATTGAGATGGAACCAGATCTATTTGAAAGCTTATCAAACAAGCTTTCCATCAAGTGCTCATTGACCTCTATCGCACTCCGAATGGATGAGTTATGGCCTTCCCAATGAGGCACTGTCGGGCTACCGACGAACCGAAAGTTCAACTTTGATGAACTTCCATTATGAAACACATTTGAACCTACAATCAAATAGTGACATGTACATGTGGAACCAAGTGAATTATAACCAAAGCCACTATGCAAATGTAGGAATGAGCGCACCTTATAATCATTGTTCGTATCCGAAGGTGCCATGTCCTCATCAGTCGGCCCCTTACTTCCATCGTAGCTAGCCTAGTTTGCCCGGTGTAACCGCCGTTGCTGCTGGTGGGCCATGCCACCATGCGCGGGTACACCAAGGACCACCCCATTGCAAAGGCAACACATTCTAGGGTCCTTAATGCAAAGCGTGTGTTTGTAGTAATAGTGCACCATTGCTCCACATGATTATCCAAAAATCCGAGCCCTCTTTTGTAAAACACGAGCGTCCGCGCGGGCGTCCCGGCCTTGGCCGTGCTGGGCCGTCACGACGCACATGTGGCCATGACCCGCGCTGGGCCAGAATGGGTTGCTGCCGGCCCTTTTCATTTTCTAAAGCATTTTCTAATTAGTTTCTAAGGTAAACTTGTAAATGCAATATAAATTTGTGTAGTTGGCCAAAAATTGTGAAACTAATTTTGTTACATTCATAAAATCATGATCTATCTATTTACACCAAAATTTGAGAAGAAGAATGCATGAACTCGAAGCTTCCAATATTGTGTCAATCAAGAAATCAATTGAACAAGGATCGATATCAGCTGATTTAGATACGTCACTGGAATCGGCTCTCTTCGAATGACGTTAGCAGATAACGACAATGAGCTACGGTTGGCATCGAGAAATACATATTGGACTCTACAAAAAGGGAAAGATTAGGGTCCAAGTTATCTTAAGTTAGGAATGTTTTTCTTTTATATCAAAGATTGTAATGAGTCGTACTTGAGTAGCATTCATGCTTAGGCTCCGAGTATAAATACTGGACCCCGGCTATTATAAAAAGGCATCCAATCAATCAATACAAGTTACTTTTTTTGGCTTTATGCCAACCCTTAGGAGTAGGAGTAGTGTAGATCTCGGTGAGTTCTTCAATAAGCAGGGTTGCATCGGTTCGGCCGACCTCTAGCTTGTCTGTAAGTACCGTCATGGCTTATACTTCTGTTTGTACAGCTACATCAGTTAAATTCGACCTCCACTGTGAACTCTAGTATAAGATAGTTATCAACTCTTATCTAGTTCAAGTACGGCTACATCGGTTAAGTTCGACTTCCACTGCTCAAATTAGAGTAAGGTCAAGTTATTGGCTCTACCTAAGGGTGGGGTCCTTCGGGTAGATTCAATAAGTTACCAATCTTACTGATGTTCTTATTGTTATTAGTTTTTAGCAACATCAATCTGCTTGATCCAGATCAATCTAGATCAGCCTCACATCCTTTTATTCCGTCATTTGCTTTGTTATAATACGATATTTCTTACTTTGAGCGACATGTTATGTTTTATCGGCTGTTCTACCTCAATCTTGATCATGCATAGTACGTGGTTAAGGCACGTATGATCTTGAAGAGGTTTGCTGGCTAGTTAAATCTGGTCTATAGTTCGCTATTATGGCTACAACGATCCAGTCGATCCCCACTAATGGCATTTTAGATCGGAGGATGCTAGTTAGTAGATTTGTTCTCGATCAGATGTGACCTTAACTATTTGCTTTGTCTGCATTGGCTAAATGGCCGATCGCCTATGCTTTAACACCTACAGTGTGTCTCCATGTTGTAGTCCATTTTCACCTAAATCGGCTATTTCAGCCAATTCGCCTGAGCCTTCACACATATAGCATGTCTTTCGGAATGCCCGTCGATGTATAGATGGCTTCACGGATTCTTTGGTTTTAGTTTGTTATTATCATCATAGCTGCCATTGATCCGGTTGAACCTCATTGTTGAGGGTAATAGATTAGATTTAGAGCGTTTGTAGATCTATTTGTACTAGACAGTCAATTTGTTCGCATGTTATATCCTTTCTTGTTAGATTCATCGGCTCAATGCTTTACACTGGTAATACTCACCTAGCTAATGATTTTGCTTATATCCACGTGCATTGTACTTATCAACATAAAATCAATCGTGACCCGCAAACTTTATAGTCCGTAACAGCCAATTTCTTCGCATATCGGCCGTTTAGTCAATTTTTTTCGTCTGGCTACCCCCAAAGCGACACACTTGGAACTGTCTGGGCAAAAATCAGCATGTTCTGCCTTAAATTACTGATAAACTTTCTCTCTTTATCAAATGCAGGTCAAATTGACCGGCACGTCTCGGGAGAAATTCATAGGATCGGCTGGTCCTGCGTTGAAGCCAAGCAAATCTATAGGCTCATCCTAAGTAGATCCTTCTAGCTTGCTGTGTGCCTGGCACATTAACAAGTTTTTGCTCTGACACTATCTGCTAGTATATTTTGTTCACATAGTTTTATAATATTTTCAGGAGTTATCTAATTAAATGAAGATGCTTAATATTGAAAGATATAAACTTGTAGGAATTGTTGTGATAAATGTGTGATAGTGTTGGCTCTGAAATTTTTATAGTAAATTCCTAACATTATTAGGTGTTCACTATAATTTTTGTAGCTCCATAATAATTAGTTTGCTAGGGTAGCTAAAGGAGCCCTAGTTTGAAAATATATATTTAATCAATAAAATGCCGAAACACCTTGGGATTTTAGAACCAAAACATTTTTCTAGAGATAAAGCCTTACTTGACGATGTGGATACATAGACTAGTATGTTAGTCATTAAAGCTAGCTCGTTAGCTTCAAGAGCGTAATCGTATTTTAGAGTTGCAGTTGTCGTTGATTAATTATATTTTCTACGTTGCATCCACATATATCATAATAGGAACAACGATGGATCGTGGAGTCGACCAGGGAAACAGAAAAGATGGTGCCTCGGTGATCGTGTCACCATGATGGAGTGCTAGCCTTTGGTTATATCTTGCCCAGGCAAGCCCGGGTGCATAACCCCTATTATTCTGCACTTTATTTTATGCTTGAGCATTAAGTTTTAAGGAATTAGATGAAAACCACTTGCATATATATCCTTACCCTATGAGTACTACTAGTATGTCAGGATTGTGTAGATTGCTATGCTATAGGATCCGGTAGAAGTCGAGTGATTACCTGTCACTTGCGAGAGATAGGAGAGATATTATTATTGTTATTATATTACTATCACATGGAATATATATGGAGGATAATTGGAGACCTGGCGGAAATGGTACTTTGGATCTAGACATGGTTAGGCATTCAAGAGAGGCTCGGGTTGCATTTGATCCGCCTGTGTCGATTGAGGACTGTCCGTTGCTGTGGATGGTAGTTAGGTCATAGACTTATTATCCTGAGCACATACTTGCTTATGGAAGTAGGAAGGCTCGTTATGCTCTTGTCGTGGGTTTTGGCTCTTTTCAGACCGACTGATTGGAGGCGGGGAAAGGTGGAGGTCTAAGCACCATATTGAGATCAGGTCTCAAGTGTGGGGGCTTGGAGTCCAAGTTTGGACGGGGATCTGGACCCCATGATAGGAGTGGAATGGGTTGGTCTTGTTTGTGCCTAGGGTACAAATGAGGCATGTGTTTTGGGGTACCCAGCTAGGATAAATTAGTTCATGTATCACCGTTTTTGTGAGACAGTATGACTTGGCTATGATCTAGCACCATAGTAAGAACTGAAATATGAAAGATGGTAAAATGGTTCTGATTGCTCACCACCTGCTTGAAAGTAGCATAGGTGCTTACATAGCATGGATAGTTAATGGACTAATGATGATTGCTAATAAAATTTAATATGAAAGATGTAATAACCCACAAGCCAAATAAGCCATACATATCCTTAGAGTCCTTTATTTTCCTCTTGTCGGGTAAGTCTTGTTGAGTACAATCGAGTGCTCAGGGTTTTATTTCCTCTGTTGTAGGTGACCGATGGATGGTAGATGACTTTTGTGTGTGGAAACCTCCTAGTGGACTCAGCGAGGATTTTCTTACATTGCGGACATAGAGTTTATTCAAATTTTGATAAAAATGTTTGTAAGGGAAAACTTATAATCTGCTACCATTCTTTGTATGTAAATCTTCCTCATGTAGCTCTTAATAGGTAGTATATGAATTTTTATTTCTGTTGAAACTCTAATCACATGTTTAATTCCGCTATTGTATTATGCAATGTAAGAAATGGCTAAAAGATGTTGTAAGCTTTATACTCTCATTTATGATCCTAATGGAAAATGTGGAGTTTTGAGTTCTCCCTCGGGGCGTGCTCAACGAAACTGCACGGTTTAGTGTCCTCGTGTGGGTACTCAGCATCTAATGGAAGACAAGTACCCTTGAGGAACCATTAGATTAGGCGGTTCTACCACATCTGGCAACAGGGATTGCACGCCTAGGTGGCTGACAAGGGGTGAGTATTAAGGTGTAATTTCTTTCAATACCGACTCTATATTGCGAGATGCCGCTTCTAATCAGAGTCTAGTGCTAGGAAATGGGTCTCGACTCTCTAATTCAAAATCTAAATTCCACATACAACCAAATAGAGGCATTTTTGGAAACCTGATTCAAATTCCCAATTCTAGCCTCTAATATGATCATCCAAATAGGGTATTATAGATTTTTTTCAAAGCTAGCTATTTTTGTAAAATATTTGAACTTAAGAGTATCGATTTAGGTCCTGTTTGGCATGGCTTCTCCACCAGCTCTTGAAATCATTTGTAGCCATTTTATGCCAAACAGGGTAAAATCAAATGCCTTAACCCAAGGAACCCTTTAACTTGTGCTCTTACAAAGGCTATGTGGAGGGTGGAGCCAAAAATAGTGGCTTCACCTTGTCCTGGTAGGCCCTGCATGGGGTTATGTGAGAGAATGTTTTAAGAAGTTCTATAAGTGGAGTAATTTTGCCAAACGGTTTACCAAAATGGCTCCAGCTCTATCAATGAAACTGTTCATGAAGCCAAAAATTATGGCTTCACTGGTGAAGTCAAGCTATGCCAAACAGAGCCTTAATTCTCAAAATTCAAGGAGAAATATATTAGTTCATGTTGATTTAAATACTAATTAAATACTCCCTCTGTTCAAAATTATAAGTCGCTTTCACTTTTTGGTTCATCCATTTTGCTATGTTGAAAGCTCTAGTTTGGTTTTAGTGAATTGATGAAACTCTAAGTGCTAACCTAGTTTATCAAAGTGATCATGAGATAGGTAGCACATTCCAAGTAATGGAGCAAGTGGTGAAGATCATGATGACGGTGTGACCATGGTGATGATCAAGTGCTCGGCTTGGAAAAGAAGAAAGAGAACAACTAAAAGCTCAAGGCAAAGGTGAAACTTGATAGGAGCTTTTTGGGTTTAGTGACTGAGACACTTAGCGAGTGTGATCACATTTAGGATCGATAGGCATACTATTAAGAGGGGTGAAACTCGTATCAAAATGCGGTTGTCAAAGTGCCACTAGATGCTCTAACTCATTGCATATGCATTTAGATTCTAGTGAGAGCTAACACCCTTGAAAATGTTTGTGAAAAGATGCTAACACACGTGCACAAGGTGATACACTTGGTGGTTGGGACATTTGATCAAGGGTGGCAAAGTTGGAGTTGAGAAGGGGTTGTCTCGAAGTGATCAAACACTGTTCTAGCAGCGACCGGACTTAGCCGCCATGTCCGGTCAATGGAGCGCGGTGAAGGCCATGCTCGGTCCTTTGACCGGACGCTAAACAGTGAAAGTGACCGAACGCATAGGCCATGCGTCCGGTCAGGCTATGATGTATGCTGACGCAAGCATCAGAGCGAGGCAATGGTGACCAGACTCACTGATGTGTCCGGTCATGCATGACCTGACGTGTCCTATCACGATTTTGCCTCTCTAGATGCTTACTAGAAGTGACCAGACTCCAGGCGAGGGTGTGTCTGGTCATCTTCGTAGTGTGTTTGGTCTTGACTTAACTACATGAGTGATCAAGTTGACCGTTAGGATCATACAGTGCTCGTTGAACCGCGGTGACATGTGGCAGCGGATCAGCGAGCGGACTCTAAGGTGGTGTGTCCGATCAAACCGACCGGCGCGTCCGGTCATGTCGTGGAAGCTGACAGCAGAGAGCTAACAGCTCTATTTTGAGGGGATGCCTATATAAGGCGTTTGGCTAGCTCTAGCTCACACTCTTTGCCATTTTGCATTGACATAGCAACCTTGTGAGCTTAGCCAAAGCCCTCCCACTCATCTTCATCATTGATTCCTCATCTTTGTGATATTGGGAGTGAATCCAAGTGCATTGCTTGAGTGATTGCATCTAGAGGCACTTGGTGTTCATGTTTCGTTGTGGATTCGCTTGTTACTCTTGGTGCTTACTGTCACCTAGATGGCTTGGTGCAGTGAGGATCATCGAGCAGAGAAAGGTGCTTGTCTCTGGCTCCAATCAGGGTGATTGTGAGGGGTTCTTGACCTTTTCCTGGTGGAGAGACAAAAGGTACTCTAGTGGATTGCTCATGGCTTGTGTGATCATCATCTTGCGTTGGTTGTGCGGCACCCAATTGCAGGTTTGTCGTGTGATGCCAATTAGCATGTGAACCTTCAAGTGAGTGAATCGCCATAATGAGGACTAACTTACTGGCAAGCACATGAACCTCGGTAAAAAAAACTCTTGTGCCATCTTGTCTGAGGATTTCTTAGTATTCATTGTGATTAATTGACTCCATCATTGTGATTGGCTCAATTCCTCTACACGGCAGGTATAATCATCACATTCCCTACCTTGCATTTGCATTTCTAGTGTTGCTTCACTCTTTAGTGTAATTAGTTTTGAGAGCAAGCTTGTGTAGGGTCTAGTGGTTAGTGTGGCTCTTTAGTTAGTCTTTGAGAGCACACTAACTTAGTGTAGTGACATAGCCACCGTGGTCACCGTGATTTGTGGCTTAACAACCTTCGGTGTCAAAATGGTTTCAAATCAACAACACCAAGAAGCCACCCCAATTTGATGGCACAAATTATTCTTATTAGAAGTCAAAGATGGCCACTCATATCAAGTCAATCAATAGAAGAGTGTGGAAAGTGGTGGAGACCAAAATTGAGATAGTTGATCTAGAGAATCCCACCGTGGCTGAAGAAGTGCTTCTCCAAAATAATGACATTGCTCTTAGTGCTATTCATGATGCTATTGATGAGAGAACATTTGAACAAATCGAGAACATTAAGATGGCCCATGAATCTTGGAAGAAGTTGGAAGAATAATTTGAGGGCACCAAGGCAATAAAGGGTGAAAAGGCATACATTCTCAAGGGGAAATTTGCTAGCTTCAAGATGAAGGAAGACTGAGAGTGTGTCGGACATGTTTTATCGGATGGAAGTGCTTGTTAATGATCTCAAAGCACTTGGTGAGAAGGTGGAAGACAAGGACTTCTCCCATAATTTCTTGAGATGCTTACCCGCAAGATTTGGCATGTTGGTCACCTTGCTAGTGAGGACCGGTTTAGACACAATGACACAAAACCAAATCTTAGGAGATATCATGATCGATGATGCTTATAGAGATGATGATGAGAAGGAAGAAAAGAACAATGAGAAGAAGGATGAGAAGAAGAAGAGTGTGGCATTCAAAGCCAGTTCATCATCCAAGGGCAAGGCCAAGCAAGATACATCAAGTGAAGATGATGGATCATGGGATAATGATGATGATGAGAAGATGGCTCTCTTTGTCAAGAGATTTGGCAAGTTCATGGTGAAAAAGGGCTACCATGCTAGAAGGAAGAAGTCTTCATCTAAGAACAAGGAAGAGTCAAGAAGATGCTTCAAGTGCGGAAGCAAGGATCATCTTGTTGCTCAATGCCCATACAATAGCGACAATAATGATAATGACAAGAAGAGCAAGAAGAAAGACAAGAAGGACAAGAAGGAGAAGAAGGACAAGATGACCTTCAAGAAGAAGAAGAAGAAGGGTGGTTCATATGTGGTCACTTGGGATAGTGATGCTTTCTCAAGTGATGATGATGATAGTGATGATTACAAGACCACCAAGAAGAAGGCTCTTGCAAGTATTGCTATTAATGAGAAACCTTCTCTCTTTGACACTCCATTATGCTTCAGGGATAAGGCTACTAAGTACAATCTGATGATGAGTGTGATGATGAGGAACATGATAAAAATGAAAGTGATAGTGATGATGATGATGAACCTACTAAAGATGAATTAATTGACATGTTAGATGATGCTAAGGAACATTTTGACATTAAGAGAAGGGAATACAAAGTCTTGAAAAAGGAACTAAAAGCCCTTAAGCAAGCCTTTGATGAGCTCAATGCATCTCATGAAAGGCTAGAGTAAACCCATGAGAAGCTTGTCAAGGCTCACAAGAGGCTTGAAAAAGCTCATTCCTCTCTACTTAATGAGCAAAATGTGAAGGAGCATGTTATAACATGTGACAAAGGCTTAACTTGTGACATAATTGATGAATCATTCTATAAGCCTATCATTGTTGCTCCTACTAACCCTTCTTGTAGCACATCCACTTCTAGCTCATCTAGTGGTGATGGTTTCACTTGTGATGCCTCACTAATGGTTGAGAATGAGACACTCAAGAAGGAGGTAAAAGAGCGCAATCACACCTTGGCTAAGACCTATGGTGGTGAGGACCGCTTGCTTATATGCTTGGGTAGCCAAAGAGCTTCTCTCTACAAAGAGAGATTAGGCTATACCCCCAAGAAAGGCAAGGCAAGCCTTAGCTCCTCACAAGACTAGTTTTGTGAAGAACAATGGCCAGTTTTGCACTAGTTACAAGCAAGTTGGTCATGTAGAGCAAAAGTGCATGAAAAAGAGGCCTCAAGCCAATGTATCCTCTATTAAGCTTGATTCCTTCTATGTGCTTACTAAGTGTATAAATGGTATGAAGGCTAAGTTCATTGGTGCACCATGGATGGGCTCAAAGAAGAAAACCATTTGGGTGCCAAAGAGCTTGGTCACTAACCTTCAAGGACCCAAGCAAGTTTGGGTACCTAAAAAGAATTGTTCTTTTTTTGTAGGTCAATTACAAAGCTGGAGGAAGGCATTGGGTTCTTGATAGTGGGTGCACTCAACACATGATCGGTGATGTAAGAATGTTCAACTCAATCAATACCAATGGCAATGATGGTTATGATAGTATCACATTTAGTGACAATGGCAAAGGCAAGGTCAAAGGGCTTGGTAAGATTACAATATTCAATGACATAAGCATATCCAATGTGTTGCTAGTTGAGAGATTGAACTTCAATTTGTTATCCATGGCTCAACTGTGTGATCTTGGATTCAAATGCATATTTAGGGTAGATGATGTAGAGATCATAAGTATAGATGGCTCTAACTTGATATTCAAAGGCTTTAGATATGAGAATCTATACTTGGTTGATTTCAATGCTAGTGAAGCTCAATTGTCAGCATGCTTGTTCACTAAGTCTAGTATGGGTTGGTTATGGCATAGAAGGCTTGGTTATGTTGGAATGAAACAATTGAATAGATTTTTTAGCATGACTTGGTTAGAGGCTTGAAAGATGTTGTGTTTGAAAGATCTTGTCAAGCCGGCGAACAAGTTGGAAACACCTATCCTAAGAAAAGCATGATGAGCACTAGTAAAGCATTTGAGTTATTGCACATAGATTTGTTTGGGCCAACACAATACACTAGCATCGGTGGAAACAAATATGGCTTTGTGATAGTGGATGACTATACAAGATATACTTGGGTATTCTTTCAAGTGGACAAGAGTGATGTGTTTGCAACATTTAAATCATTTGTCAAGGGCATTCACAATGAGTTTGAAACAACCATCAAGAGAGTTAGAAGTGACAATGGTAGTGAGTTCAAGAATACTAGAATTGATGAGTTATGTGATGAGTTTGGAATTAGACATCAATTCTTGGCCAAGTACTACTCCATAATCAAATGACCTTATTGACAGGAAGAATAGAACACTCATTGATATATGCTTAGTGAGTACAATGTGAGTCAACCTTTTTGGGCCAAAGTTATCAACACAACTTGCTATTGTAGCAACCGCTTGTATTGTCACCCATTGAAAGAGAAGACACCATATGAGCTCTTGAATGGTAGAAAGCCCTAACATTGCATATTTTTGGGTCTTTGGTTGCAAATGCTTCATCTTAAAGGAAGTCACTAGATTGGGCAAGTTTGATATGAAATGTGATGAAGGATTCTTACTTGGATACTCCTCTACAAGCAAAGCATATAGAGTTTGGAATTTGGCAAGTGGTACTCTTGAAGAGGTGCATGATGTTGAATTTGATGAAACCAAGGGTTCGCAAGATGAGAATGAGAACTTGGAAGATGTTAGAGGCATTCAACTTTCAAATGCCATAAAGAACATGGATGTTGGTGAATTGAGGCCTAGACAAGTGATTGATGAAGAAGATCAAGTGCAAGTGCACTCTAAATTAAATGTGCAAGATGATACAAATCAAGCTAGCTCAAGTGGCTCTCATGACAATGAACAAAATCAAGTGGCTAGTACATTATCTCAACCCAATGATCAAGCTAGTGCAAGCAATCAAGTTCCTATTCTCCAACCAACCAATATTGCAAGAGATCATCCATTGGACACTATAATTGGAGATATTTCTAGAGGTGTACAAACTAGATCAAGATTGGTTTATTTTGTGAACATTTCTCATTTGTGTCATCCATTGAACCAAAGAAGATATAAGAAGCAATGAAGGATATTGATTGGGTGAATGCTATGCATGAAGAATTGAACAACTTCATAAGAAATCAAGTATGGGAGTTAGTGAAGAGACCAAAGAACCACAATATGATTGGAACCAAATGGGTCTATAGAAATAAGCAAGATCAAGATGGGATAGTAGTAAGGAATAAAACAAGATTAGTAGCACAAGGCTATACTCAAGTGGAAGGTCTTGACTTTGGAGAAACTTATGCCCCGGTTGTTAGATTAGAAGCAATTAGAATCTTGCTAGCCTATGCTTGTGCCCACAACATTAAGCTCTAACAAATGGATGTCAAGAGTGCATTTTTCAATGGCTACATCAATGAAGAAGTATATGTTGAGCAACCTCCTGGTTTTGAAGATGATAAGAAGCCCGACCATGTGTACAAGTTGAAGAAGGCATTGTATGGATTGAAACAAGCACCTAGAGCATGGTATAAGAGGTTAAGGGACTTCCTACTCTCTAAAGGGTTCATGATGGGCAAGGTTGACACCACTCTTTTCACCAAGAATAGACTTATTTGTGTTGCAAATCTATGTTGATGACATCATATTTGGATCAACCAATTCAAGACTTTTGTGAAGAGTTTGGGAAGATGATGGCAAATAAGTTTGAGATGTTCATGATTGGAGAGTTGAGTTACTTCCTTGGTCTTTAAATCAAACAATTGAAGAATGGTACATTTGTGAGTCAAGGCAAGTACATCAAAGACATGCTCAAGAAGTTAGGTAAGAATGAGGCAAAGGCCATAAGTACACCAATGGGAACAAATGTCAACTTGGACTAGTGATGCAAGTGGCAATATGGTGGATCAAAAGTTGTATCGGTCTATAATTGGAAGCCTACCCTATGTGACCGCATCAAGGCCAGATATCATGTTTAGTGTGTGCATGTGTGCAAGATTCTAAGCCTCACCAAGAGAAAATTATTTGAAGGCTACAAAGAGAATATTGAGGTACTTGAAACTTACACAAATGTTGGTTTGTGGTATCCCAAAGGAGCAAAGTTTGAGTTAGTTGGTTATTCTGACTTGGATTATACGGGATGAAAAATTAAAAGGAAGAGCACCTTGGGCACATGTCAATTATTGGGAAGATCACTCATTTCTAGGTCATCAAAGAAGCAAAATAGTGTTGCATTATCAACCTGTCGAAGCCGAATACATATCCACCAGTAGTTATTGTGCACAAATTCTTTAGATGAAGGCCACCTTGAATTACTTTGGAATCAAGTTCAAGAAAGTGCCACTGCTTTGTGACAATGAGAGTGCAATCAAGCTAACCAATAATCCAACATGCAAGAACAAAGCACATTGATGTTCGCCACCATTTCATTAGAGATCACCAATAAAAAGGAGACATTTGCATTAAGAGTGTGGGCACCGAAGATCAACTTGCCAATATATTCACCAAGCCATTGGATGAGAAAAGGTTTTGCAAGCTTAGGAATGAGTTGAACATATTGGATTTCTCAAATATGTATTGATGCACCCCCACTTATATGACATGCCTCTCCTTCGAGCAATCCAAGGTAAAAGTTGATTGACATGCATACATCCTTTGCTAAGGACTCGTTTAGTGCATCTAGTCATTCCTCACATGTCTTAGGCTTATTTATAAAAATCAAATGAATTTAATATTTTTATGGCACCACTATTACTTCTATGCTTGATTTTATCTAGTGGTAGCATATGACATGTTTGTGGACTTGTGAACCTAGTGTTTAATCTAGAAAATAAGCTATAAGTGTTTAACTCAACATGGTACAAGATAACCCTTGAAATGAGGTGTGAAGAAGCTTGTCCTTGGATCAAACTAAGTTAAATATTTTTGGCAAGTGTTCTCGATTGGACCAAATATGGGAAAATGATCCTTACCCCATTGATTGACATTGATAATCTTAACCTATCTAAAATTGAACCTTTGTGGTCATTGATGATAAAATGGGGAGAAATTGCGCACAAAGATAGTGAAAAGATGACAAAGGGGAGAACTTTAACATAGGGGAAGAGATATGATAAAGTAAGGGGATCAATTAAAATTTAAGCACACAAGTAAGGGGAGCAAGCTCATAAACTTGATTGATGCATTTGAGTGTGCATTTCATATGTTTGTTTGCATAGGCACAAGTTTTAAATCAAAATTTCATGTTGTGTGGTGTATGCTAGTTGTAGGTTTGAATGATGAAATGAAAAACTAGCATGCATAGGTTGAGTAACTAGATTTATGCTTATATGTGAAAACTAGACCCTTGCTTCTAATGTTGATCTTATGGGGTATTCTAGTTTTTGTGTATGACTAGTTACTAATGGTGCTAAGGATGGTATATTGGTGCACTCCAATTGGTATCATGCTTCAAAGGTCCATCTCTTATACCTTAGCATCATTTGGTAGACATTGACTCCTACACTTCCTATCTAATCATATGTGCAAGCTTCAATCCAAACTCTTAGCACATATATAGGGGGAGCAATTGCTGCCAATTAGGGTTCATGAAATTTGTCAATATCTTTTTACACATGGTAAATATGCCTGGGCAAGCAATATGAATTCAATTGAATTTCAATTCATATCTTTGTGAAAGGGTTGTCATCAATTACCAAAAAGGGGGACATTGAAAGCTCTAGTTTTGTTTTGGTGAATTGATGAAGCCCTAAGTACTAACCTAGTTTATCAAAGTGATCATAAGATAGGTAGCACATTCCAAGTAATGGATCAAGTGGTGAAGATCATGATGATGGTGTGACCATGGTGATGATCAAGTGCTCGGCTTGGAAAAGAAGAAAGAGAAAAACAAAAAGCTCAAGGCAAAGGTGAAACTTGATAGGAGTTTTTTTGGTTTAGTGATCGAGACACTTAGCGAGTGTGATCACATTTAGGATCAATAGTCCTACTATTAAGAGGGGTGAAACTCGTATCGAAATATAGTTGTCAAAGTACCACTAGATGCTCTAACTCATTGCATATGTATTTAGATTCTAGTGAGTGCTAACACCCTTGAAAATGTTTGTGAAAATATGCTAACACACGTGCACAAGGTGATACACTTGGTGGTTGGCACATTTAATCAAGGGTGGCAAAGTTGGAGTTGAGAAGGGGCTGTCTCAAGGTGATCGAACGCTGTTCTAGCAGCGACCGGACTTAGTAGCCATGTCCGGTCAATGGAGCGCAGTGAAGGCCGTCCTCGGTCCTTTGACCGGACGCTAAACAGTGAAAGTGATTGGACGCACAGGGCCTGCTTCCGATCAGGCTATGACATACACTGACGCAAGCATCAGAGCGAGGCAGTGGTGACCGGACTCACCGACGCATCCAGTCATGTGTGACCTGATGCGTCTGTTCGTGATTTTGCCTCTCTAGATGCTTACTAGAAATCACCGGACTGTAGGCGAGGGTGCGCCTGGTCATCTCCGTAGTGCGTCCGGTCTTGACTTAACCGCGTGAGTGATTAAGTTGACCGTTGGGATCGTGCGGTGCTCATTGAACCGTGGTGACACGTGGCAGTGGATCAGTGACCGAACTCTGAGGTAGCGCGTCCAATCAAACCGATCGACGCGTCCGGTCATGTCGTGGAAGCTGACAGCAGAGAGCCAACGGCTCTATTTCGAGGGGACACCTATATAAAGCATTTGGCCGACTCTAGCTCACACTCTTGGCCATTTGCATTGACATAGCAACCTTGTGAGCTTAGTCAAAGCCCTCTCACTCATCTTTATCATTGATTCATCATCTTTGTGAGATTGAGAGTGAATCCAGGTGCATTGCTTGAGTGATTGCACCTAGAGACACTTGGTGTTCGTGTTTCGCTGCGGATTTGCTTGTTACTCTTGATAGTTGCCACCACCTAGATGGCTTGTTGCAGCGAGGATCATCGATCAGAGAAAGGTGCTTGTCTCTGGCTTCGATCGGGGTGATTATGAGTGGTTCTTGACCTTTCCCCGGCGGAGAGCCAAAAGGTACTCTAGTGCATTACTCGTGGCTTGTGTGTTCCTCATCTTGTGTTGGTTGTGCGGCACCCGGTTGTGGGTTTGGCGTGTGATGCCAATTAGCGCGTGAACCTCCAAGTGAGTGAATCGCCACAACGAGGACTAGCTTTGTCGGTAAGCATGTGGACCTCGATAAAAAATCTTGTATCATCTTGTCCGAGAATTTCTTGGTATTCATTATGATTGATTGACTCCATCATTGTGATTGGATCAATTCCCTCTACACGGCGGTATAATCATCACATTCCCTACCTTGTATTTATATTTCTAGTGTTGCTTCGCTCTTTAGTGTAATTAGTTTTGAGAGCGAGCTTGTGTAGGGTCTAGTGGTTAGTGTGGCTCTTTAGTTAGTCTTTGAGAGCATACTAACTTAGTGTAGTGACATAGCCATTGTGTGCTTAGAGATCATATACATTAAAATTATGGTAGTTGCCTTGCATTTTAGTAGGCTAGCACAACACTCGCTTCGCCGTTTAATTGTCTAACATCTTTGCTAAGTGTTGTTGTAGAAATTTTTAATAGGCTATTCACCCCCTCTAACCATTAGGACATTTTATATGTATCTAGACATATTATTATATCTAGATGTATAGTAAAATAAATGTACCAAAAAAGTCAAAAGCGCCTTATAATTTGAAATTGAGGGAGTATAGATCAATAGAATATGGAGAGTGAGATATGGCTAATCTGTGGGAGTGTGTGGAATCACGGTGAGGGAATTTTTATGAGGTGGATAGCCAGATAAAAATATAGAGCGTCTCGTGGAGATCCTCTTAGGAAAAGAAACAATCCATTCTTTTGAATGTGGAGATCCTATTAGGAAAAGAAACAATCCATTCTTTTGAATGTAAAGGAACACAATGTGGCTATTAGTCATTGAACATGATGTGACACTTGTTTTTGGCAAAGAACGACCGTGAGAAAACTCAATAAATACAACAGAGCATATATTAGACATTCGCTTTGATGATATCATCTGAAACTATTTTAACATTTCTGGCCTGTTTACTGATATTCTTAATGAAACAGAATCACCAACAGAAGTACTGACGACAGCAAACAGCTGAGAGATTTTGAATACCAGCTACCAAGTGATACTGAAGATGAATTAAATGCAACATATTGGTTTGAACCTCCTGCATGCATGATTCCAAAACCACCTTGAGCATATTGGTGCCATGATTCCGATGCTGCATCAGACAATGTTTGGACTTCTCCATTAGTTTACATATGTTATATATCAAGATGAACATTTAGCAGATTACATCAATTTACATATATCATCATAATTCAGTAGACAGTAGTTACTGACCTTTCTTGGATATTGTGCTGTTTGAATCGTCAAAGCCGACGGTCCAGAGGAAGTAGCCAAGCAACTGAGATCTCGCCGCAAACTCTAGCTTCTGCTGCACTACCTGTGCACCGTCGAAACTGACCCACAGGTCACCGTTGTAGAAATACTCTGCCACTGATTGGTTGTCATAGGTAAAAACGGTGCTTTCAGAATTCAGGTACTCTTCAGTCTCTGCATATGCAATTATCCCAGTCTGGTTGCTTTTCCTCTGCTTTGTTCCGGCAGCGGCAGTCGGTGACCCTAGCCCATTCTTGGCCTTGTTCCTGAGGAACCATGATCTTCCAAACAGAGGTATCCCCATCACCAGCTTACATGGAGGAACTCCTGCATCCAGCCATGAGATGACCCCGTAGCTCACTGAGAAGTGCGACGACTTGTCGTAGAGAGGTGCATCAGCTGTGGTGACGCTGCTGTCCCCGTGAAAACCGAAGGTGAGGATATTCGCCCAGTCGAGGTTGTTTGAGATTCCATCTATGGGGTAGTCGAGGTTGCCGTCAGGCATGTCAAACAGGTGGTTGGAAAAGTAGAGTGTTGCCGTCAGGAGAAGAGGGCCAGACAAGGAGTTGGTGGCGGATTCCGCCATGATCCTTGCTCGCCATTCCGCAAGCAGGACTCCGAGGTTCTCCATGTCCATCTGTGTGACTGGGAAAATCCACGACAAATCCAGGCCGTCGAAGCCGTTGGCTCGAAGCCAGTTCCACGGAGGAGTTGATGAACACTCCCCGGAGGTCCTTGTCTGAAGCCATTCTAGAGAAGGCGGCATTCGACGCATCCACCCTGTACTCATTTGTGCCGATGGACAGCATGGTCTTGGTAGACGGGCTCCCGGACTTGACGGTACCGGAGAACGCAGCGAGCAGCGAGCCCTCCTCTTCGGTCAGCTGAGGCGCGACAGCATAGCTTGTCTCGTCGATGGACACTGAGCTGTAGTAGAGGTGAGTGTACAAGGAGGCGTCGATGCTACTGACCGGGGAGTAGCGGCTTGAGGACGGCGACCAGTAGCCAGCTCTCACTCCAGCAGGTCCTCCATTGCCGCCGCATTGCTGCTGTGATGCCGATGTCGAAACCACTGACAAGAATCCAGCAAGGGAGATTATTGAGGATATGATGAACCATGCTAGTTCCATTGCTGGGAGGTGGTGAAGTGGTTGCAGTTGCAGTGGGAAGCTGGGCTGAGGACGAACGAAGTGGTTACAAAGTTGAGCATCGCTTTGAGACTTTGATATGAGGGGAGAAATTCTCAGTGGTTTGGTGGGAGCAGATGGATGATGGCGATCACTGATTGCGTTGCATAGCTGTCCCTCATCAGGCTGCCTGCCGGATAGAAACGAGGGATGCGATGCTCTGCTATTTGCCTTTGGTAATGATTAGTAATTAGCTAGCTGCTAATAAGTATATTAACACTCTGTTCTGGGGCTTAATTACCCTGCCTAATATTCTTTAAATTCGCTACAAGCAACGCGTGAATGGATCTGGAACTTCTGCTGGTAGGACATGCTTGGCCTTGTCTGGCGACTGGAACTCTTTCAGAACCCTTCAGGCCTAATCTAAACTCCCACTGTGTCACCTCTGCTTCGAGCTCTGTGCAAAGCAAACCGGAATGTTAACTGAGGTAAACAGACATTGTTCAGCACAATTGTAGATGTGCAACTTTTTTCAGCAAGCCTCTTCAACCTTGATGATGAAGCATGGGGCTGTCACTCAGTGTTGACTTTTTTTCAGTTATAAGGTGCCACCACTTTTGTTTGGTCACGCAATCCAAAAGAGTTGATGAGTGGGGGTTGGTATGTGCTGGTAGAACTTTCTGTTAAGCCTCTGCTTAATTTTAAGAGGATGGTTAACTGCTCCCAGCATTGTTGTCAAGCATTGTACTGCAGACCAGGTAGGTGCATGCGTTGCAGGCAGGCCATGTGCCCAGAGCGTCAATTATGAGGTCAGCGTGGCGACGGTTTGTCCTCTTGCGTTCGGGCATTATTTGGAACAGGAACATTTTGGAGCATTTTGGATTCCGGTTTGGGTGAGACGACGAAACGCACTGGGAGGCTGTTCAGTGTTGCTCCACTTCGCCATGGATCCATGTCGGAAAGCCGGCTACTTCACGTGCTGTGCACCTGTGGCCTGCTGCTGCTGTGTTTTAGGATCGCAAAGGCTGGCTGGCTGGATAGACTGGCAACCATATGATGCTGAGATTTTGTTAGATTTGTTTTATATGGAGAATTATGTTTCGTACTTTTCTTCAAGATGTGTTTTGGGATGGACAAACAATTTGCTTGTTTCGATATGCGATGCTATTCTTGAATTACCAGGTCCCGAAGTCTAGAGGGTTGCGACACCTTATTTTTCGGACTACTTTTTCAGATCCTGGTTTTGCGACAGCAATTGCAAACTACTACGTGAAATCAAGTGCTGAAAATAATCTTTTCTGAACCACATATACAACTCTGCCATCTGAGTACATAGTATCTGAAGTTAATCAGTGGAGTTTTGCCATCCAAATGCAAACTCACCCGAGATTGAGTCCACATCTAGTACCCTTAAATCTGGAACTTGTCGTGTTTTGGGCTCAATGTTTTCCACTACAATAGTCTCACATTCTAATGGTTGATTGGGTGCTCCAGTGTTAATGATGCGGTAGATAATAAGCAAACGGAAGCATCATTATACCGAAGCCTCAAAGACATTTTTTTGAGCTCTTGCTTTGTCTATCATAAATAAGCTTACAGTTGCCGCACTAGATTTGCCTTCTTGATTAATTTATGCCAAGTTTATACATCAAAAGATGTATTTTGATTTATTTATCCTTTATAGTAGTTAACATCAGGAAGCAACATCAATTGAGGGCACGTTTGGATTCCTTGCTGGTGTTCGCTTGCCTGGCTGAGCAAAGTTTAGGCCGTTTGGTTCCTTTACCACCTACCTCGTTTCTTGAGCTTTCAAAGTTTCTCGCTCGTTGGAGAGGGCCAATCCAGCTTGCCAACGTTGGCAAGGCTGGCTTTGCCGAGCCAGGCCAAGTGAGGCAACACAGCGAGACATCCAAACACATCCTGAATCTTGCCAAATTATGTATATAAGCTTCTCATTGTTTCAGTTTCACATGTGTGCTATGTACTTTGATATGATGTCCTTACACAAATTATTTTTTTCTATTTCTCTTTTAATCTTCAGAACCTTTTTTATTTGAGTAGAGGACTCCATAAAGCTGTAGTTGGCATCGAACATGAATGGAAGCTGATAGAAGGGGAGTGCCCGATCTTGAGTGGAGATAATTTCGATCTGGTGGAAGTAGACCCTCACGATCCGACTACGACAAGCGAACCCGAAGCGCCAATGCAATCGCTGAACCAACTTCCGATGGTTACCAACCTCGCCGGTGCGAGATCAGCCTGATCACGAAGATCGTTTCCTGCACGCAATCGAAAAACGAACAAGAAAAAGACGCGAGCAATCACAATTATCGCTCGAAGGTGGAGTTCTGAATCACACAAAGACGGCGCGGAATTGCCGTGTTCGAGAGTAGCTAAAGCTAGATGTAAAACAAAACTCGAGTTGTAAACAAAAGGGACTCCGACTAAATAAAGGGGGCGCAGCCCCTGGAGTCCAGATCGACGGCAGGAGGGGGGGGGGGGGGGGGGGGCGCCACCAGGGAAAAGGCGGCGGCTGCCAGCCCTAGGCGCCCCACCTGGGCTGCCCTGTTGGGCCATCTTCTTATTCCGCTGGCCCTTCGTTCCTTAACAGCATGATGAAGTTTAATTCTCTCGCACGGGCCCGAGTGATTGGCCCTAGATGATCAACTGGAGGCGCCTGAGGTGCTGCTGGTGTAGATGTACTCGTGGTGTCCTCATCATCCTCCCCTTCTTGAATTGAAGTCGTCCTCGACGGCAACTCCTCATCTTCGCCCGCATAAGGTTTCAAATCTGCAACATTAAAACTCGTGGAAACACCAAACTCCGTAGGCAGGTCAAGGATGTAAGCATTATCATTAATCTTGGTTAGTACTTTAAAAGGACCAGCAGCACGTGGCATCAATTTAGAACGACGTAAAGTAGGAAAACGATCCTTTCTTAAATGCAACCAAACCAGATCACCCGGTTCAAAAGTAACATGTTTTCTCCCTTTACTACCCGCAACCTGATATTTAGCATTAGCAGTAGCAATGTTTTGTTTAGTTTGTTCATGCAAGCTAATCATTTGATCAATATGTGCAGCGGCATCTATGTGTGGAGCGTCCTCAGCATCAAGAGCAAACAAATCAATGGGCGCTCGAGGAATATAACCATAAACAATCTGAAAGGGACACATTTTTGTAGAAGAATGCGTTGCATGATTATAAGCAAACTCAACATGAGGCAAGCAATCCTCCCAACGTTTCAAGTTTTTATCTAAAACAGCCCTAAGCATGGTTGACAAAGTTCGATTAACCACCTCAGTTTGCCCATCAGTCTGAGGGTGACAAGTAGTGCTAAACAGCAATTTAGTTCCCATTTTATTCCACAGTGATCTCCAAAAATGACTGAGAAACTTAGCATCACGATCAGAGACTATTGTATTTGGAATACCATGCAAACGAATAATCTCTTTAAAGAACAATTCAGCAATATTGCTAGCATCATCAGTCTTATGACAAGGTATAAAATGAGCCATTTTGGAGAAACGATCAACAACCACAAAAATACTGTCCCTCCCCTTCTTAGTTCGAGGCAATCCCAAAACAAAGTCCATAGAAATATCAAGCCAAGGGGAAGTAGGAACAGGCAAAGGCATGTACAAACCATGGTTGTTCAATCGTGACTTAGCTTTCTGGCAAGTATTGCAACGTGCAACAAGGCGCTCAACATCAGCGCGCATCCGGGGCCAAAAGAAATGAGCAGCCAGCACCTCATGCGTCTTGTAGACGCCAAAGTGCCCCATGAGACCGCCTCCATGCGCTTCCTGTAACAACAAACGACGAACCGAGCTAGCTGGAACACACAGCTTGTTAGCGCGAAACAGGAACCTGTCCTGTATGTGAAATTTGCCCCATGGTTTGCCATGAATACAATGGGCAAAAGCATCTTTAAAATCAGCATCATCCACATATTGATCCTTCACAGTTTGCAGGCCAAAAATTTTAAAATCTAACTGTGATAGCATGGTATAGCGACGAGACAAAGCATCAGCAATAACATTTTCTTTCCTGCTCTTGTGTTTAATAATGTAAGGAAAAGACTCAATGAATTCTACCCATTTAGCATGACGACGGTTCAGGTTTGTTTGGGTACGAATATGTTTTAAAGCCTCATGATCAGAATGAATTATAAACTCGCGATGCCAAAGGTAGTGCTGCCAAGTATGCAAAGTGCGCACTAAAGCATAAAGCTCCTTATCATAAGTAGAATAATTCAAGCTAGCACCACTTAATTTCTCGCTAAAATAGGCAACAGGTTTTCCTTCTTGTAACAAAACAGCACCTAGCCCAATACCGCTAGCATCACATTCAAGCTCAAACACTTTAGTAAAATCAGGCAACTGCAAGAGAGGAGAATTGGTTAACTTATCTTTCAAGGTGCTGAACGCAACCTCTTGCGAATCACTCCAAGCAAAGGGGACATCCTTCTTTGTAAGCTCATGTAGAGGCGCTGCAATGGAGCTAAAATCACGAACAAACCTGCGGTAGAAACCTGCAAGGCCAAGAAAACTTCGAATTTGTGTGACCGTCGTCGGTGTAGGCCACGCCCGAATGGCATCGATCTTGCTGCTATCCACCTCAATGCCCTGTGGAGTAACAACATAGCCAAGAAACGAGACACGTTGTGTGCAAAACATGCATTTTTCGATGTTAGCAAATAAATTGGCCGCACGCAACGCATCAAAAACAGCACGCAAATGGTCTAAATGCTCTTCCATAGACTTGCTGTAAATAAGGATATCATCAAAATAGACAACTACAAACAATCCTATGAAGGGCCTCAGAACTTCATTCATCAAACGCATAAAAGTGCTGGGAGCATTCGTCAAACCAAACGGCATAACCAACCATTCATATAACCCAAATTTCGTTTTAAAAGCCGTTTTCCATTCATCACCTAATTTCATGCGAATCTGATGGTAGCCACTACGCAAATCAATCTTAGTAAAAATAATGGCACCACTAAGCTCATCTAGCATATCATCAAGGCGTGGTATAGGATATCGGTAGCGAATGGTAATGTTATTAATAGCACGACAGTCTACACACATACGCCAAGAGCCATCTTTCTTTGGAACAAGTAACACAGGAACAGAGCAAGGGCTAAGAGACTCACGAATATAACCCTTGTCAAGCAACGCCTGTACCTGTCGCTGGATCTCCTTTGTCTCATCCGGATTTGTACGGTACGGGGCGCGGTTCGGGAGCTGTGCGCCGAGAATGAGGTCGATCTGGTGCTCAATGCCACGAAGTGGTGGAAGGCCTAGTGGCAAATCTTTTGGAAAGACATCAGCGTACTCCTGCAAAATGTTAGCAACAGCAGGGGGAATATCCAAAGACGGTGTATCATCAAGGGAAACGAGCACACGAGAGCATATAAGGGCATAGCATGGCAAAGTAGCATCGTGTAACTTATCAAAATCAGCACGTGTAGCAAGCAAAACAGGAGCATTTAACTTGATTTCAGAATTAACAGAGGTCGATGGTGCAAGTTGTTTAGCAGTTTTAGCAGCTCGAGCAAGATCATCTTTAAGAATTTGTTCAGGTGTCATTGGATGTATAATTATTTTTTGACCCTTAAACATGAGAGAATAGTGATTGGAACGACCATGATGCAAGCTATCAGTATCATATTGCCAAGGTCGCCCAAGTAACAGAGAGCATACTTCCATGGGAATAACATCACAATCGACAAAATCAGAATAAGCACCCATGGAGAAAGGAACACGGACCGAACGAGTAATTCTAATTTTCCCACCATCATTAAGCCATTGAATGTGATATGGATGTGGATGCTTACGAGTGGGTAAAGACAACTTCTCAACCAGCGCGGTACTCGCCAAATTGTTGCAGCTGCCGCTGTCGATGATGATGCGAATGGATCGCTCTTGCACAACGCCCTTGGTATGGAAAAGAGTGTGTCGCTGATTCGTCTCAGGCGTAGCGACCTGTGTACTAAGAACACGCTGCACAACAAGACTTTCATATCTATCGGCGTCGTCCGGGTTGACATGTACGTCCGTCTTTGCTGCATGGTCAGTGGCAAGCATAGCGGGTTGAATATCGTCAGAATCACTAGCGGAAGAATACTCACCATCGTCACGAATGAGCAAGGCACGCTTGTTCGGACATTCCCGAGACACATGGCCAAATCCTTGGCAACGAAAGCACTGAATATCCCGTGTGCGGCGTGTGGAAGGAACTGCACCTGTGGACGGAGGAGTACCTGCAGAAGTGGCTGCCCGCTCACGTGGTGTAGTGGTGGGTGTGGACGGTGCAGGGGGCGCGGGTGCTGAACCGGATGTCGAGCTTCGTCCTGCAAAAGAGTTAGAATATGGCTTCGAGCGGCGTCCCTGTATTTGACGTTCAGCTTTGCAAGCAAATTCAAATAATGTGGTCATATCATAATACTCTTTGTAATCAAGTATATCCTGAATTTCACGGTTTAAACCACCACGAAAACGTGCCATAGCAGCATCGTTTTCCTCAACTAACCCACACCGAATCATGCCTTTTTGCAATTCCTGGTAATAGTCCTCTACAGATTGTGAACCTTGCTGAAAACATTGCATTTTATTAAGCAAATCGCGAGCATAATAAGAAGGTACAAATCTGTATCGCATAGCAGCTTTTAATTGATCCCATGTGGTTGGAACTGTAGCGGGATGTTTTTGTTTATATTCACGCCACCAAATTAAAGCAAAATCAGTAAATTCACTAATAGCAGCTTTAACTTGAGAATTAGCAGGAATATCATGGCATGAAAATTTCTGGTCGACTTCTAATTCCCAATCAAGATATGCAGCAGGATCATATTTGCCATTAAAAGATGGAATTTTAAATTTTATCTTAGCAAAAGAATCATTACCGGGACGGCGTGGCACACGGCGAGCGCGGCCTTGACGGTCTCCACCGTCCTGCTCCGTGTCACCAACATAATCGTTCTGGAGATCTGCGACCAGCGTGCTCAATGAGTCGAGGCGTGACACGATGGTGTCGAGCGTGGTCTTGGTGGCTGTCTGCGAGAGGTCTAGCTGATCGAACCGCTCGTTCGACGTAGTGACCGTGGAATCCATCCGTTCATGCATCGTCTTGATGTCGGTGGCAAG